>NC_067400.1:111773073-112112240 GCF_016432865.1 Antechinus flavipes | reverse complement strand
TTGTAGGTTGTTCTTTTGTTCTGTGCTGTGTACTTTTTACTTTATTTTCCAGCCTTTTAATCAACCCGACCTCTCCCAAACAAGCTACAGTTAATCATGAGTATATTTATATATATATACATTATATGTTTGTATATGTATATTCACATCCAGACATAAACATTCATCTATAAAGACACATGCATACACCACGTGCATAGACACACACACATATATAGATAGATAGATACATGCAATTGCAAAAATATATACATCTAAAACAATATTATGGCTGATATATAATATAGATTTCTCTCTTGATTGAATATTTACATCTGACTTTATCTGAGATCAATGATTACTAGCCCTACTTTTTTCCCTAATAAATTCTACTCTTCTATCTATCTATCTATCTATATTATTTCCTAACTAACTCTGTTCATTCTTTTATTTTAACTCTACCCTTTAACTTGCCTTGATATTTTCCCCTCTCTGATGTCATGGTCTTTTTTGAAAAGGAAGGACAAACAACAACCTTTGTGAGTAGAGCTGGCCCAGAAACTGGAACTGATCAGTTGGAAAACACCTCCTCTCTCCATCCTTCTCTCTCCTATTCATCCTGAATGGGATAAAGTGAGTGAAGACCTCTCATGGGAATATGCCTTTGAACAATATCCTAATTGCGACTTGAGACTTTGCAATAACAAGTCGAGCAACAGCTTAAAAACTGCAGGTGTTGGATTGTCTTGGATGAGCATTTCTACTCCTATTTCCCCCACTTCTTAATTAGCATTTAAGGATTACTTTTAAAAGAGATGTTGGCTTTGGGAATTCAGGTAACAGAATCCTGACATCCAAGAATATCTGCTTATGTAGCAGTTCTCTAGGGAAATGTGAATTAAGAGTTTGTTATTAACTAATATTCTTTTGTTTCTGGGATAGACTTCCATGTTTACAGTGTAAGCCTGGGCTCCTCCAGACAGTGGGAGAAAAAGTGAGAAGGGATGGGCTTCTATTAATCTTGTGTTTTGCAGTTTGTGCTTTGTACTCCTCTGCTGATACCTTGTCTGTTGGGATTTGCCCTTTCTTGAAAGATGGTAATAAATCTGTTTTTGGTTTTTTTTTAATATCAAGAATCTCTGATTTTTAATTTGGGTAAGGGTCACTGTTCCAAACACTTCTTTCCTTCCTCTTTTATTTTTTTTTCCCTTTTTGATCTTGAACCCTCCCAACATATCTTGGGTTTTACTGGCTAGATTTCTTTCTTAAGTACTATGACTTAAACCAAAACCAATCTCATTCTCATTGGCCACCATTAGATCCTAGACCTAGCTCCATTTGGGTATTGTTTGGGTCCTGATTGACTCAAATTGAAAGTAAATAGTTATCTTTTCTACTTTAGCCAGAAACTGTGAGGGTTTTCCCCTCCCAGATTTAGTTATATATTTATTTAGATTGTTTTGTTTTGCTTTCACTAGGTGAAAAAGGAGATTTATTGCCTCAATTGCTACCTAGACATAATTATTGAAATGATGTGGTATCAGTCAAACTGAGACCCATTAAAGACCTTAGCTTAAAAGAAAGTCAAGGCTTCCCATTGTACCCAGAGCCATCTCCATGAGTCCTGATCTATATCTGGCCACTGGACCCAGATGTTCTGGAGGGAAAAGTGAGGCAGGGGACTTTGCACAGTCCTCCCTCACTTTAATCTAACTCTATTTTCATGGCAAGGCATCATTTCCCTGAAGATGGACAAAGGACAGACAACAATAACCTCCAGTATCCTTCCCTTATCTTCTCTCTCCTCACTTTTCATACTTCATCTCATTCCCATTACCCTATATACCTTATTGCACTACCATAAGTCTATACTCCTTTCTCTGCCCCACTTAACCCCTCACCCCTAATTTTGGTGAGTACGCTTCACAATATTTGTATTTGTATATGTATAGATAGATAGATAGATAGATAGATATGTATTGTTTACAAATATACTAGCCCTCCTTCCTCTTTTAATACCATTGGGTCAATTCTTCCTCTGCATTTAATTTGTATAGCAAAAATAATATTTTTACCTTTCCCTAGATAGTTTTGTTGTTTAAAATCTGGTAATACTCAGCTCTGTCCTACTCTTTGTTTTGACCTACCCAATTACTGATGTCTATCTTAATCACATGGTTTTACATCATATAAAAAGCATAATTTCTCCTTGTTGAATCCCTTGAAATTAATCTTTGATGTTGTGGTTCTTCTATGTTAAATTTTCTGTTGAGGTCAGGCTCAATTTATTTATTTATTTGCTTTAATTTTTCTTCAGTTTCTCTCATTTAATTTTGAATTTCTTGTTTGAGTTAATCTATAAATTCTTTCTGGACAGGTAGCCATTTACCTCCTCTGAAGATGAACCTTGGTCTTTCTTATCCCCATAACTTTTTATCCTGAGGTTCTTTCTTTACTTGTCCATTATTTAAAAATAACAACTATTAGCATAGGCACCTCTAATCCTAGAGTGGGAGAGGATGATGCATTTGGCTTTACTTCAACTCTCTCCTCTGACATGAAATCCCAAACCAATAACTTGCAAGTACTCTTAGCCAGCAGTGTCTCTGTCCCATTGCCTTTTCATTTATTAGCTGTTCTGTTTCCTTTTCACCTAGGGCCACATCTTTGTAGCATAGTTGGTTCTGGTTTTCCTGCACCTTAGCCAAGGTTTACTCAATCTTCCCAGACTCAGACCTCCAATTTTCTTTATTGTCAGGGATGTCAAAATTCCTGTGGTTTGGGCTGAGACTTCCTCTGAACTCAGCCCTGGATAAATTGGCATCCTGGGCCCTTTCTTTGGAACTTCTCTGTTGTCCCAGGAGGATGCCTGTTCTTCCCCAAAACTTAGTTGTTATTCACTGGTCTATGTTCACTCTGAGGCACAATATTTTTTTTTTTTTTTTTGGTGGGGAAATCTGGAGAGCTTGGAATTTTCTGACATACACCACTATCTTCCCAGAATATTTCAGATGCATTTTCTTTCTTAATTAAGAGTCTGTTAACCATCTTTGGAAACAAATCATTGATGAACTGGAATAAGAAGGTACATTGCAAGGAATTTGGTAGGAGTTCCTTCATTCCCTATTTTTCCAAACAGTTTAAATAACATTGGAGTTAATTGTTCTTTAAATGTTTGGTAGAATTCTCATGTAAATCCATCTGGTCCTGGGGATTTTTTCTTAGTTCTTGAGTTAATTAATAGCTTGTTTTATTTCTTTTTCTGAAATAGGACTATTTAAGCAATTTACTTCCTCCTCTGTTAATCTGGGAAGCCTATATTTTTGAAGGTAGTCATCCATTTCACTTAAGTTATCAAATTTATTGCCATAAAGTTGGGCAAAGTAACTCCTAATTATTGGTTTAATTTCCTCTTCATTGGTGGAAAGTTCTCCTTTTTCATTTTTAAGAATAACAATTTGATTTTCCTCTTTCTTTTTTCTAATCAGATTCACCAAAGGTTAATCTTTTTTTTTTTTTTTTTTTATGAAACCAACTCTTAGTTTTATTTATTAATTCAGTAATTTTTTTCTTACAATTTTATCAATTTCTCCTTTTAATTTTAGAATTTCAAGTTTAGCATTTGATTGGGGGTTTTTAATTTGCTCTTTTTTTTAGCTTTTTAATTTGCAAGCCCAATTCATTGATCTTCTCTTTCTCTATTTTATTCAAGTAATCCTCTAATGATATAAAATCTCCCCTTATTACCTCTTTGGCTGCATCCCAGAAATTTTGTCATGTTGTCTCATTTTTGTCATTCTCTTGGATGAAATTATTAATTGTGTCTATGATTTGCTGTTTCACCTAATCATTCTTTAGGATGAGATTATTTAGTTTCCAATTACTTTTTGGTGTATTTACCCTTAGCTTTTTTGTTGGATGTAGTTTTTATTGCAACGTGTTCTGAAAACAATGCATTTATTATTTCTGCCTTTCTGCATTTAATTTTGAGGTCTTTATGTCCTAATATATGGCCAGTTTTTGTGTAGGTTCCATGAACTGCTGAGAAGAAAGTATACTCCTTTCTGTCTCCATTCAGTTTTCTCCAAAGATCTATCATACCTAACTTTTCTATTATTCTATCTACCTCTTTAACTTCTTTCTTATTTGTTTTATGGTTTGATTTATCTAATTCAGAGAGTTCAAGGTTGAGATCTCCCATTATTTAGTTTTGCTGTCTATTTCTTCTTGCAACTCTCTTATCTCCTTTAGGAAGTTAGATGCTATACCACTTGGTACATATATGTTTAGTATTGATATTGCTTCATTGTCTATGCTACCCTTTAGCAAGATATAGTTTCCTTACCTTCTTTATATTCTTTTAATTAGATCAGTTTTTGCTTTTGCTTGACCTGAGATAAGGATGGCTACGCTAGCTTTTTTAAGGTCAACTGAAGCATAATAGATTCTGCTCAAGCCTTTTACTTTTACTCTGTGTGTATCACCCAGTTTTAAATATGTTTCCTGTAAACAATGTAGTGTAGGATTCTGGCTTTTGATCCAGTCTGCTATCTGCTTCCACTTTATGGGAGAGTTCATCAATATTTACATTTACAGTTAAAACTACTAATTCTGTATTTCCCAACATCTTATTATCCCCAGATTATGCTTTTCTTTTTTTTTTCCTTCTTTACCTCCCTCCCCAGTATTAAATTTATGGGCACCACTTGCCTCACATAGCTCTTCCTCTTTAGAATCCCCCTCACTCCCTTTGAATCCCTTCCCCTTTGTTGTACCTTTCCCTTATTACTCTTTTCCTTTTCCCTTTTCCTCTCCCATTTTTTAATGAGGTAAGAGAAGTTTCTCTGCAAACCAAATATGTCAACTATTTTCTCTTTGAGCCAACTCTGATGAGCGTAAGATTCATCCAATGTTCCTCCCCCTCTCTAAATTCCCTCACATATGATAGGTTTCCTTTTCCTCTTCCTGGGATGTAATTTCCATCTTTTTATCTCCCCTTTTCCCTTTTTCTGATACCATCCCCTTTCTACTTCTATGTCCCCCCCTTTTTTTGTATTATAATAGCAAAATCAAATTATACATGTGCTCTTTATGTATGTCCATAACAGAAATACAGTTCTCAAGAGTTCTTTTTATCTTTTTTGCTTCTCTTGAGTCCTATATTTGTAGGTCAATTTTACAGCTCTGTGCTGAGTCACTCACTTCCAGGTGCTGTTAATTTCTGTCATTTTTGGGCGTACACTCTACCTTTGGCGTTTGTGTAACTTCTCGGCTGATCTACTGCTTTGCAACCAAAGCAGAGCAGCCAGCCTGTGGTAGAGTCCTCCCTGTAGATTCTCCACCCGAAGAGACCACCCCCACCCCGACCCCGGACCTCTAGCCTCTGCTTTTTGTCTCCCTGCTTGCATAGGCCTCCTCCAGCCAATCAGGACAAACCTTTTCTGACGATCTTCCAGATTATCTTTGGCTGGTAATTTGTTGTACTCCCAATGTTCCTGGATTTCACCAGTCAAGCACTATTTCAGAGGCTGAATTTGGTAATTAGTAGTGAGATTAGCAGGGATGCTTAGAATGAAGGGTGTGTCTTCTCCGCCATCTTGGCTCCGCCCCAATGTCACAATTTCACAGAAGAATCAAAAGGCAATAGGGAAGAAGGCTCAGATCAGATGTTAATTTCATTAAGAAAAAAGAGACTTTTTCTGAGACTGAATGGAAAGAAGAAGAGAATGGATGAATATATAGTGAAGGTTGAAGGAGTAGAGGAGGAATTCTCAGGAGGCCATGAATAGTGGACTTATTCAGGGAAGTACAAAGTAAGATGATCTTTCAAGAGGAGGGCATTAAGTCAGTGTTTTAAAATGGAAAGGATTTGAAATGGCTTTCAGGGAGAGGGTTTATATGTTCATGGAAGTATAATAGAAGTCAAAAGAAAACAATTTTCTTGTGGTAATATAGATGCAATTGATATTGAATAGTAGGAATTTGTAATGAACTCAGTCAACATGATTTTATATAATTTCTTCCAATGACAAAGGGTATATTTGGAGGAGGGGAAGGAGCAGGCAATAAAGATTATTCAAAACTAAGGGTTAAGGAAGTAGATTCAAGGTCAAAGGTGTAAGAGATTCAGGGTTAGAGAAGAAATATATGTATGTGTATAATCAAGGAATAAAAACAACCAGACATAACACATGGAATAATTTGAACTGAACAGATTGTACTTTTATAAGATAAATATTACAAAGAGTAAAAATCCTCTAAAGCAAAGCCTACAAAATAAAATGAGCTACTAGCAAAAAACTCTGGAAAAACTATTGGATCATCTTTACATGAAGCCTTGCCACATTTCTCCATATGCTTATGTTCTGCTTTCAATCATCTTGTGTTCACTTTGTATATATCTGGAATATTTCTGGGTTTGCTTGAAATATGTAGCGTTATACATGTGGGACAGTTAGGTGATGCAATAGATAGAGTGCTGACCCTGAAGTTTGGAAGAATCATCTTCCTCCGTTCAAATATGATCTCAGTTATTATATATTATATAATATTATATATTATCTCAGAAGGGCTAGATGAAACCAGAGTTGGAGATACCAATCCCATTGAAAAACACCCATTCAATTCTAGGATTTTCTCACTTCCAGCTCAAATTGAAACCTAGCTGTCTGACCTTGGGCAAGTCCCTTAACCCTGTGTGTTTCAGTTTCCTCATGTGTAAAATGATCTGGAGAAGTAAATGGCAAACTATTGCAGTATCTTTTCCATGAAAATCCTAAATGGGGACACAAAGAATTAGACATGGCTGAAAACCAAATCAACAACAAGAAGTCTTTATGCACATTTAGCCCTGGAATGTAAGCTCTTTGAGGACAACAACTTTCATTTTGTGACTTTGTATCTCCGAACACAGTCAAGTGCCTGCATTGCTAAATGCTTATTGATTAACAGTGTAGCCAAAGAGCCAAGACTAACCATATTGGAAGTATGATTTTTCCCTAAGGGGAAAAACGGATCTGAGAGTGGTCAGATCCTATAGAGTTTCTTTGTTTTATATCTGACAATATCAACTATTACTGGTGAACATTTTAACGTGTAGGCAATTGCATAAGAGGCAGTGTGGAGTAATAGATCCTATGTCAAGCTTTCAAGGAAGAAGACCTCAGTCCAAATCCTGTCTCTGACATTTTACTTTCTGCATTTCCTTAAGCTTACCATTAAACCTCAATGAACCTGAGTTTTTTCATTTATAGCAAGAGGATAATAATGGTAACTAGCTCAAAGGGATATTTTGAGAATTAAATGTGATTGCCTGGTTTGCACAACTTAAAGTACTCTAAAATAAAAGCCATAATGACTATTATTATTATTAGATTAAACATGGATTAATCCTGATACCATAAAAAAATGAATTATTTTGATCATTTTAACCACTTTTATTTCAATCAAATTGTTAGTCCTTCTATGAGGTTTTATAAACCTATTAGTAAATTATGTTATGTTTGGTTTTCCATAGGTAATCTTGGCTTCTTGATGCCTTTAAGTTTCCTATAAGTGATTCAAATTCAGTTTGCATATTTGGTGAATATTACTAAAATGGAGAAACAAGATATAGATTCTTAATTAGTTTAACAATTGATCATTTGGGGTAATAGAAACTCTGATACTGAATTTGTAAATTGTACTTGCCTGTTGTAAACACTGAATCTATTACTTCTATAGGTATAGTATAAAAGTGATTTGGGGTAAAGTAGGTGGCACAGACAGACTCTGAGGAAGAAAGACCATTTGCCTCAGTTTTCTCACCTACAAAAAGAGCTGAAGAAGGAAGTGTTAAATCTCTCCAGTTATTGTTGTTTTCCTTTGTTCTTGAGGACCCAGAGTCATCAGGGAAGTAAAGGCATGACTTACAAGTCATTTGGATTTAAATATGGAGGACTATGGAAAGTAACCAACCTCCATTTCTCCACCAGAACTGTTTGGGGATAGTGGTCAGATATAAGGCTAACAGACTAGAAATGGCCAAGGATGCAGTGAGAGTTTTTTAAACTGATTTTAATTTCCTGAGGCAACTGTTCATTCAATGAATAGGTAAGAAAGAAAGGAGGCAAAAAATGGACTTTTTACATAATCCCCCAAAACAAACAAACAAACAAAACAAAAAACACCTTAATTTCTGGTGAAAAGAGAAACATTCATTCCCAAGCAATCAGAGTCTAAACAAAGACCAAGTAGGTTGAGACCTTCTGTTGGCCAATCAATGAGAGCCTATAGCAACTTGGTTTAATGTATGATCCTTAAGAAATAAGTGTAGCAGTTGCTGCTTGGTGAATGGATAGAGCAGCAGCCCTAAAGTCAGGAGGAACCGAGTTCAAATGTGGTCTCAGACAGGGAACACTTCCTAGCTGTGTGGTCAAGTCACTTAACCCCAAATCCCTCAGCCAAAACAACACAAAGAAGAAATAAGTGAGACAAGAGGAGCCCCCAAACACACACACTCTCTCTCTCTCTCTTTCTCTCTCTCTCTCTCTCTCTCTCTCTCTCTCTCTCTCTCTCTCTCTCTCTCTCTCTCTTTCTCTCTCTCTCTCTCTCTCTCTCTCTCTCTCTCTCTCTCTCTCTCTCTCTCTCTCATTTTGGGAATGAGTCATGAGGTAAAGCACTTGAAGCTCCTAGAAGGAGAAAATCTTGAATCCTGCCACTATAAAGACCCTGCCCAAGGACAAACAGCTTCATTCTGTAATCTAGGTGGGGCTAGATGAAACCAGAGTTGGAGATTCCAATCCCATTGAAAAACACCCATTCAATTCAAAGATTTTCTCACTTCCACCTCAAATTGAAACCTAACTTGTAGATAAAAAGAGCCAATTTGGAACTCCACCCACTAGTTCCCACTAGCCCCCTTTGATTTGTAGCCAAAGCTTCCATTATAAAAAAGCCTCCTTTGCAGAGGAGCTAAAATTCCAAGGAAACTCTCTTTCTTCCTGGCATAATAAGTCTCTGCCCACTGGGATGATATTCTCTTCCAGCACTACCCTCTCTTCACCCTCACCCTATTTCCCTAATGAGACTTCATGTCCCTCTGTTGGCATTTCTCTAAACTTTACTTCTCTGCCAGGATTCCTCCACTAAAGAATTCAATCTTTCTATTCATGCATAGTAAAGGCTGACTTCCAATGCATATAACAAACTTCTTTTTATCAGTCTAGCTTTTGCAGGTTTGTAAATTCCTTTAGGAAGGATTTCTGTGCCACCAGAAGGGGGTTCCCCAAAACTCCCCACCCATGTGCCAATTGCCAAAGGTGTATAAGGGAGCCAAATCTTTCCACTTGGTTCCCTGAAGCCCGACCCTTCCATTAGACCTTATCATTTAATTCCCTGACCACCAGGAACCCTAATCTCATCATTTGGTTCACTGACAACCCTAAATCTAGACCTCATCATATTTTGGTTTCCTAACCAAAGGGAACCCCAAACCTAAACTACTTTAGCTATCTAAAGTGTAGCTTGTGAATCTCAAGATATTTTGGGATATTTCAGCAATCAAAATTTACATTCTTTTGGGCAGGGAAAGAAAGAAAGAAAGAAAGAAAGAAAGAAAGAAAGAAAGAAAGAAGAAAGAAAGAAAGAAAGAAAGAAAGAAAGAAAGAAAGAAAGAAAGAAAGAGAAAAAGAAAGAAAGAAAAAAGAAAAAGAATAGAGAGAGGGAGGAAGGAAGGAAGAAAGAAGGGAGAGAGGAAGCAAAAAAGAAAAGAAGGGGGAAAAAAAGAAGGAAATTAACTGTGTTGTGCAATCCTCATTGAGAAAGCTCCTATTCACAGACCTTTGCCAAGAAAATCCAGATTTGGTCCCAAAGAGTTGGAAATGACTGAACAATAAATAAATGAAGACTTAAATCAGTGCTACCACTTAATTGGTACCATTATAAAATGTTCTAACTGCTCTTTGGCTAGCAGCCAAATGCTGAGAAAACTCTTCTAGTCACATCTAACCTGAAAACTCAGGAACCTGTGAGAAATGAGGAGCTATATAACAAGGTTAAGGGGCAATATGAATGGGTCAGAGGGTCCTGCTTAGGCATGCTGTTCTTTCAGAAAATCCTTTCTAGATTGCCTTCAACTGAAAGGTCTGGATCAGTGGTGTTAAAAAATAGAGATGCATCCCTGTAATGGTCTTATATATTAAAAAAGCCATAACTTAATATTGTTTATGCTGCATTTTATTTTTATTCTTTTTTGTTAAATGTTTCTCAATTACATTTTAAACTATTTCAGGTCTCATTTAAGAATTTCATAGGTGACAAGTTTATACTTTTGCTATAGATGATTCTACATTTGAGTGGGATCTGTCATCCTTTCTTTATTAAATCCTGAAAATTCTTTTAGGCCTAATATTGAGGCCAATTTATGGCTTCTAAATTCTCAGTATCCCCATCCCCAACATATATATCTCTACTGACATAAGAAACAGGCTGTTGGGTCCTTAACTGTTTTTTTTTTTTTTTTGTTTTTTTTTTTTTTACCTTTTAAACTGTTTCCAGAAAGAAGACAACCCACATGCAAATACAAAATTTATCAGCTTTATCTTCATCTTGATTCAATCTTCAAGAACCTGGGAGCTTTCACTCATGGTCCAAATGATGATAGTAACTAAACTCCCTAGTCAACATTTCTATTATGTTTCATGGGAACTGAGACCAAGTTTCTATTTTTATCTAGGTCTCTTTCTACTTAGAAAATGAGAGATTTTTACTCACGTGGAAAAACATTATTTTTATAACTTTCCATATCTGCAGGCTTGCATGACTGATCTATAAGAGGACAAAAGAGAGCCTGATTGGGAGTAAGTAAGAATGATCAGGCAAGCCACAAGGCAGATAAATTTATCACAGAAGAACTACTGTCTAAAACCAACAACCATGCATTGAAGGAAGAATAGAGCACAGTAGGAAATGTCACAGAATTTCAAGTAAGGAGTAGCCAAACTCTTACTGTTTATATTGTCTACTTAAAATACGTTGTTTTGGGGTTTTTTTGTTTTTTTTTTTCCTTTGCTTCACCTTAGAATCCTTTCCATTTAGGTACACACGCGCACACACACACACAGACATCAAAAGAGTAGAACTTCATAAAAAAGACAATCCAGAGTCCAATAAAACTGATATACTGTGTTTTCACTTCTATAACCAATGTCATATTTTACAGATTCTTTTCATAGCAGCAGTTTGTTCTGGTTGATGGTGGCACTAATTACCTCTATTCTCATCAAAGAGCGATTGAAAGCCAAAACATTGACTGTCCTAAGCCAATTTGTGATTTTTGCAACATTTGGAGTAGACTTTATGCTGATTTTTCTTTTCAGAAGGATGGTACTTTGTAGTCTTAATTTTTTTTTTTTTTTTTTTAAATAACACTTTCATCCTTGAGTCTCAGAGATATCTTTGTGTTCTTACTGGAGCATCACCCGAAGGCAAAAAAGCTAAAGTAATTTCTCTGAGACTCAGAGTGGAAAAACATTGTCAATTTCAAAATAATAACAATGACACACTGCTTTTTCCTTTCTATATTTTCCCCATGGTTCTTATGACAACGAAGGAAGAAGAACATAAGAGCTTAGAAGGATTGAACATAGTTTTCCTGTTGCAGTGGCAATAGGAGGCGATGAAGGACTGTCATTCTTTGCTCTAGGGCAAAAACAAACAGATTCTTTTTTTAAAAAAGCAAGTTGGCATTGCAAAAATATGATGTTGAACCCTAAGGCAATTATTTGTTTTTATTTTTATGATTTTATGGTCTGATTCTTTCTTTCCCTCTTTTTAATTTGCATGGAATTCAGAATTGATATTGATCTCTATGTATTATAAATGATCAAAGGAGGTGAACTAATGTGCTCAAGACTATACAGAAAGTAGTAGCATAATTTAGATCAATCAAAAATCATTTATTAAGTACCTATTATGTGCCAGGTAATAAAGAGATAATAGAGGATAGTCCTTACACTCAAGGAGCTTACCTTTATTGGGGGAGGTAGCTTGTACTCTATATAAGAAATTACAAAACACATATTTTGGTTGTTCTTTGTTTTTGGTAGGGAAAAGGGTACCAACATTTTCATGCTGGAAATGGCTTATGTAGAAAGTTTCCATTAAACTGATATTAGAAAGAAATTAAGAATTCTTAGAGATATAAATGAAGTATGATAGTATATTTCAGTTGTTAGGGACAGCCTGAACAAAGGATAAAAGATGAGATTCTATGTGTGAAGAAAAGCAAGAAGCCAAGTTAATTGGATCAGAGTGCAAGAAGGGGAGGGAGGTCTATTAAGGGTAGAAAAGGAGATTTGAGCCATATTGTAAAGATCTTCATATGTCAATTACAGGAGATTCAAATCATAAATGTTCTGATTCCAAATCTAGGACTCATTCTGTTATATTATACTCACTGCTTCTCTTGCCTGACCTCATTTTATATTTGTAAAGAGGTGTGCACATACTAGGGATATTATGTTAATTATTATTGGTAATAAAGATGGCATATGATTTTTTTCATCTTAAGAACAATATATATGGCACTATAAGTTTGATTTGTAGCAGTTTATTTTTATCTTAGAGATGTAATTGGCTCAGCATATTAAGGCTGGCACTATTGACAAAGGATACCAGCTTTCTGGTATCTTTGCTCTAAAAAAGTAAGAGGATCTCTTCCTTCTATTTTCTGACCAGCAGATCAGCAGGACCATTACAGAAAGATTACCACAAAGCTATTTTGAACTGAATCAAAGCATATTCTGAATAAATTCCATTTCCTTGTTGTGTTCATGCAAAACAACTTTTAAATTGAAAATTATTTTATGTTATTTCAAGCTATTAGCATGATCTTATTCAGTCCTGGCATACTATATTATTAATATATGGTATGCAAAAATTTATGAGATATTTCTCATATTATTCTCATATTTCTCAAATATTTTGTATTTAAACCTGTCTTAGGATTTTTAAGTTCATTCATAAAACATTTGTATGACAAATTCTCAGACTAATCTCACTGTTGGGAGAATTCCCTATAATGATGTTTGTTCATCCCATATGATTTTTCTTCATATCTCCTATTGTTTGTCTCAGGAATCTCGCTCAAATAGTCTATTTCATGTTTAATATGATTGTATATGTATAGCCTTCATTCATAAAACATTTGTATGACAAATTCTCAGACTAATCTCACTGTTGGGAGAATTCCCTATAATGATGTTTGTTCATCCCATATGATTTTTCTTCATATCTCCTATTGTTTGTCTCAGGAATCTCGCTCAAATAGTCTATTTCATGTTTAATATGATTGTATATGTATAGCCTTTGTCAGATTGATTGTTGTCTTGGGGAGGGTTGAGAGGATAGATGAAGAAAAAATGGAAATCAAAACCTTTTAAAAGTAAATATCAATGACTAATAAATACATTTTAAAAATAAAAAAAAAAGTTATTTTTCACTTTATTACTACCCCAAACTTTTCCATTTAATATTTCTTTGATGACCAATAGATAAATTGAGACATGTCTTATTATTTTCTCATATGTTACAGGCTTAAAGTATCTATTTTAAATAATACACATTTAATATGATTTTGATTAATGCTATACAATCAATAAATTTTAAAATTCTGTTAAAAAGGGAAAATAAAGTAATTCACAAACATATATATATATATATACACACAAACACACACACATACATATGTTATATATGTATGTGTGTGTGTTTGTAAAATCCCATCTTGGACAAGTGAATCCCCAAGTATGTTTGCTATAACTAAAACAGTGACTATTTACACTTAATTCTTTTGTTTTTATACACCATGATAATAATTATTAGAAGTGCCCTCTAAGAGTTGTTTCTCAAAGCCTTTCCATCACCACAGGGATTTTTCATGATCAACTGGGCTCTCTCTGTGATCTCCTACCACCTTTGGATCACTGTAGGTGTGAAAGGTCTTGAAACAGAATGAATGAATGAACAAGCACATTTTAAAGTATTCAGACCTTTATTTCATAGTGTGACAGAAACTTTCCTTTAAAACTGTCCCTGGACATGAAAATTCTTTGTGGTTTTATGTATATATGCTAGAAAGTTGACCATTTTATTTTTTAGTAGCCCAAGGAACCAGAGTAATTTGAAGCTTTGTGCTGATAAATTACAACATTCAGTTCTTATAACAAAACATATCTGTCTTTAGAACTTCATAATACCATGTGAAATCTATAGTGGCTTAACATTTCTATTCTGTACCACCCAGAGGGAGAAGAGTTTTTTTATCAATAACTATTTTCCTCACTTTTACTTTTAATATTTCTTTGTTAAAAGTGCAAGGTTGTTTGGCATTTACTTTGAGGAGACTGTAGCTAGCCTGTAAAAGTGCCATTTATTGTTGTCTGGAAGTCAATGCCAATGAAGTGTCCAATACTCATGGAACTACAATTCTTCTAAAATGACTTTGGAAATAGATGGCTTGAGAATTTGTAGCTCTCCTATGACGCTTGTTTGAGGACTTTTTCTAATAACCACTTATACATAATCAGATGGACTTTATGCAACCTCATCCAGTAAATGGACCGTGTGAATGTTTCTCCATTATTGCTGCCATAGCTCACCAGCTATACAACAGTCGCTAGTAATTCTGTGCTGACACAAATTACCATTCTAACAATAGACATCACAATGGCCTTGACATAAGTCATCGCCACATACAGTAGTGCACTGATTTAAGGGACCTCTTAGGGGACACAGAATTTGTCCATTAAACTGTCTTCCCTGTTAAATTGGCCACAGGGCTCTTTGTTGTAGATAAAGAAAGGAAGGAAATTAATCTAATCACTTGGAGAACATATTTTAAAATTTCCCAAATGTCATCGGGTATATTATGTTAACAGGTATTTTATTTTAAAAGTCTCCATTTGATACAAAGGTTAATATTAAATATAGTTAGAGACAAAAACTATTTCAAGTAATAAAGCATGTTACTGGCAGCTAGGTGATATAGTGAATGGAACACAGACTAGAATGAGGAAGATCAGAGTGCAAATCTAATTGTGGGAGTTCTGTTTATCTTCATTCACTGGGGAAAGGAATGATAAACCACTTTACTATCTTTGCCAAGAAAATCCCTTGCACAGCATTGGTGTTTTATGATTCATGGGGACACAAAGATCTGGACACAATTGAACAACAACCTTAATACACTTAATTTAATGTAGCTTGGCCTATTCTTAGTTACCTAAGAAGCTTTCATTTGGTTCCTATACAATCAGAAAGCAGAGTTGTAAAAGATCCTAGAGGTCACTTTCATCCTTTTTTTATAAATAAAGAAACTAAAGATCAGAGACATTAAATGGATTATCAAAAATTTGCAATTATTTTCCCCTTGTTTTTGTCTTCCTTAAATTATGTTTTTAAATTCCCTCGTTATCTAATTCTGCCTTGTCTGAACATTCATCAGTCAATATCACTTTTAAAATTTTGCCTTAGTCAATGAATATAATAATTGAAGTGAAATTGACATGATTAGTTTTTTTTTTATTTTTGTATTAAAGCTTTTGTTTTATTTTCAAAATATATGCATGGATAATTTTTCAACATTAATCCTTGTTGCAAAACCTTGTGTTACAATTTTCCCTCCCTTTCCCCACTCCCTTCCCTAAATGGCAAGTAATCCAATATATGTTAAACATGGTAGAAATATATGCTAAATTCAATAAATTCATACATATTTATACAATTATCTTGCTGAACAAGAAAAATCAAATCAAATAGGAAAAAAATGGTAAAGAAAACAAAATGCTAGCAAACAACAAAAAGAGTGAAAATGCTATCTTTTGAGCCACAATCAGTTCCTACACTCCTCTCTCTAGGTATAAATGGCTCTCTTCATCATAAGATCATTGGAACTGGTCTGAATCATTTCATTATTGAAGAGAGCCACATCCATCAGAATTGATCATCATATAACCTTGTTGTTCCCATGTACAATGATCTCCTGGTTCTGCTCATTTCATTTAGCATCAAATTATGTAGGTTTCTCCAGGCCCCTCTGAAATCATCTTTCTAGTCATTTCTTATGAAAAATAATATTCCATACCATTCATATAATATAATTTATTCAGCCATTCAACTTGGACAGGCCTCTATTCAGTTTCCAGTTTCTTGCCACTACAAAAAAGGCTGCCACAAACATTTTTGTACATGTGGGTCTCTTCTCCTTTATTAAGATATCTTTGGGATATAAGCCCAGTAGAAATACAGCTGGTTCAAAGGATATGATGTGACTTGATTAGTATAGTGTACCTCTCTTTATACATTTATAAATTTGCATTACCATTTTGGAAGCCTTCCCCTATTGTTGACTCTCACTGAACTGTATAAATCTGAATTTTTATTTCTCTATCATAGCTTTAAAACTATTTTTTATCCAATTGAACATGAGTTCTTTATGTTTTATACCTTTTTGTATTTCTGGTACCTTTAAGATTTAGAGCTTTACACTATATTGCACCTTTCCATGATGCTTTTGACTTGACATGGTAGCCAATGTCACATTGATCTTCCTAGTTTTGTGTCATCCTGCAAATTTTTCACCTTATCTTTTATATCACACTTAAAGTAAAATATAAAATGTTTAATAAAAAAGAACCAAGACCCCTTTTGTAGGTTTTTGTAGGGTTTTTTTTTTTTTAATTATTATTTTTGGAAAAGATACTGGAATAGCTTACTTTTTTTTTTTTTTTTATCCCATCCATTTTTACGGATGAGGAAACTGATGAAAATAGAATTCAGGGACTTTTCCAAAATCATACAGCTAGTAATTGTCTGGGCTATATTTGAACTCAGGTCTTCTTGGCTCTAGGCCCAGCATTCTATCTACTGAACCACCTAGCTACACCAAGAACCATGTAATATATCTAAATCCATTTAATCAATATTCTTGCATAGCCTTGTTGTTCAGTCATCTTCAGGTTTACCTGTGCTACAACCAATCCCTTTCTCTAGAAAGAGATCATGGCAAAATGTTTTAAAGGTCATACTGAAATAAAAATGCATTATGACTATGATAGTACTCCTATTCTACTACCTCTTAATAAAAATAAAGTAAATTATTTTGATAACACCTTTTTAGTCTAACCATGCTCCTGGTGAGTTCTATTTGCTTTTCCTTACTGACAAGTAAAGTTAATTTGAAATTTGTGTATGTAGCTGATAAATTCAGAATCTATCATTTCTTTTAAATATGGGTATATTATTGTGACTGCAGAGTCACAGAAGAATTTCAGAGATCATCTAGTCCAATCCCTTTATTAAGCAAAAAAATGTCTCTATATAATTTTGTGTAAGTGGTCATCTATGCTCCAGTTGATTACCTCCAGAGACAGTACTCATTAACTGCTAAGACAATTTTGGACAGCTAATTATTAGCAACTGTTTATTTTCATCCTGAATCAGAATCAAACTTCTACCTATGGATACTAGTAGGACCAAGCAAAACAAATCTATTTTTGCTTCTGTATAAACTTTCAAAATGTCAAGTCTTCTGATAATTTACCCAGCATCAATAATTACAGAAAGTGTAACAATAGTCATTCTTTATTCACATTTGCAAGTTCTTTCAGTACCCTGAAAATTCATTCCTACTAGGAGGATTTGCTTTTTACTTAAATTTTATTTAAATACTTTCTTATTCTCTTCCTTAACTTTTATTTCAATTTCATCAGCAATCTTCCTTCCCTTATCCTTTCCAATATAAACATTATTCTCTCTTTTTTTTTTTTTTTTAATTTTTTTATTTAATAATTACATTATATTTACACTCATTTCTGTTCCGATTTTTTTTCCCCTCCCTCCCTCCACCCCCTCCCCTAGATGGCAAGCAGTCCTTTATATGTTGGATATGTTGCAGTATATCCTAGATACAATATATGTTTGCAGAACCGAACAGTTCTCTTGTTGCGTAGGGAGAATTGGATTCAGAAGGTATAAATAATTCGGGAAGAGAAACAAAAATGCAGATAGTTCACATTCGTTTCCCAGTGTTCTTTCTTTGGGTGTAGCTGCTTTTGTCCGTCATTTATCAATTGAAACTCAGTTAGGTCTCTTTGTCAAAGAAATCCACTTCCATCAAAATATGTCCTCATACAATATCGTTGTCGAAGTGTATAATGATCTCCTGGTTCTGCTCATTTCACTTAGCATCAGTTCATGTAGGTCTCTCCAAGCCTCTCTGTATTCATCCTGCTGGTCATTTCTTACAGAACAATAATATTCCATAACATTCATATACCACAATTTACCCAGCCATTCTCCAATTGATGGGCATCCATTCATTTTCCAGTTTCTAGCCACTACAAACAGGGCTGCTACAAACATTTTGGCACATACAGGTCCCTTTCCCTTCTTTAGTATTTCTTTGGGATATAAGCCCAATAGAAACACTGCTGGATCAAAGGATATGCACATTTTGATAATTTTTTGGGCATAATTCCAGATTGCTCTCCAGAATGGTTGGATTCGTTCACAACTCCACCAACAATGCATTAGTGTCCCAGTTTTCCCGCATCCCCTCCAACATTCATCATTATTTTTTCCTGTCATCTTAGCCAATCTGACAGGTGTGTAGTGGTATCTCAGAGTTGTCTTAATTTGCATTTCTCTGATCAATAATGATTTGGAACACTCTTTCATATGAGTGGTAATAGTTTCAATCTCATCCTCTGAAAATTGTCTGTTCATATCCTTTGACCATTTATCAATTGGAGAATGGCTTGGTTTCTTATAAATTTGAGTCAGTTCTCTATATATTTTGGAAATGAGGCCTTTATCAGAACCTTTAACTGTGAAAATGTTTTCCCAGTTTGTTGCTTCCCTTCTAATCTTGTTTGCATTAGTTTTATTTCTACAAAGGCTTTTTAATTTGATGTAATCGAAATTTTCTATTCTGTGATCAGTAATGGTCTCTAGTTCATCTTTGGTCACAAATTTCTTTCTCCTCCACAAGTCTGAGAGATAAACTATTCTATGTTCCTCTAATTTATTTATAGTCTCGTTCTTTATGCCTAGGTCATAGACCCATTTTGATCTTATCTTGGTATATGGTGTTAAGTGTGGGTCCATGCCTAATTTCTGCCATACTAATTTCCAATTATCCCAGCAGTTTTTATCAAATAATGAATTCTTTTCCCAGAAGTTAGGGGCTTTGGGTTTGTCAAACACTAGATTGCTATAGTTGACTATTCTGTCTTGTGAACCTAGCCTTTTCCACTGATCCACTAATCTATTTCTTAGCCAATACCAAATGGTTTTGGTGACTGCTGCTTTATAATATAATTTTAGATCAGGTACAGCTAGGCCACCTTCATTTGATTTTTTTTTCATTAATTCCCTTGAGATTCTCGACTTTTTATTGTTCCATATGAATTTTGTTGTTATTTTTTCTAGATCAATAAAATATTTTCTTGGAAGTCTGATTGGTATAGCACTAAATAAATAGATTAGCTTAGGGAGTATTGTCATCTTTATTATGTTCGCTCGGCCGATCCAAGAGCACTTAATATTTTTCCAATTATTTAAGTCTGACTTTATTTGTGTGGAGACTTTTTTATAATTTTGCTCATATAATTCCTGACTTTCCTTTGGTAGATAGATTCCCAAATATTTTATGGTATCAACAGTTATTCTGAATGGAATTTCTCTTTGTATCTCTTGCTGTTGGGTTTTGTTGGTGATGTATAAAAATGCTGAGGATTTATGGGGATTTATTTTGTAGCCAGCTACTTTGCTAAAATTATGAATTATTTCCAATAGCTTTTTGGTAGAATCTCTGGGGTTCTCTAGGTATACCATCATATCATCTGCAAAGAGTGATAGTTTGGTTTCCTCATTGCCTACTCTAATTCCTTTTATATCTTTCTCGACTCTTATTGCCGAGGCTAGTGTTTCTAATACGATATTAAATAATAATGGTGATAGTGGGCAACCTTGCTTCACTCCAGATCTTACTGGGAAAGGTTCCAGTTTTTCCCCATTGCATATGATGCTTACTGATGGTTTTAAATATATGCTCCTGACTATTTTAAGGAAAAGTCCATTTATTCCTATGCTCTCAAGTGTTTTTATTAGGAATGGATGTTGGATTTTATCAAATGCTTTTTCTGCATCTATTGAGATGATCATGTGGTTTTTGTTTGTTTGGTTATTGATATAGTCAATTATGCTAATAGTTTTCCTAATATTGAACCAGCCCTGCATTCCTGGTATAAATCCTACTTGGTCATAGTGTATTATCCTGGTGACAATTTTCTGTAATCTTTTTGCTAATATTTTATTTAAGATTTTAGCATCAATATTCATTAGGGAGATTGGTCTATAATTTTCTTTCTCTGTTTTCAGCCTACCTGGTTTAGGTATCAGTACCATATCTGTGTCATAAAAGGAGTTTGGTAGGACTCCTTCAATCCCTATTTTTTCAAATAGTTTATATAACATTGGAGTTAATTGTTCTTTAAATGTTTGGTAGAATTCACATGTAAATCCATCTGGTCCTGGGGATTTTTTCTTAGGGAGTTGATTGATAGTTTGTTCTATTTCTTTTTCTGAGATGGGACTGTTTAGGATATTTACTTCTTCCTCTGTTAGTTTGGGCAAGCTGTATTTTTGGAGGTATTTTTCTATTTCATTTAAGTTGTCGAATTTATTGGCATAAAGTTGGGCAAAGTAACTCCTAATTATTGCTCTAATTTCCTCTTCGTTAGTGGTGAGTTCTCCCTTTTCATTTTTAAGACTAACAATTTGATTTTCCTCTTTCCTTTTTTTAATCAGATTTACTAAGGGTTTGTCTATTTTGTTGGTTTTTTCATAGAACCAACTCTTAGTTTTATTAATCAATTCAATAGTTTTTTTACTTTCAATTTTATTGATCTCACCTTTTACTTTTAGAATTTCAAGTTTAGTGTTTGACTGGGGGTTTTTAATTTGTTCCTTTTCTAGCATTTTTAATTGCAAACCCAATTCATTGACCTTCTCTTTCTCTATTTTATACAAATAGGCCTCTAGAGATATGAAATTTCCCCTTATTACCGCTTTGGCTGCATCCCATACATTTTGGTATGATGTCTCATTATTATCGTTTTCTTGGGTGAAGTTATTAATTATGTCTATGATTTGCTGTTTTACCCAATCATTCTTTAGTATGAGATTATTTAGTTTCCAATTATTTTTTGGTCTACTTCCCCCTGCTTTTTTGTTGAATGTAATTTTCATTGCATCGTGGTCTGAAAAGGATGCATTTACTATTTCTGCCTTACTACATTTGAGTTTGAGGTTTTTATGTCCTAATATATGGTCAATTTTTGTATAGGTTCCATGAACTGCTGAAAAGAAAGTATATTCCTTTCTGTCTCCATTACATTTTCTCCAGAGATCTATCATATCTAGCTTTTCTAGTATTCTGTTTACCTCTTTGACTTCTTTCTTATTTATTTTCTGGTTTGATTTATCTAATTCTGAGAGTGCAAGGTTAAGATCTCCCACTATTATAGTTTTACTGTCTATTGCTTCTTGCAGCTCTCTTAGTTTCTCTTTTAAGAATTTAGATGCTACCCCACTTGGTGCATATATGTTTAATATAGATAGTGCTTCATTATCCATGCTACCCTTTAGCAAGATATAGTGTCCTTCCTTATCTCTTTTAATTAGGTCAATTTTTGCTTTAGCTTGATCTGAGATCAGGATGGCTACCCCTGCTTTTTTGACTTCACCTGAAGCATAGTAGATTTTGCTCCAACCTTTTACCTTTAACCTGCATGTATCTCCCCGCTTCAGGTGTGTTTCCTGTAAACAACATATTGTAGGATTCTGGCTTTTAATCCATTCTGCTAACCGCTTCCTCTTTATGGGGGAGTTTACCCCGTTCACGTTTATGGTTAGAATGACCAATTCTGTATTACTTGCCATCTTGTTAACCCCGGTTTATGCTTTCCTCCCTTCTTTCCCCTTTCCCCCCCTTCCAAGTATTAAGCTTGTGAGCACCCCTTGCTTCTCACAGCCCTCCCTTTTTAGTGTCCCTCCCCCCCGCCTTAGAGTTCCTCCCCCTATCTTACCCCTTTCCCTCCCAGTTCCCGTATTCCCTTCCGCTTAGCTTATTCCTTCCCTTTCCACTTTTCCCTTCTCACTTTTCAATGAGATGGGAGAAGTTTCACCATAGATTGAATATGTCTTAAGATTTTTCACTTAAAGCCAATTCTGAAGGCAGTAAGATACCCACTATATTCATCCCCCTCCATTCTTTCTCTCAGATATAATAGGTTTCCTATGCCTCTTCATGAGATGTACTACCCCCACTTTACCCTTTTTCTGGTACAATGTCCTTTCCACATCAATTTCTAGAACAAGGTATACATGTATTCTTTATACATCTATATAGTCAAAATATAGTTCCCAAGATTAATCTTTACCTTTTTAGATTTCTCTTGAGTTCTATATTTGTAGATCAAACTTTTTGTTAAGTTCTGGTTTTTTCATCAGAAATAGATGAAATTCGCTTACTTCGTTGAATGTCCATCTTCTTCCCTGGAAAAAGATGCTCATTCTCGCTGGGTAAGTTATTTTTGGTTGCATACCAAGTTCCTTAGCCTTTCGGAATATCATATTCCAGGCCCTTCGATCTTTTAATGTGGATGCTGCCAGATCCTGGGTGATCCTTATTGTGGCTCCTTGATACTTGAATTGGGTTTTTCTAGCCGCTTGCAATATTTTTTCTTTCACCTGAGGGTTCTGGCATTTGGCCACTATATTCCTTGGTGTTTTGATTTTAGGATCCCTTTCAGTGGGTGATCGATGAATCCTTTCAATGTTTATTTTTTCCTCTGTTCCTATGACTTCTGGGCAGTTCTCTTTGATAATTTCCTGGAAGACAGTGTCCAGGCTCTTTTTTTCATCATGTTTTTCTGGGAGTCCAATGATTCTCAGATTGTCTCTCCTGGATCTGTTTTCCAGGTCTGTTGTCTTCCCCAGAAGGTATTTCACATTTTTCTCCATTGTTTGATTTTTTTGGATTTGCTTGACTGATTCTTCTTGTCTCCTCGAGTCATTCAATTCCACTTGTTCAATTCTGATTTTCAGTGAAGTATTCTCTTCACTCACTTTTTTAAAATCTTTCTCTAATTGTCCAATTGAGTTCTTTTGTTCTGTGGAATTTTTTTCCATTTCGCCAATTTTGTTTTTTAGAGAGCTGTTTTCTGTTTCCAGTTCACTAATCCTATTTTTCAAGGATTTTACTTCTTTATCCACTCTCTCTTTAACTTTCTCCAGGCTCTTTTGCCAAGCCTCCCTCTCCTTTTCCCAAGCCTCCCTCTCCTTTTGCCAAGCCTCACTCTGCTTTCCCCATTTTTCTTCTAGCTCCCTTGTGAGAGCCTTTTTAATCACTTCTATGAGGTTCATCTGTGCTGAGGAACAGATGATTTCCTCCTTTGGGGAATCACCTGGGGACTGCCTGTTTTTAGTCTCCTCAGGATTTAGAGTCTGCTCTCTATCTGTGTAGAAGCTGTCAAGGGTTAAAGTCCTCTTCAGCTTCTTGCTCATTCTGTCTATTAATCAGAGATAAACTACCAAAGAAAAACAGAAAAAACTGGAGTCTTTCTTTGGGGGGGGGGCTGGGTGTGTTATCGAGCTTCCTCTACAGACTGCAGGGGGCAGCAGTGAGGCACTAGCAGGACTGTGCTGCGCCTGCGCTCTGAGATCCCAAAGCGTGCTGAGTCACTGAGGGGGGGGAAGGGGGGGGGGGGGCCAGGTCCTGAGAGACTCCAGCTGTTTGCGGTTGTGTTCTTCAGCCCCGGTGTTTTTAGCTTCTCTGCTGGGCTGTTGACTTGCTGCAGGTTCCAAACCTGTAGTGAAGCTCTCCCGCAGAGACGGCTACGATCACTCCCCACCCCTCTCAGCTCTGCTCCCGGGCTCTCACTGCCGCTGCCCGCCGCCTGCGCCCGATCTAAAACCGCCCCAGCCCTCCAGTAAAGACAGACCTTTCTTGGCGGATCTCAAGGATGGCTTCTCTTGGTAACTATTTGTGGGTTTTTTTCAGTCAAGCATTGATTCAGAGGCTTGTAATGAAGTGGATAGTGAGAGAAAGCGCGGAGCTTATGCAACTGTGAGCCTCCTCTCCGCCATCTTAACCGGAAGTCCTATAAACATTATTCTCATTCATGAAGACCATGGGAAAATAACAATACATTACTTTTCATTATTATGTCCAGAGAATATAAGAAAATGAGGGGAGGGAATCTATTTTGTTGATGACATGAATAATGTGGTTAGAGAACCTCAGAGTTTAAATAGAAAAAAATATTTAGGAGATTAAATAGCTTAAGCAATGTATTAGAATACAAAATTCCCACACCATTTCAAGGGGGAAAATGTCCCAGAAATATTCTTATATAAAAATTACAGAAGTTAAAAAAAAAAGAATATATTTATTTTTTTTAAATTTTATTTAATAATAACTTTGTATTGACAGAATCCATGCCAGGATAATTTTTTACAACATCATCCCTTGCACTTGCTTATGTCTCGTTTCCTCCCCTCCCTCCCTTCACCCCCCCCAAGATGGCAAGCAGTCCTATATATGTTAAATATGTTGCAGTATATCCTAGATATAATACATATTTGCAGAACCAAACAGTTCTCCTGTTGCACAGGGAGAATTGGATTCAGAAGGTATAACTCGGGAAGAAAATCAAAAATGCAAATAGTTCACATTCGTTTCCCAGTGTTCCTTCTTTGGGTGTAGCTGTTTCTGTCCATCATTTATCCATTGAAACTCAGTTAGGTCTCTTTGTCATAGAAATCCACTTCCATCAGAATACATCCTCATACAATATCATTGTCGAAGTGTATAATGATCTCCTGGTTCTGCTCATCTCACTTAGCATCAGTCCATGTAGATCTCTCCAAGCCTCTCTGTATTCATCCTGTTGGTCATTTCTTACAGAACAATAATATTCCATAACATTCATATACCACAATTTACCCAGCCATTCTCCAATTGATGGGCATCCATTCATTTTCCAGTTTCTAGCCACTACAAACAGGGCTGCCACAAACATTTTGGCACATACAGGTCCCTTTCCAAAAAGAATATATTTTAAAAAGCCTCACTTAAAACAATTATGAAATTTAAATAAGGCAAGTGAGAATACATTTATCAAGACTTTTGATAAATACCATTAAATAAATCTCATGATTTTCTATGTATATGGAGGTCATAGATCTTTTACTCTCTCTTTAAAACTTTCATGTTACACCCTCGGCTAAATACTCTGTTTCACATTTTACTGAAACTATGGAACCATTTGCCAACAACTTTCTCTTTTCCCCTTCCCATCTCACATCATCTAAATGACTTTTTCTACTCTCTCTTTGATGGCTGCCTAATCAACAGTTAAGTGGAGGTAGGAGATTTGGAATTTTCAATGAACTACAATCTTGATATGAGTCAATAATGTAGGATATAACCAAAGTAAAGTAATGCAGTTCTAAACTGCAAGAAGAGAAGCATTAGATTTAGGAGCAAGGAGGGGATATATCTGTGATGCGCTTATAGGAGGAAAAAAAAAAAAAAAACTGGATTAGGCAAGTATCAGGTTCTAGGAAAGTCAGAAAATCACAAGACGTTAAAAAGATTATCTTGAACCCAAAAGAATGAAAGGGATGGAGGTTGTTAGCCTGCAAGAATGAAGATTTAATGGACTATGACATCAGTCTTCAGGAATTCGAAGGATCTTTATGTTTAAAAGCATGGCATTTTTGACACAGAAGTGAGAATTAGTTGCAATAGGTAGAAGATACCTATGGGTTAGTATACTAACAAAGACAAGACAAAGAACAGAGTGAATTACTTTGAGAAATAGTATTTCCCCTGATGGAGGTTCCTTTGAAAGTGTCTATGAGTCAGAAAATGTGGCAATTTCCCCCAGCCTGAATATGTCACCCAAATCTGGCAATATACCAGAACTTGAATGTGGAATAATGAAAACTGTGGAGCAAAAACAACAACCAGAATTATATAAAGGTAGAGCCAATGCTTTTTCACACTTCAAATAATCCATTTTGAATTGCTTTTTGTGCCTAAGTATCAGCCCTCTCCCTGAGTCCCCATCCCCCACAATTATCACCTAAAAGACTAAAAGACACCTAAAAGCAGCCCTAACTGCTATCCTCTCCTGAGTGAATGTAGGAGACTCTTAATACTGAGTGTACTGTACACAATGTTTAGTTAATTTTGTTTTAACAGAAACAATACAAAATGTCTGCAACTTAGGACTATTTTGAATTGGGCAACTTTTCTTCCTAGATTTATTATTTAAATAGAGTCTGTGTAAACATCAACTGTAAATATATCTAATTTCTTAATTCATATCAATGATAGGAAAATGAAAGATGTCTAAAGAAATGATTTTGAATGCATGGGAAACTCACAACCAATTCTGAAATTAAAAGATATGTATACAAGATGGTAGGAATGGAAGAGAGAGAGAGAATTAGTAGAAATATAATGTGGTATCATTATATAACTGTGATGTCATGATTCCAAAAACCTTAGTATGAACTGAGGATTTTTAAAAAGCTAATATTTGGTCTTTATATAATGATTTTAAAGTTTATAGAGCACTTCACATATGTCATTTTATAAGATTCTTGGAGTAAAAGCTGTGTAAGACCATTATTTGGATTGAATGTAGTGATGCTTAATTGTTATTTTTCATCTATCTTCTGTGCTGAAGAATATTTTTATACTTTAAATGACCCAACAAAAATGGCTAACAGGGAATCCATACTCAAGATAACTAAGGAGATGTGACAGCACCTAGCAGTTCTTGATGAATTAAAATCATTCCCAGATGAACTACAACTTCAGGTACTAAAATAACTGGTGGGTATGATTGTTGAGGCATTTTCAGTGATATTTGAAAGATTTTGGAGAATGGGACAAGTTTTTCATGCCTAGAAAAGGGTAAATATTATTCCAATCTTCAAAAAAGGAAGGAAAACAACCTGTAAACTAAGAGGGCTTAACTTTGCTTTTGGGCAATTCTAGCATACATTATTAAAGACATGGATAATGAATTTCTAGAAAAAGAAATTCAGTAGTTTGATCCAGAATAGGTAGTAGTGCTATATTATTCTTTGTTCTATAATGCATACAGCAAAATTCTGAGATGAGTAGAAAATAAAATGTAAAAGAAGCAACATATAATTGTTTCTCTATGAGCTAAATTGATAGCTTTTTTCTCAACTTTTTGTATCAATTTTCACTCTAAATACTCTAAATCATATTTTATGGTTCAGGAAACTGAACTACATATATATATATATATGTAGTTCAGTTATATATATTGGTAGTTCAGTTTCCTGAGATCTTTTTTGTTGTTTACTTTTTTGCTTGGTGTTTCAGATATTGAGGTTATGGATCTGTACCAATAATAAAAATTAAGAGACATATATAGAGTACTTCAAGTTTCTTAACTTTTTTTTAAATATGTTAACTCAGTTGATCTCCATAATTTTATGAATCATAGGCTTGAATTTTTCCATGTTACAGATGGGATAACTGAAGTCAAGAAAGATTAAGCAGATGGTTACACAGCAAGTGAATATATGAGTCAGAATTTGAAGTTAGGCTACACTGATTTCTAGGCTAACATGCCATACACCACACTACTGAACCAGGTCTTCATGAATGGTGATTCATATCCTGTCAATAATAGATGAAAACAAGTGCCTACAAAACCAAAATAATCTTTAGGGAAGTAGAGAATTCACTAAGTTACTTTCTGTTCTCAAGTCTGGATCTCTCATAACAATTCTTTCTATTTTAATTCCTGAGTCACATATCATTGTTAGAAACAAAGAAACAAATAAAGAAACAAAGCACAAAGTAGACTATGCTTATATTTACAACACTTCATTATCTCATCAATATGGATCCTTACTCCAATAATACAGATTGCAACCATAAATAGCTGTCTATACTATATATCTCTATTCTATCTTCACACAAATATTCTCCATAGATAGTCTATGAAAAATGTACTTTTCTTTCCTTCCTTTCTTCCTTCTTTCCTTCCTTCCTTCCTTCCCTCTGTCTCTGTCTCTCTCTGCCTCACTGTCTCTCTCTCTCCCTCCTCTCTTTTTTCTTTCTTTCTGTCTTTTTTCCCTCTGTTTGTTTTTGCTGCAACTTGTGTCAGCTAGGGATAACAATATTTACTTTCTAGGGTTATTCTAGAGATCAGATGGAATCAGTTTGTAATGTATTTACAACTCTTAATGCATTATACAAATGCTCTCTATGATTGAAATTATGAAAAGCACTGTGAAAATTCCTCAAAGCAATCAAGTCTGTTTTACATTCCTTATTCAACCTTGGATCCAGCTTATTGTTCACTTTCAGTATATATTGAAGATATACAAGTAACATAATATTCTCTTGGCCACAGTAAAAATAGTATCATAGATTAGAAATGTAAATGACCACAGAGATTATTGAGTCTAACTCTCTTCCCCATTTTACAGATGAGAAAACAGAAGTCCAGTCAAGTTAATTGTTTTGACTAAGATTACTAAAATAACAACTAGAGAATGGGGATTTGAACAATTGTCTTCTGAATTCAGAACCAATGTTCGTTCTACTTTTATCTATTTCTCTAATCCTCTGAGTTACCCACCCAACTGGGTATCATGCTCTGCATAATAGACAGCCTTCATCATCCACTTCCCTGCCCCCCCACATGGAATCATGCCAAAACTGTTTGAATGATTATGTTATCTAAATTAAATTGGTTTCTTAATATTTTATTCACCTCTTGTTGATTTTCCAGTACTCCCACACAAGCTATTTTTAAATCTATTTCATGCTTTGCAAGCCTATAAAACTAATTTGTCTTTCCTCCCTACCAGCAAGTGTCTCCCCAAATTCTTTTACTAATCCTAATAAAGCTCAGTTTTAAGCTAGTTTATCTTCCCTGTTTTCAATCTTTAAATTTTTGTATTTACACATATATTTTACACACTCTCTCAGAAGTTTTTCCCCTTCAATTAGTTTTTACCTATGCTCTTTATTCAATTCCTTCATATATTTGTCTACTATTCATTCAATTGTACCTTCTCCCTTAAATTTTCATTCTCACCAATTGCACTCAATCTTTTATCATCTCTTCTGTATTTTAAAACCACCCACCTTTGAAACTTAATTTTTTTAGGTTCATTCACTGCCAAATGTGCTTAAGGTATTGTCACTGCATAGTTTCTCCATTTTCTCACCATGTAATCCCTAATTTCCTATAATACATTATTGGATCTGCTCCTCACATCTTATTTATATATTATGCCCAATCAAGCACCAAATCCTACCTATCCTTTCTTTCTAATATTTCTTGTATCTCTCCTTCGTTCTCATTCCCTTTACCCTAGATAAAACTAGACAACTGTTTTCTGACTATTTTTTGTCACATTCTCCTAGCCCATTCTATCCTTATGATTAGTCTGCTTTTTCCTAAAGTATTACTTATCTCTTATTCCTTTATTTTAACAAAATCGATTGATCTAACTAAAAATTTCAACTAGCATTCAAAATCATTCATCATCACATTTCAAAATAGCTTTTATTTTCCCCAATAATTACATGAATAAATATATTCCAGACAAATTATCTGCTCACTCTCTTGTAAAACATGCTTTGTATTTTCTCAGCCACATATTTATTAACTTCAATAATTGCCAGTGTTCATTCATTAATTTAAGCATAATTTTTGCTTTTTGGGTTTGCATTTTTGAAATACTTCCTATGTACAAAACATGCACATGAAATCTCTCATAAGAACAAGGAATTGCAGAGAGACAGAAAACTAGACAGGATGTTAGAGCATCTAGTTAAATCTACTCATTTTCTGGACAAGGAAATTGAGGCCCAGAGGAAAAAAAAAATCAACTTATATGAAACCACAAAGGTACTGTGTGGTTAAGTTGCTATTAAAACAAAAAACATAGAATTCAATGTCCTTTCCACTCCCTAAGGCTATAGGCTATGGAAGTGATAGGGTGTGTGTGTTTGTGACATGACTGGAAATGCCAGAACTGATGATTTTACAAGAGCATGGTGGTGTAAATCTAGAGATCAGATGGAATCAGTTTGTGATGTATTTACAACTCTTGTCCCTATGACAGATGATGCTTGCTGATGGTTTAATTAACTGTTCATTTTAAGGAAAAGGTCATTTTTTCCTATACTCTTTAGTGTTTGAATGGGAATGAATTTTGAATTTTATCAAATGCTTTTTCTGCATCTATTGAGAGAATCATATGATTTTTGTTAGTTTGGTTATTGATATAGTAAATTATGCTAATATTTTTTTTTTTAAATATTGAACTAACCCTGCCTGAATTCCTGGTATAAATGCTACTTGGTATCCTAGAGATGCCTTTCTGTAATTTCTTTGCTAATATTTAATTTAGTATTTTTGCATCAATATTCATTGGAAATAGGTCTATGATTTTCTTTCTCTGTTTTCACCCTACCTGGTTTAGCTATCAGCACAATATTTGTGTCATAAAAGGAATTTGGTTGGAACCTTTCTTTCCCTATTTTGTCAAAGTATTGGAATTAATTGTTTTTAAATATTTGGTAGAATTCATATGTAAATCCTTCTAGTCCAGGAGATTTTTTTTTAGGGAGTTGATTAACAGCTTGTTCTATTTCTTTTTCTAAAATGGGACTATTTAAATAATTCATTTCCTTTTTGTTAAACCTGGACAATCTTTATTTTTGTATATATTCCTCCATTTTACTTATATTATCAAATTTACTGACATATAATTGGGCAAAACAACTCCTAATTATTGCTTTAATTTTCTCTTCATTGGTGGAATTTTCTCCCTTTTCAGTTTTGAGACTAACAATTTGATTTTCTTATTTCCTTTTTCTAATTAAATTAATTAACGGGTTTTCTGTTTTGTTGGGTTTTTCCCATAAAACCAACTCTTAGTTTTACTTATTAATTTAATAGTTTTCTTACTTTCAGTTTTATTGATCTCCCTTTTTATTTTCAGGATTTCAAATTTGGTACTTAATTGAGGGGTTTAATATTTTTTCCCAAGCTTTTTTAATTATAAGCCCAATTCAATTGATTTTTTCTTCCTTTGATTGTGCCTATGATTTGTTGTTTCACCCATTCATTTTTATGATTATATTATTTAGTTTCCAATTAATTTTTGCTCTATTTTCTCCTGCCCTTTTATTGTATGGGATTTTTATTGCTTCATGATCTGAAAAAAATGTATTTACTATTTCGGCCTTTCAGCGTTTGATTTTGAGATTTTTATGTCCTAATAAATGGTCAATTTTTGTATAGGTTCCATGAACCTCTTAGAAAAAGCATACTTCTTTCTGTCTCCATTCAGTTTTCTCCAAAGATCTATCATAACTAACTTTTCTAAAGTTTTGTTCACCTCTTTAATATCCTTCTTATTTATTTTGTGGTTTAATTTATCTATCTTTTAGAGAACAAGGTTAAATCCCCCCATTGGTATAGTTTTACTGTCCATTTCTTCTTACAGCTCTTTTAACTTTCCTCTATGATTTTGAATGCTATACTACTTTGTGCATATATGTTTAGTATTGATGTTTCTTCATTATCTATGGTACTCTTTAGCAAGATATAGTTTCATTCCTTATCTCTTTTAATTAGATCTATTTTTGCTTTTCCTTGACCCAAGATCTGGATCACTAACCCTGCTTTTTTTTTTAAACTTCACCTGAAGGATAATAAATTCTGCTCCAGTCTTTTACCTTTACTCTGCATGCACCTCTCTACCTTTAATGTGTTTCTTGTAAAAACATATTGTAGGATTCTGGCTTTGAATCCAATTTGCTATCCTCTTTCATTTTATGGGAGAGTTCATCCCATTCATATTCATAGTTAAAATAACTAAAGCTGCATTTCCTGCCATCTTATTTATGCTCTTTTTGCAGTTGCCAGATTGAATTGTTTTGTTCATTGAATGTTTTTTCCATTTCACTAATTCTGTTTTTCAATGAAATGATATCTTTTTCATATCTATTTTGTAACGAGTTATATGTTTTTCCCATTTCATTAAATCTATTTTTAGGAGTTTTCTTCAGATAATTTGTTTTTCTTTTTCCATACCCTCTTTCAAAGATCTTATTTTCTTTCTTCTAACTATCTTTTAAGATCTTTTTGAGATCATTCAAAAAGATCTTGTGAAATGGGGAAGCTCCCTTTGGAGCTTCATCTGGAGGTGATTTGCCTTTGGGAATCTCAGGGTTTGAGGTCTATTCATATTTATATGTTTCATTCCATATCCTAATTCAATGCCTTTCTGTGATATATGAAATTCTTTCTACTTTCAAATTTGTTTGGTTTTACCATAGCATTTATTGTATAAGATACAGCATGTTAGATGGAAAAGGAAAGACTTTAAAAAAAAAAAAAATTACTTGAAACAGATTTTTTTTTTTAAATTTCAAGAACAAAAAACAGGTACCCAGAACTTTTTTTATATGAGATAGAATTAACTAAGTGCGGAACTATAAAACTGGGTATATTTGAGGTATGGATATAACGCTGGTAAGGGAACTTAACTAGAGTCCAAAGAAATTTCATATAAAATATAGAAAATGACTTTAGCATTGAAGGAAAAAAAAAGCTGACAAAAAAGAATACAAAAAGAAATGTGTTGAAGAGTATGAAGGATTGAGGCAAAAAACTAAAGGAAAAATGAGAATGGGAACAAAAACATAAATTTTGGTTTAGCTATAGAATACATGAAAGATAGTAGTAAGACCAAGGGTGGAAAGATATTTTAGATACAAATTATAAAGGACCTCGAATGTTAAGGTTAGCAGTTTATATTTCATTTAAAAGAAAAATAGTTGCTTTTGAAAAGAATTTGAGTAATTAAACATTACTAGATTGGACAAAAATGTGGAGCAGGAATCATAAATAGAATAGATTATATATAACAGGTTCTCAAAATGGTTTGACAGAATGTTATAAGTATTTGAACAATGGTGGTTTGCCTGGAGAGTTGAGTTATTTGTATGCCAGACATGATGTGGAAGTAGAAAGAAATGGAACTTATATACTGATATATATATAGAATCAAAGAGGATTGTAAAAGTTTGAAGTTTTAGGGATTAGAAGAATGGTAATAGCATTCTCCAAGAGAAACTTTGAAGTTAGGAGGAATAACAGGAGGCCCTAAGTTCAGTTGTATACACAGCATTTACAATACAATATGGTCTTCGTAGTAATAATTAACCAGCACCTAAAATTATTGCATGCTATTTTCAACTAAGAATAAAAATATAGAGAAATTTCAGAGTCTATTAAACATAGTTAATAGTTTAAGGCTTGTTAGTAACTGTGATCACAAAGGGAGAAAGTATAAAGTAAAAAGAAAATAGCAAAATATAGGATGAGGAAAAATAAATGACAAAGTAAACATAATAAGTAATCTAAGAAATGAGGATAATATAATATAGTCATGATAATATAGTGTTATGGAAATCATAGAATATGATAATATAAAAATTAGGTTGATTCATAATTGCTAATACCTTAAGTTAAGAGAGAAAATAACTGAAAATATGAAATTGCTTTGATGCAATAAGGAACTGAAAACCAAGATTTCAGGGCTTGAAATGCTAGTGGATTTTAAGAAGTTGGAGAGATTATCAACTCATCTTTCTATAACATTCAACAATTTACAAGATGGTGAAGAATCTCAGTCTTACAATGGAAAACTTACATCACTTTAAATTCTATTTATACTTGGGTGCTTCTCTTTTCAATTTTCTGTGAATTACTAGGCAAAATTATTACTTCATTACCCAATAAAATTTTTACTTTATTTAAAATCTGCTGGTTTCCCTATATTAATTTTTTCTAAGTAGAATCCATTTTCCCAGCTTTTTAATTTTTCATGATACACATGATTCATATGTTTTTCTCTGAGCTAGTTTTGTAGCAACAATTTGTTATAGATAATTGCAAAACAAAAAGCTTGTATCACAGTGGTCTTGGTATGAGTCAAAGCTTTGGGGTAGAGTACCAGTAAAATTCTTGTTTCAAAGTTTAAACTAGAACCAACCATCTTATTATCAAACAAGTCATTCCTTCTGTTCTCACAGTCTAATGAAATATTAACACAATCTTAACTACAAATCTCCAACGTTTGCATATAGCAGTAACATGGGACCTATACCAAGTAACCTGTATTAAATTTATGAAAGATTAGGTAGTGCATTTTTCTAACATAAAGTTACTATCTATAATCAGCAATTAATTTTTTTGTCTACAACCATTTTATTAAATTTATGTTTAGGTAATTATTGTACAACAAATATGAATTAATATTGACATGTATTGGAATTTTAACAATTATATTAAATGAATTTCCCAGGTTACTCTATCACATGAACTACACACAGATAATTTGCTATGTTTGCACTTCATAAATTAAATTTCTGCCTGTCACTTGCTGTTTGCATTATATAAAATCATATAATTTCATATAAATTATAGCCGTCCTACTTTCCAGATTTGCAGACAAGTTCTGTCATGCTCATAAGAAGGTCCAGTTCATAATATTCATTTTAACCCTATATTTACCAGTATTATCTCACTAAACAATAAAAATATAAAGCTTAATCCAATATTTTATTTATAATTAAAAAGCAATTTTTTTTCAAATTAGTTATTTCATAGGGAAAATGTTAGAAAGGTGTGATACACATATATAGACATGCTTCTGAGGAGGTTGAGACTGGTGGATGACTTGAGTTTAAGAGTTCTAAGCTACAGTTGTGATAAATCCTTCTCCTCATTAGAGTGTACTTATGATTAGAGGACCTTAACATAGGTTATATACACAGAAAGGAGGATCAGAGAATTGGGAAGAGGTCAAAAAAATATTGTCTGAGGTACAGCTGTTAATGATTTTGTAACACTGGATCATCAACACAGCTCTTTGATGCATAATGTGCCTTAAGAACTGTAGCAGCTTGCAGTACAACCTAGTTCACAAAATATTAACAAGCTCTCCTTCATATTCATCATTGATATAGCAGAGAAATACTACTTAGGGAAAGATATCTTAATAACCAGACTCAAAAGTTTATTGTTCTGCCACTATATTTCCCCCTATCTATTAACACATCTTCTTTCAATAAGGGACACACATCAAACACTAATCCAGTAAGCTTGGGCTAGCTCTGCCTTCATAAGTATGAGGATTCATTCAGACTCAGAGTGGAAGAAAGCCTGATGCATCTGTAAGAATTATTTTCAATTATTTGTTACCTACTTACTTCCACTAACATTAATTTCTTTCCTTTCTTGGTCCATACAATACTAGCTACTTCAAGTCCATTTGCTTAGTTCTATGCTGGTAAATATTTTAAAGTCTACTAGTAAAATAAAATTCAAGATGATCAGTGATGGACTAGGATGAAGTGGATGACCTTGGAATCTTTTATATCAAAAAATGGATATTTTAATAATAATAATGGACATTTATTTATTTATTTAATAATAAAATGGATATTTTATATCATATATATATATATATGTATATGTATATGTATATATATAACTAAGCTATAAGTGCTCTACAGCCTCTGCTTCATGGCCAATGATAAATTGTTCTTTTCTGCCCATTCTGCTGGGAAATCTTCACATGCTGGAGGTAGACATCCCTTTAACCTCACTAATGGATTTGAGACTTATTGGTTATTTTCAACTTTTTTTTTAGTACAACTGCTGAGATAATTTTATAGGGATGTAACTCCTACATATAATGCAGCTTCTTGGGGATCCCATTCAAGACTTAGATAGACACCAAAAGGGGATGAATAGCCCAGAAAAAGTCTCAACAAGACCTTACACCAAAAATTCGAGTTCATCCTGAACTTCACACACAATAAGTCAAGCCTTGGCTTATAGCCTTTGCCAATTCCTAAGAAGTAAATATCACATTGATATTTTTCCATGAAGATTTATTCAGGCTCCAGCACACCTCTAGTTTCAGCTTTATCTTATTGAAAAGCTCAGGAGTTTTTTAGCTTATGCCATGGAATATCAGAAAGAACTCCACAAATATGGGAACTGAGCACTAGATAAGTAAGCAGATAATAAGAAAGGAAATAATGCTATCCACCATCAGATTAAGAAATGATAGAATCAGAATGCAAATCAAAGCATAATATTATCTATTTTATTTTGTGTGCTTTTACATGTAATTAGGAAAAACGAAATATTAGAAAGAAAAAATGAGTTAGATATCATTGATGAATTTGTCATCTTATTCAATTCACACACAACATAACTTGGTATTTAAAAACTGGTGAAGTGTCAAGATACTGTAAGTAATTTTTCCCCAAAAAGCTTTGGAAAAGATAAGAGATCTTATAGGAATGAAAAATGGCAAATGTTTCCATTTTCAAAACACGAACTAATTGAAATCTGTAAACTATTGTCGAATCAGCTTGACTTTGATTCCTATGAATATCCTAGTAGATAGTGTAAAAAGTATTGTTAGAAAATTGAGGAATGAGGAAGCATGCTTCATAAAGAACAGACTATTCCAGACTATCAAGATTTACTTTTGTAGTGGTTATTTTAAATAAGGTTAACACAGGATAGATCAAAGGAATGCATTTGACATAATTTACTTACATTTTAGCAGTGCTCTTAAAAATAAGCATTATTCAATTTTTTATAAAAAAGATAGAAAGGTGTGAGGTTGTCCATATTGTGATTGTGGTTTCAGAACTACTTGGAATTTTGAAACTAATCATCCCAAGATTTATTAATTTCCAACATGGAAACAGTTCTGCATTGGAGTACACTGTGGATCTGTGGCTGACCCTGTCTTGTTTTAAATACGCATACATACTGAAGTGTGTATATGTAAATGAATATATACACAGATGTATATGTATATATTTATATATATGCATACATTTATATGTGAAGGCCTATATTTGTGTCTATATATTATTTTTTGCTAATGACTTTGAGCATTAGCATACATAAATACTAGGTAAGACACATAATAATTAGATACTTTTGATTCATAAATGGAAATATTACATTTGATCATGACTATCTAGCAGAGTTAGACTTCAAAAAAGATCTTGAAAAGATCAGAAGAAAATACAATTATAAAAGATAAAATTTAAAATTAATATACTTAACATTTTATACTTATATTAAAGAAATCTAATTTCATAATTGTAAGCTGGGGAATTATAGCTAAACAGAATTTCTTGTACAAAAATTGTCAGGCTGGTTCAATAAGCCACAAAGTCAATATGAGTCAATACCCTATTATAGTATTCAAGAAAACTAGTCCAATGTGAATATATGGCAAGTAAGGCATGTCATCCAGAATCTGGATAATATATAAAATAGTAACTATATATATGTGTGTGTGTGTGTGTGTGTGTGTAGATAAAGATATGGATATATACAGATGCACACATATATATGTATATAGATAAGCTATCATATATAATGCATAATTCATTGTATATAATTTTTATGTAATATCTATCTAAGTTCCAAATTCTCTCCTTATCTCCAAATCCTCCCTCACCTATTGTAATGACAAAAAAAATTGCATATTAACCATTTTACAAAAAAAAAAAAAAGGAAGAAAAACGAAATTTTAAAAAATTACAATTTGAATTCACACTTCATAAGTTCTTTATTTGGAGGTGAACATTATTACTCAAGTTGAGTACTTTAGAAGTGTCTTATAGCATTATATTAATCAGAGTTAATCCTAGTTAATAATTAAAAATTGTTATAATTAACATGTACCTTTATCTCCTACATATTTACTATGTATAATGATTAAACTATATATAATTCTTCTTGGTTCATTTTGTATCAGTTTTCATGTCTTTTAGGTTTTTCTAAAACCACTGTGCTTATTCTTAAGACTCAATAATATTTCATCATAGTTATAAATTATCACTTGTTCAACCATTCTGTAATTGATGAGGATCTCCTCAATTGCCAGAAATAAGCTGCTATAAATATTTTTATATGGAGAGGTCTTTCTCATTTGTCTTTCTTCCTATGGGACATAGACCAAGACATGGTAATGCTAATTCAAAAGACATGCATGGTTTTATAACCCTTAGGGCATTAGTCCAAATTATAATTCAAAATGCTTAGACCAATTTACAATTCTATCAGCAGTGCATTAGTTTCAATTTTCCTATATTCTCACCAACATCAATCATCTTTCTTTTCTGTTATTTTAGTCATTCAAATAGGTGGTATTTCAGAGTGTGCATTTCTCTAATCAATAGTGATTCAGAACTTTTTTTGTTTTAATTTTACTGTAGATAGCTTTAATTCTATCTTCTGAAAACTGCCTATTTATATTCTTTCACCATTTATCAATTGGGGAATGATTGGTATTCTTATAAATTTGATTCAGTTCTTCTGATGTTAAAGAAATGAGGCTTTTATTAGAAATACTTGCTTTAAAAATGTTTTACCTAGCTTTTTGCTTTCCTTCTAATCTTGAGTTTGTTGGTTTTGTTTATACATAGCTTTTAAACTTAATCAAATCAAAATTATTCATTTTATATCTCATGATAATCTCCATCTCTTATTTGGTCCTACATACTTTCTGATCTGACAAATAAACTATTCCATAGAGCCCCACTTTGGTTATGATATCACCCTTTGTGTCTAAATTAAATTGGTATATGATATGAAATTTTGATCTATACTTAATTTCTGCCAAATAGCTTTGTAGTTTTCCAGGAAGTTTTTGTGACCTAGTAAATTCTAGTGTTAAAAGCTTAAATCTTTAGGCTTATCCAAACACTTGATTATCATGGTCATTTACTATTGCGTACTGTGTACCTCCTCTATTCTGCTCATCTACCACTCTAATTCTTAGCCTATCCCACATTGTTTAGATGATTACTGCTTTGTACTATAATTTGAGATCTGCTATTGCTAGGCCACCTTTCTAGCTGGCTTAGAAAACAAAATTAAATTGTGATTAATGTAACTACACAGGTTTTATTAATTTCTCCTCAGTTAATAGTAGGAATTAGAAGAGGAAAGTGAGTAAATGGTATCGGAAGCCTTAAAAACAATTATATTATCAAAAGCATTATTTTGTTCAATCACACATTTATTGATAAGCTGTCATATTTACAACTGAGTTTTAGGTAATTTACCAAACTACCATATTTCCAACAAAAAAGCCTCCAAAATAAAGTGACAAATTCATACAAGAGAATATAAAGATAGCTGTTGTCTTATTTTTATCACAAGAATTAACATTCAAATGGGTTGTGGGCAAAAACTCATTTTGATAATATTTTCTCTAATGCCTCCCTTCCTCTCTGTCTCTTTCTCTTTGTTTCTATTTCTGTTTCTGTTTCTGTCTTTCTTTGTCTCTGTTTCTCTCTGGAAGCTCATTTTTACATGTTAGTCCTTGGGGCCACTCTCATTTATCTGTCCTTTTCTTTGTCTATTTTATCCCCTAGTCATAAAAAAGATGAAAAAAATGTGCTTGTGTTATTTAATTGGATACAATTAAGATGCTAAAATAATTCTCAAATGTCAGTATTCTCTTTTTATGGAAACTTTTTTTTCCTTAAAGACATTGTGCAACTACAGGGTACTGGCATACTTCCACAGTACACTGAACCCAAATTTCAATAACTAGGGCCACCATTGCACCATTACTAGATTTAACCACCTTCTTTAAACGAAATGATCATTTTTGTAGGGCTACAAACATTTTTAACCATTATTTAAGCCCCTGGTTATTATTTTACCTTTCATCCTCTCATCGAGCTTCCTCAGATATTCAGTATTGCCTTGTGTTTTGTTGTTGTTGTTGTTGTTTGAATCAAAATTTATGATTCAAAACCACTGTTAATTATTATCTGATTACATGTAATTAATAATATAAGGGTAATGCTCTCGGCAGTAGGATAAACAACTCTTACATGGTGAACCCAAGCAGAATAAGTTATGGAGACATTGAAGTAAAAAGGCTAACAGTAGTCTGTAACCTAAAAACACAAAGGTAGCAACAGATAGCTCAAGCAGGAATGCATGAAACCTTTATTTTGCACAAGGTTAGATTGCTTAAAGAGAGAAAGATCGGAACTACTCAAGTGAAGCTTTATTGTTAGAAATCTTTTATGTAATCTAAAAATGTTTGAGGTTTACTTAAAAAGTTATTATCATGCTTATATTTTAAATATATATATATATATTTCTTTTTGCAATCCCTTTTCTTTAAGAAATAGACTGTTTTAGGAAATATGGATGCTTTGAGCTGCGTGAGCTAAACATATTTTTGAAATATAAATATATGAATCTGAAAAGGGAAGTAGAAGAGAACAACATGCAAATTCCATGGAAACCATTACTTGGAATCAAGTAAACTAGTTTAGGAGATGAGAGAGAGAGAGAGAGAAAGAGAGAGAGGTATGCTATTGCTTTTCTTCTTGAGATTGTATCTCTTTTCCCCTTCAAAAAATCATGGAAATAGCAAGAACAAATAGTTGTCATTCTTTTCTCTATGACTACAATTGTGTCTGAAAAGTATTTCTTCCTCATCTCTGCCTTAGTTTTCTTCATCCAAATATCATATCAGGTATTGACTTTTGTGTAAAAGTTTTTTCCATCTGATTCCTTATGCACTCATGTTAATTTCTTTACTTCCTAATGGACTTATATTTACTTTAATTTCTTGGCTTAATACTCATTCTGTATATAATATAAATTCTTTTTTAAGAGTATATGTTTTGTACCAGCTAAGAAATAAACTAGTTGATCAGTGGAATAGTTAAGTTTCACAGGACAAAATAGTCAATAACTATAGCAATCTAGTGTTTCAGAAACCCAAAGACTCCATCTTTTGGGAGAAGAATGAACTATTTGACAAAAACTGATGGGAAAATTGGAAACTAGTATGGCAGAAACTAGGCATTGACCCACACCTAACACCCAATGCCAAGATAAGATCAAAATGCATTCATGATCTAGACATAAAGAATGACATTATAAGTAAATTAGATGAACATAGGATAGTTTACTTCTCAGACCTCTGAAGGAGAAAGGAATTTGTGATCAAAGAAGAACTAGAGATCATTATTGATCACAAAATAGAAAATTTTGATTATATTAAGTTTAAAAGTTTGTGTACAAACAAAACTAACGCAGATAGGATTAGAAGGGAAGCAATAAACTGGGAAAATATTTTTTACAGCCAAAGATTCTGATAAAGGTCTCATTTCCAAATTATATAGAGAATTGACTGAAATGTATAAGAAATCAAGCCATTCTCCAATTGATAAATGGCCAAAGGATATGAACAGATAATTTTCAAATGAAGAAATTCAAACTATTTCCAGTCATATGAAAAGTTGCTTCAAATCTTTATTGATCAGAGAAATCAAATTAAGACAACTGAAATATCCCTACACAACTCTCACATTGGCTAAGATGACAGAAAAAAAAATATGATGAATGTTAGAGAGCATGTGGGAAAACTGGGACATTGCTACATTGTTTGTAGGATTTTGAAGAAATCTATTCTGGAAAGCAATTTGGAACTATGCTCAAAAAGTTATCAAATGGTGCATACCTTTTGATCCAACAGTGTCACTATTGGGCTTATATCCCAAAGAGATCTTAGAGGAGGAAAGGGACCCACATGTGCAAAAATGTTTGTGGCAGCCCTCTTTGTAGTGGCAAGAAACTGGAAACTGAGTGGATGACCATCAGTTGGAGAATGGCTGAATAAATTATGGTATATTATTGTTACGCTATATTATTGTTCTGTAAGAAATGATCAACAGTATGATTTCAGAAAGGCCTGAAGAGACTTCCATGAACTGATGCTGAATGAAATAAGCAGAACCAGGAGATCATTATACACAGCAACAACAAGATTATATGATGATCAGCTCTGATGAATGTGTCTCTTTTCAACAATGAAATTATTCAAACCAGTTCCAATTGTTCAATAATGAAGAGAATCAACTACACTCAGAGAGAGAACTATGAGAAATGAGTGTGTGCCTCAACATAGCATTTCTACTCTTTCTATTATTGTTTGTTTACATTCCAATTTCCCTTCTCATATTTTTTTTTCTTTCTTTCTAGAACCGATTTTTCTTATAGCAAGATAGCTGTATAAATATATGTAACATATTTAACATATATTGGACTACCTGTCATCTAGAGAGAGGGATGAGGGGAAGCAGGGGAATAAGTTGGAACAGAAGATTTTACAAGAGTCAATGTTGAAAAATTACCCATGTACATATCTTGTAAATAAAAAGCTATAATAATAAAAATAATAATAATAATATGAAGAAGGGGAAGAGGAGGAGGAGAAAGAAGAAGAGAAGGAGGAGGAGGAGGTAGAGGAGAAGGAGAAAAAGAAGAAGAAGAAGAACATATGTTCCATAACATGAATAGGAATAATTTCATTCTTTTTAGTTTTATTACCAATACTCCAGATTGTGGGGCATATAGTAGGTAGTTAATTAATAGTGTTTGATTGATTAAAGTTATTTTATAATGGTTATAACAGTGAATCTAGAAAAGGATTATTATTTTGTCTTTTTGTTATATGCTTTTCTCCATTTCATCAAGTCTATTTTTAAGTAATTTTCTTCAGATTATTTCTGGTTTTCCTTTTCCATACTCTTTTGCAAAGATTTCAATTCTTTTCCCCATTTTTCTTCTAACTCTCTTTTAAAACTCTTTTAAAAAAATTATTCCAAGAGAGTACTTGGGGATTAACATATTATCCTTTGGAGCTTCATGTAATGTTGAATTATCTTCAGGATGCTCAGGGTTTGAGGTCTCCATAAAAGTTGTCTGTGATCAAAGTTATTTTTGCTTATTTTTTTAAAATATTGATGTCTATTTTAAGGTAAAGGAGTGAGAGCTGCTTTCATTTTGTGCTGGGTAAATATGGCCATTACCCATGTTCTTCTGGGGCTCAGTGGCTCACAATTTGCCTTATGTATTTGATTTTGATTGTCTCACAGCAGATCTTCTGAACTACCAGCTTGCAACCAGGACAGAGTTGATTAAGAGCCTTGCAGTGGATTTCCCCAGATCCATGGAGGCTACAACACCTTGGCTCCCTACCCCTTGCTCCTTACGGTCTGGGCTTCATAGCTTCTTTCCCTACCTGATTGAAACAAACTTTTTCTGAAGTTCTTCCAGACTATTTTTTCCAGAAATTTGTTGAAGTTCAGATATTTGTAGGTTCTGTCACTCCAAAACCAGTTCAGAGGCTTAATTTGGTTAATTTGAGGGAAGGTCATAGGAGGTCACATAAATACATGTCTGCTCCCCATGATCTTGGCTTCAATCCCTGATTACAACATTTTAAACACAAAGAACAACCACAGGAAAACAATACAAATATTAATATTGAAAATTACTCAGAAAAAGCACAAGTATATCCATGAAAGTTATGGGAGCAAAGACCAACAGATATGAGAAGACATTTCACCCCTTCTCCTTTGCAGATGTAGTATTTGAACATATTGATTGGTTTGCTCATTTTTCTCCTCTTCCTTATTTTTCATTTTTCCTTTAAAAAATCTTTTATTTTTGAGAAGGATCTCTACGAAAAGGAGTGGAGAATATAAATAGCAAATTTTAGAAATTTAAAATGTAGAATACATTAATAAGATTTTGTTTCATAAAACATTTTAAAGGTATGAAGCATTTATTTTTGCTAATGTTTTTCCAGTTTCTTCTTTTTTTTCCTTTTTTTTTTTTGCTCAATTCTTATTTTTTTTATAGCTTTTTATTTACAAGTTATATGCATGAATAATTTTACAGCACTGACAATTGCCAAATCTTTTGTTCCAATTTTTCCCCTCCTTCCCCCCACCCCCTCCCCTAGATGTCAGGATGACCAGTAGCTGTTAACTATATTAATGTATAAATTAAATACAAAATAAGTATACATGACCAAACTGTTATTTTGCTGTACAAAAAGAATCGGACTCTGAAATATTATACAATTAGCCTATGAAGGAAATTCAAAATGCCAGCAGGCAAAAATATAGGGATTGGGAATTCAAGGTAATGGTTCTTAGTCATCTCCCAGAGTTTTTTCTCTGGGCATTGCTGGTTCAGTTCATTACTATTCCACTGGAATTGATTTGGTTCATCTCATTGCTGAAGATGGCCAGGTCCATCAGAATTGTTCATCATATAGTATTGTTGTTGAAGTTTCTCTCAGCATCAGTTCGTATAAGTCTCTCCAGACCTTTCTGAAATCATCCTGTTGGTCATTTCTTACCAAACAATAATATTCCATAATATTCATATATCACAATTTATTCAGCCATTCTCCAATTGATGGGCATCTACTCAGTTTCCAGTTTCTGGCCACTACAAAGAGAGCTGCCACAAACATTCGTGCATATATAGGTCCTTTTCCCTTCTTTAGTATCTCTTTGGGATATAAGCCCAGTAGTAACACTGCTGGATCAAAGGGGTATGCACAGTTTGATAACTTTTTGAGCATAGTTCCAAATTGCTCTCCAGAATGGTTGGATGTATTCACAATTCCACCAACAATGTATCAGTGTCCCTGTTTTCCCACATTCCCTCCAACATTCCGCATTATCTTTCCCTGTCATTTTAGCCAGTCTGACAGGTGTGTAGTGGTATCTCAGAATTGTCTTAATTTGCATTTCTCTGACTAATAATGCCTTGGAGCATCTTTTCATATGGCTAGAAATAGTTTCAATTTCTTTGTCTGAGAATTGTCTGTTCATATCCTTTGACCATTTATCAATTGGAGAATGGCTTGATTTCTTATAAATTAGTCAATTCTCTATATATTTTGGAAATGAGTCCTTTATCAGAACCTTTGACTGTAAAAATATTTTCCCAGTTTATTGCTTCCCTTCTAACAGTTTCTTCTTTTAATGTTCTTGTCTCATTCATCATATTTGCTATTCCTTTAGAATTTTTCCCCATTTTTGAGATATCTTAAAACTCAATCTCAGTAATTTAAAATTGTATTTCTTCAAGTAAAGCTTAGTGCTAGGTTTATCTGAGGAGAAATCACTGCTTTTGCTGATTTCTATGTCTTTGCTACTTTCTCACTTTGTATTCTGAGATGGTTGAGTTCAAATGTGATAGTGCTACCCTCTCATCACAGATAAAATTAGATTGCAACAGAAATGCTGACAGATCCATTTAACTTCACTTTGATTTGTTGACTTCTTTTAAGTTTCACCTAAAAATGTCCTCACAATAATTGGTTTAATAAGGCTTCATAACAAGAGCTCTGAAGACTTCTTTTCCCCTCATACACTTTTTCAATATTTTATGTGGTAATACTATTGACAATTCCCTATATTCTTTCTAGTGTTTTGCAAACAAGCTTGTATTTTATACCAAAATTACTCTTGAATGCTGTTTCATCCTCTTTGACAAGGATTACATTTTTACGGAATGTCATGATTTCTATTCTCTTTTGGCCCCCTCATGCTGTGACTAGAATTTACAAAATTTCTCAAAGCAACCACAATAAAATCAGTAACTTTCATTATGTCTTTTTTATGATTTTTTTAAAAAAAGTTAATCAATGGATCTTAGATTTTTACAAATTTAGAAATTTGCAAACGACCATTTACTCATTTATTTTCTTTTACACAAAGATGATATTTGAACTCTTTTCAAGTTAGGGAAAAAATTCCAAATATCCTTATCTTAATGGTACAAAATTTGAAAGTGATCTCTATGCCCAAAGAAGTAGTAAATACAATTTTTGTGGAATTACATTCCACTAAATATTATTATATTTACATGTATAAATGTATACACATAGTCTCATTATATGTCCTTAATGGTACATCTATAATGTTTACATCATATACATATATATGCATGTATATGTTATTCATTATAGTACACAAAATAATATTTTATATATGATATAAATTACAACCTGTTAAACTGCTTTCTGCATTAGTGGGGAACATGTGCAAAATGATCATTAGTTACCAATCATTGTACTATATAACATAATCATATTCATACACAAACATTTTAATTTCAAAAGTCAATTCTTTGCTTAGTGAAAAGAAAAGGAAGTGAGCATGATATTGAACTTGAATACTTCAATGTTCTGTAATGTTTCATTTGCTCTTTAAATTTCATTTTTACATATGAAGAGTGGAAAATTTATAAACTTAATATAACCACCACTATAATCTTTCCAACTACCTTCCCAAAACCATAAGAAAGAAAAAATAATTAATTAGCCAATCAGAAATGATTCCTGGAATAAACATAATTACCACATTTTATTCTGAAAAAATATATTAAGGGAGTGCAACAAGCAATAGCTTTTTTTTGGCAAAATCAGGTGCAGATCTAAAAAGAAGTGATAAATAATAATCATTTTGATCTAAAATTCCTAAGAACTGTTTTAGTAAATTTTCAAAATTATAAAGATACAAAAGTAGTCCCATAAAGATTGTGCCTTATTCTCAAATGAAATTTTAGGTACTTTTTCCTCATTCAAACTGCCATTAAGAATACAAATGTAAAAGTGAAAATCACTGATTCATGCTGAAAATGGATTTTTGTAGGCTAAATAGATATTATACTTAATTCCATGAAAGCCTCTGTTTTACACTGAAAATATCATCTCTCTAGACACATGTCTTTAAATTATATAAAGAAAAATTCCTATATGTAACTTACAGCATAATTTGGAAAATTAAATGATGTTCCTAAAGAAAAGGAAAACCAAATATTTTTGAAGTTTCTCTCATACTGCAACTTAAAAAAAAAATCAGTTCAATTCTGTGATAAAATTTAATAAAAAATATTGCTAAATTATCACAATACTGTAAGCTTGGAGATATAGAAAAATGGAGAAAAAATGTGTCTTCTTAGGGGTTTACCATGTAACATCTCATCTTTTTCTTTCTTCTTCATTTTGTTGGTCTTATGAACTCCAGTCTTTATGAAAGTGATTATTAAATGTATTCACTAAGATTTAATTTCTTTCTTGAAGTCTTGTGCTGCATTATTAGCATCCTGCTACACATCTTAAATTTATTTCTCCCTGACACATACCTGTTAAAATGTCCCCTTTTTTGAGTGCACCAATTTTTTTTTGATTTACCAATATTTCTACTCTTAGAGCCATTGTTGAAAACATATTCTTCACTTCCCCTAAAAAAATCATTTGTAAAATCTTATCTATTCTATGTCTATTACAACATCTCTAGCCATTGTCTTTACAATACCTACAAATTATTTTGGACAATTATCATATTTTGGCTAATATATAGAAATAACCTAATTGTTTCTCTGCTTCTATTTCATCCACCATTAATGTTAAATTACTGGCTTGAATCAGATTAAAATGTAATTTCAAAATGCTAAAAACCATTTTTTTAAAATAATAAAACATAAAGTTAATTTGTAGTTTTCTAAATCAATAGTCATATTTCAGAAATCTGTTTCTGCTGGAGTTTCATACCACTGATTTGCACAAGTGTTAAAACAACATCCCTCAAATTTCATTCTGATTATTTCACTTCTTTACACTATACTGGTTCAATATGATTCTATGATAAATGCAAACTTCTAATTGCATTTAAAACCTAGCTACAGCAAAAAAATTCAAATTTATGATTCCCCTCCCATTTTTTTTGTGTGTGTTTGTTAGATATCATACTGAAACTTGAACACTGATTGGTTAGGGAATGTATAAAAAAATAATGATTGGACAAGGAAGCTGTCTTTAAATCATATTTGCCTATCTGCTTCTCTCCAAATGAGGAATTCTCTTTTCTACCTCTCTGCTATTTCCCATGCCTGGAATTCACTACCTCCTTAGTTCTGCCTTTTAAAATAACTATCTTCTTTCAAAATCATTTCATTTACTATCTTCTTTTGGAAACCTTTCTTGATTCTCCTTAATTGGAATGACCTTTTATTTTTCTAGTAATACATTTTAAAGTATTAGTTTTAAATATTGTATCTGTTAAGTACAGTATAAGTTTCTTGATAATTGGTAATTTTGTCACCTTCTCTGCAATTTAAAACATGGAAAAATGAATGATTTGATTTGCTCATGTCATCCAGTTAGTCTTCCTCACTGTGACACAAAGAGTTGGGTACAACTTAAATAACACAACTACAACAGTAACAACAACAACAACTCTGTCTTTCAGATATGTATGCTATAGACAGGAAGCCAGTTAAACTTGTGAAGGAAAAATGAAAATAGAACTACTATTTATAGTTTGTTATTCCACTTAGCCTATAGGAAATTAGCTACGGAATTAAGGTATATATAAAAGAAAACTTACCTGGGGTCACACAACTAGGAAATGTTAAGTGTCTAAGGCCAGAATTGAACTCAGGTCCTCCTGACTTCAGGGCTGGGGCTCTATCCACTGCACCACTTTTGGATAGGCACATGGATGATAAATGAAGCGTGATGGATATTCTGAATTGAATTTTTTTGAATAGGGAATATTAATTTGCATTTTGTGGATTAAAGAAGCAATTTGAGATATTCTAGTCTTTAAGTTCTCACAATAGAATTTAACAATTTATTTTGGAGGGAAAGTCTTATATCTGTCAATAGTTAAAAATAATTGGATTGCCAAATATATAACTCACCTAGTCACATTTATATAGGTGTATTTGGAGAGAGTATGGTATATTGAGACATGTTATCAGTAGTGGCCATGGATCAAATTCAACCTTAGACATTTTGCTATGGGTCAACAACTTACCGTATATACTCGAGTATAAGCCGAGTTTTTCTGCCCAATTTTTGGGCCCAAAATCCCCTCCTCAGCTTATACTCGAGTCACTAGATAAAACATGTGTAAATATCCCTTTGAATGCCCCCCTGCTGTGTAGTATACAGCGCAAGTGCCGACTGTGATACTACAGGGCTGGCCGTTGCTATGGTGATGCGGCTGTTTCTGTAGTATCATAGTTGGTAACCGGACTGTATACTAATGCTGGCAACCGCTCTACATACGTATACCAGTACCCGCTCTCCTCCTCTGCAGGCACCGGTGCGCTACCTAAACCTACTGATATAATAAGTTTTCCCAGATTTTTGGGTTAAAATTAGGGACCTCGGCTTATATTCGGGCCGGCTTATACTCGAGTATATATGGTAAGATTTTTGCATTTCAGTTCCCTCTTCTGAAAATGAGGAACTAGTGGGAAAAAAATATACAGAACAGACTAGGGAAATTACAAAATACATGACTGTATATATCTATAATTTTAGGATTATTTTTCTTATCTCTCTATTTTTGAAACAAATTTTTGCTTATGACACAAGCCAAGATATATATCTCCATTGGTTTATAGAAACATAAACAAGAGTTTTGTAGCACAGGTGCTAATGAATATTTAATTTTAAAATATCTTGAATTTCTCATCATATATGTTAATATATATATTAACAATTCACACATGCTAGTCATTGTAGCTTGTTGCAGTATAGGAGCTACCTGCCAGTGGCTGCTGGAGATCTAACTTAGACCTGTAGAATGGATCTCTTCTTATGAGGATGATGATGATATAAGGAGACTGAGAGGAAGTTGCTGTTCTCTGACCTCTCTCCTCTTTCCTCTTGCCTCCAATTTATTTCATTCCCTATCCACAAGGAACATCTGTGTCAGTAAAGGCTACTTTGCTGCTCCTTCAAGTGTTATAATTCACAGCTATAGAGGTTCTCAGAGAATTGACCTGCCCCTTCATGTAGGCACCTTAACAGTAACTCAAAAGTGACCCTGTGTTCTTGAATGATACTCTATAAAAAGTTCTGGAACATGTGGACCAATAGGAGAAGGTTCATCTGTTTGAGTACCATTCTGATTATTTTTTTTCTTTTTTTTAATAATAGCTTATTCAAGATAATTTTTGATGTTCATCCTTGCAAAACATTGTATCCCAATTTTTCTCCCTCCCTTGCCCCCACCCCCTCCCATAGATTGCAAATAATCTAATGTATTTTGAACACAGGTAGTTCTTCTATACATATTTCCATATTTATCATACAATAAAAATAAGATCAAAAGGGGAAAAATGATTTTAAAAAGGTGAAAGCACTATGTTGTGAGGAACATTCAGAATCCACAGTCATCTTTCTGAATGCAGATGGTTTTCTCCATTTCAAGACTATTGGAATTGCTCTGAATCACTTTGTTGTAGAAAAGAGCAAGATCCAACAGAACTGATCACTATATAATCTTAGTGTTTTTGTGTACAGTGTTCTCCTGGTTCTATTCATTTCACTTACTGTCACTTCATGTAAGCTCCCCAGACTCTTCTGAAATCATCCTACTTATCCTTTCTTATGCAACAAGAATTTTACATAACATTTATAAACCATAACTTTTTTAACCATTCCCCAGAGGGGGCAGAGCCAGGATGGCGGAGAAGGCACATGTGACTTTCTAAGCACCTCTCCTACCCTCACAACCAACATTAAATTCAGCTTCAAAAATAGTGCTCTAATGGTAAAACTCACAAAGACTAGAAATACAACAACTCACTAGCTGAAGAAAATCTGGAATGTCATCAGAAAAGGTTTGTCCTGAGGGGCCGGGGAGAAAATTAGCGCAAGCAGGGAGAGAACTAAAGGCTAATTGGACAAAAGTGTGTACACACCCCAAACCGGAAGTGAGAGCACAGATCACAGCACAATCTTGCAACCCCAACCTGCATTCCGGGGCTTTTCCTTAGGGCAGTTCAAACCTGCACGGGACAGCCCGGGGAAGCCTCTAATCTGCACAGTGGGGGGCTCGGCCTGGGGCAATAGAACTTTCTCAGCTCGATTTGCTTCTGGGCAGAGACATTTCTGGTCTGAATGGCGGCCCTTCATGGTCAGCCACGAATACCCACAGCCCTGCAGGGGGCTTTGACTTGGGGCAGTGACACTTTCACTGCCTAGTCTCTAGCCTTAGGATAGTCGCTAAACCACACAGTGGAGTTCATCACTGGGCACATCCCTAGCTCAGCCATGCTAAATCACTTCTGGCTGGGGAAAGGGGAAACTTTTACTCAGAGCACTCCCACACCTCACTGTCTAAAGCCTGTTTACATCTTTCTCTGCTTTGCAGAGGAAGCTGGTTACCCCCTTGCCCTGAAGGCAGATCTTAAAGGCTTTAAAAAATGAGTAGAAAAATTAAAAGGACAATTGATAGCTTCTATACAGAAAAAGAACAGGTTTGCAACCCCTAGGAGACTAAAAGCAGTCTCCAGACAATATCCCAAATATCCCAAATGTTACCTGTCTCCTTTTACATAATACTCTTCTAGAAGAGACCATTAAAAGTCTCAAAAGAGAATTAGAAGAAAAATGTAACAACTTGCTGAAATATGAATTGGAAAAGGTAAAAAATTCCCAGGAAGTGCAGGGAAACAGAATTTGTGAATTGGAAAAAAGTAAAAAAAGTTCAGGAAAGTAAGAATTGTGAATTGGAAAAGGTAAAGAATTCACTAGAAAGTAGGATTTATGAATTGGAAAAGACAAAGGACTCACAAGAAAATAGGATCTGTGAATTGGAAAAAGAAAATAATTCACTAAAAAAAAAAAAAAAATAGTGAAATGGAAAAAAAAATTCCATAGAGCAAAACAACTCATTTAAAAACTCAATTGGACATACACAAAAAGAAGTTTAAAAAAAGCTAATGAAGAAAATAATTCATTAAAAATCAGAACTGAACAAATAAAAACTAATGATTCATTGAGACAGCAAGAATCAGTTAAGTAAAACAAAAAAAGAAATGATAAATTGGAAAAAAAAACATGAAATATCTACTTGGAAAAATGACAGACCTGGAAAATAGATCTAGGAGAGATATTCTGAGGATTATTGGACTTTCTGAAAATTATGATGAAAAAAAGAGCCTAGATACTATTCTACAAGAAATCATCAAAGAAAACTGTCCAAAGGTAATAGAAACAGAAGGTAAAATAGGCATTGAAAGAATTCATTGAACACTTTCTGAAAAAGACCCTAAAATAAAAACACCAAGGAACATTGTGGCCAAATTTCAGAATTATCAGATTAAGGGAAAAAATATTACAATCATCCAGAAAAAAAAAATTCAAATATCGAGGTGCCACAATAAGGATCACCCAAGATCTGACTGCCTCCACATTAAAGGATTGAAAGGCCTAGAATCTGATATTCCGAAAGGCAAAAGAACTTGGAGTGCAGCCAAGAATAAACTATCCAGCCAAACTGAGCATTTTCTTCCAGGGAAGAAGATGGACATTTAATGAAATAGAGGAATTCAATTTGTTTCTAAGGAAAAAACCAGAACTAAACAAACAAAAAAAATTATCTCCAACCATTGGACTTAAGAGAAGCAAAAAAGGTAAAAGGAACTCTTGAGAATTGTATTCTGTTGTGGATATACAAAAAGACTAGATATATATTCTGATTTTACTAATATAACATAAAAAGGGGAAATAGAAATGGAAAAGGGATAATGTCAAAAAAGAGGGAAAGGGGGGATAAAGAGAGAGAAACTATATCGCACGAAGAGGAAAAGGAAACTTACCATATCTGAGGGAATTTAGAGAGGGGGAGGAACATTGTGTGAATCTTATTCTTATCGGAATTGGCTCAAAGAGAAAATAATTGACATACTTGTTTTGCAGAAAATCTTCTCTCACTTCATTAAAAAGGGGGAGAGGAAAAGGGAAAAGGAAAAAAGTAATAAGGGAAGGGTACAAGAAAAGGGAAGAGATTCAAAGGGGGAAGGGAGGGATCCTAAAGAGGGTGAATGGCATGATACAAGTGGGGCACATAAGATTAAAACTGGGAAATAGGGTTAAAGGAGAGCAAGTAAAAGAAAAGCATAATCCGGGGATAATAAGATGGCAGGAAACACAAAATTAGTCATTTTAACCATACATGTGAATGGGATGAACTCTCCCATAAAGTGGAGGTGGATAGCAGACTGGATCAAAAGTTAGAACCCTACAATATGTTGTTTACAGGAAACACATTTAAACCACAAAACAAGTAAGAAAGAAGTTAAAGAGGTAGATAATAGAAAAGTTAGATATGATAGATCTTTGGAGAAAACTGAATGGAGACAAAAAGGAATATACTTTCTTCTCAGCAGTTCATGGAACCTACACAAAAACTGACCATATATTAGGACATAATGACCTCAAAATTAAATGCAGAAAGGCAGAAATAATAAATTCATTGTTTTCAGATCCCATTGCAATAAAAATTACATCCAACAAAAAGATAGGGGTAAATACACCAAAAAGTAATTGGAAACTAAATAATCTCATCTTAAAGAATGATTGGGTGAAATAGCAAATTAGAGACACAATTAATAATTTCACTCAAGATAATGACAATGAGGAGACATCATAACAAAAATTGTGGGATGCAGCCAAAGTGGTAATAAGAGGAAATTTTATATCCTTAGAGGCTTACTTGAATAAAATAAAGAAAGAGAAAATCAATGAATTGGGCTTGCAAGTAAAAAAGCTAGAAAAAGACCAAATTAAAACCCCCCAATCAAATACTAAATTTGAAATTCTAAAATTAAAAGGAGAAATTAATAATATTGAAAGTAAAAAAAAAAAAACAACTATTGAACTAATAAATAAAACTAAGAGTTGGTTCTATGAAAAAAACAATAAAATAGATAAGCCTTTGGTAAATCTGATTAGAAAAAGGGGGGGAAGAAAATCAAATTAGTAGTCTTAAAAATGAAAAGGGAGAACTTTCCACCAATGAAGAGGAAATTAGAGAAATAATAAGGAGTTAGTTTGCCCAACTTTATACCAATAAATTTGATAACCTAAGTGAAATGGATGACTACCTTCAAAAATATAGGCTTCCCAGATTAACACAGGAGGAAGTAAATTGCTTGAATACTCCCATTTCAGAAAAAGAAATAGAAAAAGCTATTAATCAACTCCCTAAGAAAAAATCCCTAGGATCAAATTGATTTACATGTGAATTCTACCAAACATTTAAAGAACAATTGGCCCAATGCTATATAAATTATTTGATAAAATAGGGAATGAAGGAGTCCTACCAAATTCCTTTTATGACACAGACATGGTACTGATACCTAAACCAGGTATGTTGAAAACAGAGAAAGAAAATTATAGACCAATCTCCCTAATGAATATTGATGCTAAAATCTTAAATAAGATATTAGCAAAAAGACTACAGAAAATCACCCCAATTTATAACAGGAATGCAGGGCTGGTTCAATATGAGGAAAACTATCAGTATAAAAGCCATATTAATAACCAAATTAACAAAAACCATATGATCGTCTCAATAATTGCAGAAAAAGTATTAGATAAAATCCAACATTCATTCCTATTAAAAACACTTGAGAGTATAGGAATAAATGGACTTTTCCTTAAAATAATCAGCAGCAAATATTTAGAACCATTAGTAAGTATCATATGTAATGAGGAAAACCTGCAACCATTCCCAATAAGATCAGGAGTGAAACAAGGTTGCCCTCTATCACTGTTACTATACAATATTGTATTAGAAATGCTAGCTTTGGCAATAAGAGTTGAGAAAAAGATTAAAAGAATTAGAGTAGGCAATGAGGAAACCAAATTATCACTCTTTGCTGATGATATGATGGCATACTTAGAGAACTCCAAAGATTCTACTAAAAAATTATTAGACATAATCCACACCTTTAGCAAAGTTTCAGGATACAAAATAAACCTACATAAATCATCAGCATTCTTATATATCACTAACAATATCCAACAGTCAGAGTTACAAAGAGAAATTCCATTTAAAGTAAATACTGATAGTATAAAATACTTAGGAATCTATCTGCCATGAGAAAATCAGAAACTTTATGAGTAAAACTACAAAACACTTTTTACACAAATTAAGTCTGATCTAACCAATTGGAAAAATATTAAATGCTCTTGGATAGAGCAAGCAAATATAATAAAAATGACAATAGTATCTAAACTAATCTATCTGTTTAGCGCTATACCAATCAGACACCCAAAAAACTATTTTAATGACCTAGAAAAAAATAACAACAAAGTTCATATGGAACAACAAACGGTCTAGAATTTCAAGGGAATTAATGAAAAAAAAAATCAAATGAAGGTGGCTTAGCTGTACCAGATCTAAAATTATCTTATAAAGCAGCAGTTACCAAAACCATTTGGTATTGGCTAAGGAATAGATTAGTTGATCAGTGGAATAGGTTAAGTTCAAAGGACAAAATAGTCAATAATTATTGCAATATAATGTTTGACAAACCCAGATATCCCAGCTTTTGGGATAAGAACTTACTATTTGACAAAAATTGCTGGGAAAATTGGAAACTAGTATGGCATAAACTAGGCATCGACCCACACTTAACACCACACACCAAAATATGGTCAAAATGGGTTCATGACCTAGGCATAAAGAATGAGATTATAAATAAATTAGAGGAACACAGGATAGTTTACCTCTCAGACCTGTGGAAGAGGAAGGAATTTATGACCAAAGAAGAACTAGAGATCATTACTGATCACAAAATAGAAAATTTTGATTATATCAAATTGAAAAGTTTTTGTACAAACAAAACTAATGCAGACACGATTACAAAGGAAGCAATGAACTGGGAAAACATTTTTACAGTCAAAGGTTCTAATAAAGGATTCATTTCCAAAATATATAGAGAATTGTCTCTAATTTATAAGAAATCAAGCCATTCTCCAATTGATAAATGGTCAAAGGATATGAACAGACAATTCTCAGATGAAGAAATTGAAACTATTTCTAGCCATATGAAAAGATGCTCCAAGGCATTATTAGTCAGAGAAATGCAAATTAAGACAACTCTGAGATACCACTACACACCTGTCAGACTGGCTAGAATAACAGGGAAAGATAATGCGGAATGTTGGAGGGGATGTGGGAAATCAGGGGCACGAATACATTGTTGGTGGAATTGTGAATACATCCAACCATTCTGGAGAGCAATTTGGAACTATGCTCAAAAAGTTATCAAACTGTGCATACCCTTTGATCTAGCAATGTTACTACTGGGCTTATATCCCAAAGAGATCATAAATAAGGGAAATGTACCTATATATGCACGGCTATTTGTGGCAGCCCTCTTTGTAGTGGCCAGAAACTGGAAACTGAGTAGATACCCATCAACTAGAGAATGGCTGAATAAATTGTGGCATATGAATATTATGGAATATTATTGTTTGGTAATAAATAACCAACAGGATGATTTCAGAAAGGCCTGGAGAGACTTACACAAACTGATGCTGAGTGAAACGAGCAGGGCCAGGAGATCATTATATGCTTCAATAACAATACTATATGATGATCAATTCTGATGGACCTGACCATCTTCAGCAATGAGATGAACCAAATCAGTTCCAATGGAGCAGTATTGAACTGAACCAGCTACACCCAGCGAAAGAACCCTGGGAGATGACTAAGAACAATTGAATTCCCAATCCCTATATTTTTGCCTGTCTGCATTTTGGATTTCCTTCACAGGCTAATTGTACAATATTTCAGAGTCTGATTCTTTTTGTACAGCAAAATAATGGTTTGGTCATGTATACTTATTGTGTATCTAATTTATACTTTAATATATTTAACATCTACTGGTCATCCTGCCATCTAGGGGAGGGGGTAGGGGGAAGTAGGGGAAAAATTGGAACAAAAGGTTTGGCAATTGTCAATGCTATAAAATTACCATGCATATAACTTGTAAATAAAATAAGCTATTAAAAAAATTCTTTTTGAAATCTTCCAAGAAAGCCCTGTGAAATGGAAACCAGCTGACATCTCCTTTCGGGATTTCATCTGGAATTCATTGGCCTTTAGGAACCTCAATGTTTGAAGTCTGTTGTCCCTCTTCATAAAAGTTGTCTATGGTCAGGAGAAAAAAAAAAAATTCCCTAGCTGGTGGGTATTCACTCAATTTCCAGTTCCTTGCCACTACAAAAAGGGCTACTACAAATCATTTTTTAATAATTTTTTGGGGGTTCTAGAACTAGTAGGGACACTGCTAGATCAAAAGGTATATGCAGTTTGATAAGTCTTTGGGTATAGTTCCATATTGCTTTCAGAATGGTTGGACCAGTTCACAACTCCACTACTAATGTATTAATGTCTATTTTTCCCCACATCCCCTCCAATATTTATCATTATTTTTTCCTGTCATCTTAGTCAATCTGAGAGGTGTGCAGTGGGATCTTAGAGTTGTCTTAATTTGCATTTCTCTGATCAATAGAGATTTAGAGCATTTTTTCCTATAATTTCCTCATCTGAAAATTATCTGTTCATGTCCTTTGCCCATTTATCAACTGGAAAATGATTTGCATTCTGAGAAAATTTAGTCATTTCCCCATATATTTTAGAAATGAGGCATTTCACAGAATCACTGGATGTAAAAATTTTTCTCACTTTTTGCTTCTCTTCTAATTTTGCCTTAATTGGTACTGTTTGTTCAAAAACTTTTTAACTTACTATAGTAATTTCCAGTTTCCCTAGCAATTTTTGTCTCATAGTGAATTCTTATTCCAGAAGCTAGCATGTTTAGTTTTATCAAACATTAGATTATTAGAGTAATTGACTATTATGTCTTGTGAACTTAATTCATTCCACTGATCCACTTATCTATTTCTTAGCCATTATCAAATTGTTTTAATGACCACTGCTTTATAATAAAGTTTTAGGTCTGGTACAGCTGGGTCACCAACATTTGCATTTTTTATTAATTCCCTTGAAATTCTTGATGTTTTGTTCTTCCAGATGAATTTTTTAAAATTATTATTATAGCTTTTTATGGACAGAACATATGCATGGGTAATTTTTACAACATTGTCTCAGCACTCACTTCTGTTCCAACTTTTCCCTGCTTTCCCTTCACCCCCTCTTTTAGATGGCAGGCAGTCTCATAGATGTTAAACATGTTAAAGTATATCTTAGATACAATATATGTGTGCAGATCCGTACAATTTTCTTTTTGCACAAGAAAAATTGCATTCAGAAGGTAAAAATAACCTAGGAAGAAAAACAAAAATGCAAGTAGTCCGCATTCACTTCCCAGTGTTCTGTCTCTACCCAGAGACAGCTGGGTAGCTGAATCTGTCTATCTTTGATCAATTGGAACTGAATTGGAGCTTCTCTTTGTCAACGATATTCACTTCCATCAGAATACATCCCTATACAGTATTGTGGTTGAAGTGTATAATGATCTCCTGATTCTGCTCATTTCATTTAGCATCAGTTCATGTAAGTCTCTCCAAGCCTCTCTGTATTCACCTGCTGGTCATTTCTTACAGAACAATAATATTCCATAACATTCATATACCATAATTTACCCAACCATTCTCCAATTGATGGGCATCCATTCAATTTCCAGTTTCTAGCTACTACAAAAAGGGCTGCCACAAACATTTTGGCACATACAGGTCCCTTTCCCTTCTTTAATATCTCTTTGGGATATAGGCCCAGTAGTAACACTGCTGGATCAAAGGGTATGCACAGTTTGATAACTTTCTGAGCATAGTTCCAGATTGCTCTCCAGAATAGCTGGATCCATTCACAACCTCATCAACAATGCGTCAATGTCCCCATTTTCCCTTATCCCCTCCAATATTCATCACTATATTTTCTTGTCATCTTAGCCAATCTGACAATAAGACAGAGTTGTCTTAATTTGCATTTATCTGATCAATAGTGATTTGGAACACCCTTTCATATGAGTAGAAATAGTTTCAATTTCATCATCTGAAAATTGTCTGTTCATATGCTTTAACCATTTATCAATTGGAGAATGGTTTGATTTCTTATACATTAGAGTCAATTCTCTATATATTTTGGAAATGAGGCCTTTATCAGAACCTTTGACTGTAAAAATGTTTTCCCAGCAAGACATAGAAAGAGAAATTCCATTTAAAATTACTTTAGACAAAATAAAATATTTGGGGGTCTACCTGCCCAGACAAATCCAAGAATTGTACAAACACAATACAAAACACTTCTCTAACAAATAACATTAGATCAAAACAATTGGAAAAAATACCAATTTCTCAGGGGTAGGCCAAGTTAATATAATAAAAATGACAATAGCTTAGGCAGCTAAGCTGGTCTATTTGTTCAGTGCTATCCCAATAAAACTTCCAAAAATTATTTTATAGAACTAGAAAAAATAATAAGATTCATCTGGAAGAATCAAATTTTAAGAATATCAAGGGAATTAATGAAAAAAAAAAAAAAAATACCAAGGATCATGGCTTAGCAGTACCAAACCTAAAAGTACATTACAAAACAGCAGTCATCAAAACCATTTGGTGCTGGCTAAGAATTAGAATTGTAAATCAGTGTAATTACATTACATACATATGACATTGTAATCAAGACCTATAACATTCTAGAGTATTTGATAAATCTCCAAACTCCTGCTTCTGGTATAAGAACTCACTATTTGACAAATTTGCTGGGAAAACTGGAAAAGAATATGCCAGAAACTAGGCATAACCGTATATCTCACTTCCCATACTAAAATAAAGTCAAGATGGGTATACAATTTGGCTATAAATGATGATACCATAAACAAATTAGGAGAGCAAGGGATACCTGTCAGATCTTTGGAGAAGGGAGGAATTTATGACCAAAGAAGAACTAGAGAACATTATGGAAGGCAAAATGGATACCTTTGATTACATTTTTCTTTTCCAGAAACAAAACCAAAAGAATGAAGATTAAAAGCTGGAAAAAAAATTTTTTTACAACCAATGTTTCTGATAAAGATCTTACTTCTAAAATATTAAAGAACTGTGTTAAATTTATAAGAATACAAATCATTCTCCAGTTGATAAAGGTCAAAGGATATGAATAGACAATTTTCTTTTTTTTTTTTTTATTATAACTTTTTATTGACAGAGCTCATGCTTGGGTAATTTTTTTTTTACAACATTATCCCTTGCATTCACTTCTGTTCCGACTTCCCATCCCTTCCTTTACCCCCTCCCCCAGATGGCAAAGCAGTCCTATACAAGTTTAAATATGTCACAGTGTATCCTAGATACAATATATGTGTGCAGAACTGAACAGTTTTCTTGTTGCACAGGGAGAATTGGATTCAGAAGGTATAAATAACCCGGGAAGAAAAACAAAAATGCAAGCAGTTTACATTCATTTCCCAATGTTCTTTCTTTGGGTATAGCTGCTTCTGTCCATTCTTGATCAATTGAAACTGAGTTAGAGCTCTTTGTTGAAGAAATCTTTGTTGAATAAATTTTAGAGATGATGTGGGAAAACAGGAACACAAACATATTGTTCCAGAATTGTAGAATAATCCAACCATTCTGGAGAGCAATCTGGAATTATGTCCAAAGATTTATACAACTCATGAAGATAATATGAAGATATTAGATTATTATGAAGATATGAATGTAATGGAATATTATTGTTCTATAAAAATGATGAACAAATTGATTTTAGAAATGTCTGGTGAAATTTACATAAAGTGATGCTGAGGAAAATAAGCAGAATCAAGAATACACTTACATAGTAACAATGAGGATGTACAATGATCAATTTTGAAAGATTTACTTCTCTTCAGTGGTATAGTAATATAAAGCAATCCCAATAAACTATGGACAAAAAGTCCCTTCTGCATCCAGAAAAAGAACTATGGAAACTGAATGTAAATCAACACATGCTATGTTCACTTCTTTTTTCTTTTCTATATCTCTCATGATTTTTTACTTTTGTTCTGATTTTTCTCTCCCAACATGATACATAAAGTAATGTGCATTAAAAATAAATAAATTTCCTAGGAACAAAAAGAAAAAGCTCAAATCATGTTGGGGGGAAATACATCTCTATAACCTCAATCAGATCACTGACTGAGGACTGTTTTGAATATACAGAATATTTTTTAATAAGCATCATTTGCACACATCAGTTCTCTGCTTGTAGTGTGAATGCTGTTTTATAATGTAATTGCTCATAGAGCAGCTTTCGCTGAAATGTTTCTGAGAAACTGTCCAAATCATTCATTTTAAAACTCTTGGAATTCTCATAAACATTCTAATTAAACTTACACAATAAATTAAGAAAATTATCCTGGAAGGACTGCAACAGGCTTTAATATAGGGTGAATCTCATTAATAAAATTACAGATCTTCAATGTACTGAAGTTTTTTTTAGTAATTTTTATTTAGTACTGTGGGAAGTTGATCCCTCCCCGTAAGTATTATTCCGTCTAGTTGAGAGAGCATGATTGAACCGTGCAAACAATAGCAAAAACAATATGAAAGCTCTTTGCTGTACAATGAAATACTCAACAGTAGCTTAAGAGCTGGAGGAATTAAGAAGCAAAAATGACCCATAATAGTTAAATAATCAAAACAGACTTCAAATAACAGCTGAAAGTTGTTCTTGTTATTTGTCCTTTGTTCTCATCTGATGTCATGGATGTGATGTTAAGATTGCAAGTCAATTGTATTTAAGTGAGAGAGGGCTATGCAAAATTACTAGAGTAAATTTCTTTTTTTGAAACCATCTCAGTACAATGGTAAGATTGTTACTACTAGAGATGGCTGCTTTTAACTTAAGATCTTTTACATGTCTCAGTGTGAGTGAGGCAATGCCCAATCAGTGATTAAATCTAGCTAAGAAATGAGGCAGAGAATAGTTTCTTTTAACTAGTAAAAAAAAAAGAAAAATCAATCTGGAAGGGCAAGACTCTTATGGGTTCTGGCCAAAATAGAAACAATCATTTAGATTCCTCTAAGCCAATCAGATCCCAAACAATGACCAACTGGGGCTTGGCCTGTGACCTACTTTTGTCTAATCAATAAGATGCAGAATTGTTTGTCTTTAAAGCATGGTCTTTAAAAAAAAAAAAAAAAAAATCTAGCCCATTAATCCCAAGATATATTGCAAGTTTTCAGTAATAAAAATTTACATTCTTTTGAACAGAGCACCTGCAGGTAAGAGTAGGATAACCTATGAGGATATAGGGAAAAGAAAAGAAGATAAAATTTTATCTGCTCATTCATAGTTGGGCATAATTGGAATGACAAAATCAGAAGAAATATTTCAAGGAAGGAGAATGACATGACTAAAAGAAAAATGGCTAGAAAGAAAGTCAAAGAAAAGTATATCATATTCGTTTTATATCAAAGGTTAAACATGGATTAGGAGTATTCTGATCTATTTTAGGCTTTTGGCCTAGACTGGTTCATTTTCGTGTCTTAGTTTTTCTAATATGGGAAGGTACAATCAACTGAAAGATTATACAACATGCCATTTTAATCTATTTATTTAGAAAAAGCAACTGAGAATAAGATTTCACTTGAATTTTTTTGTGTTTACTTTTTATTACTTGGCATAAAGTCTTCCTAAAATGTTAATCCTTTGTACATGATTTCTTATTCCTTTAAACTTTGAATATCAAATAAGGTACACTCCACTTAATCTGCATGTGCTTTCAATCAGGAAATATGCTTAATTGGGACACATCCCAGGGAACTAAATTAAATCTAATGATACTTAATAGTAAGACCTTCTACTTAATTGAGATGGTAATTCCCTTTAATAGGGACACCTGCAGGTAATTAGGTGAGGCTCAAATGTGGCTAGTGGGTGCTTAAGATGTTTAGAGGCTGTTGGCATTTTGTTTGCCTGTATAGGATCTTTGTTATCAATAATGTTACAAAGTGCAGCCAGTTTAACACACACTTTAAGGTATTATCAACTGCTTCTAAAATTTAACTTTTTTTTTTTTTTTTTTTTTTTTTTTTTTAGATCTGGAAGTATATGTCAGGAAATTTTTATCAAAAAAAGATTCTTTCTCTTGTGTATATACTTATTCTACTTCATCTAACTATTTGCATTCATACAGGGTAGTTGTATTGACTCCTGCCTCAATTGAATCATAAAAATGTTGCTCCTGAGATATATAGAGCTGCCTTAATGATCAAGTAATATTGGTATTTGTACTATGTTTTTTGGTATTCATCCAAATTCTTTGAATCAAGTAACTAGTCCTAACTTGCTTTCCATTTGACATTAAGATAATTTCATATGCACCCAACTCCAGTCTATCCACATGGCTCTAGACATTTAGCACCACCTTAGATATTAATTCTGAGATCATTTTCAGGTTTAATATAGTCCTGTAGCTATCTTCTCCTCTTCCCCCAATCTTTCCTAATCTTGGTTTTTGGCTTATTACCTACTGTCATTTATTATACTAGGATGAGTATCACAATACATAATTGAACTCATTATTAGGTCTGTCAAATTGTATCATTGATCTTCTTACTTGGAGTAACAGATGTTTAGAACCTTTTAAAATTATTTCCATATTTGTAAAACAATCAATCAACAGACATTTTACTAAGTACCTATTATGAATGAGTCTCATAAATGCTCACTCTTCTCAACAATGATGAATATATTCATGGTATTACGTGGATGTATTTGTGAAATTTGTGGAACAATGTGCCTCACATTTTAGAGGGAATGATATATCCCAAATGACCTTACATTTCTTTTTATTAAATGTGTGGCCTTGAGTTAATTTTATCCTCTGGTTGATTAAAGATTAAGTAAACACATTAATATGTTTTATTCATTGAGGTGTCCTTCTTGTCTATTTTGTTTACATTCACTCTAAACCTGTTCTTTCTGCACCCTAAAGTAAGGAACAGGGCATGTTCAGAGAGCCTAACACCACTCAGAGCTGTTGAGCAGAGCCTTTTCAGGGCTGCTTTTTACCTTGGGATGTACCTGATTTAGTTGACTCTCACCGGAGGCTGCAAGAAGAAGCATCCTAGTAAACAATTTTATTAGATTGAGGAATCTCTAACATCTTTGTGAATTAAGAGAATGTCAATCCCAAGCACGTGAATGAAGACTTACCTTAGAAGAATGGGCAGATGAGAACAATTTGTTCAATAGCCATTGAAGCTGACTGAAGCAGGTGATGTGGAACATAGATCATGGTTAAATATCAAAAGCTTGAAATCCTTCTGCTATATTTCAAGTCATCACTAATCATCTTAACTTTGTCTTAACATAGAACTTTGATGATTCTGGAATAGAAACTGAAGTCAACAACTTCCCACAATTAAATGTAATTTATGAATGAATCAAAAGACATCCCCAGACCATTTTAGCATTTTTACCTAATTCAGTCCTGTGGTGACAGGTAAGTGATAAAGGAGCAGATTTAGATACAGTAAAGACTACAGTCAGTCCTTGCAAAGTTACAACTTTGCACATAGGCAATCTAGTTTATAAAGTCCTATTCTCCTTGGAAGCAGTAGTGATACTGGAAAACTTCCTGGGTATCTGAGCAGTCTTTTCTAAGGACCACACTGCTTTTGGTGTGAGTAAAGATCAAGAAAAGGTGTCCTAACAATTGTCTACCGCACCCAACAAACAATGTTTATTTGCTATGTCAGATAGAAATCTTACGTGGGGCAGGGGAGAAGGAGAGTTTTCAAGGAAGATTTCACTTCAAGATTGTTACATTGAATGTTTGATGCTTATGGAGCTGGTGTGTTTTACAATCAGAACTAAACTAGTCAAAAAGCATGTTTGCTACAAAAAGGAGGGAATGACAGGTTTGTGATCACGTAATTGCCACTTTTAGGAAAAATCCTATGCCATCATCATCATCATCAGTGTATATGTTTCCATGTTGAGATCCAAGAAAAAATTTATGGAGATCTGGGAACCCTCATCATTAATATGTTGAAAGGGACAAGAGTATATTCTGAGTGACTTTATGCAAGAACAGGCACAGCTATCAGACATAGCAGGAAAGAATGGAATCAGAAACAGCAATAGCAGTGATGACTCACTACTGAGGACTTATGGATTAATCAACACAGTTTTCTGTTTACCTGAATGCAATAGAATTTTGTGGATGTACCTTAGCAGGAAACATTAGCTTTTAATAGACTATGTCTTGGTAAGGAGAAGAAACAAAATATGAGCATGATGAAGATAATATGTGGCTGGAGTACTGAACTAATCATAGACATCCTATTGAAGTTAAAATTTTAAATTCAACAAAAGCAGTGGCCCCAAGGCAAGACTTAATGTCAGCAGATTAGAGTATTTCTCTGATCTGAGTTCATTGATAATCTGAAGAGAAAGCTGTTTCAATACAAATTTGGTAACAATGGAACAGAAAAAGAGTTGGCAGGTTTCAAAGATTTGGTACAGAACACTGCATTTACCCATTTGGTCCAGAACATTCACAAACATCAATAAGTTTGATGAAATGATGAGAAAATTAAGAAGCTGCTGAATGAAAAAATGAAAAAGTCCACAGGGTTTACCATCAGGATAGTTCATCATCTATAAGAATTCAAAATTTAACACCATCAAAGGACAAGTGTTAGCAAAGCTTAGAGAGACCCCAGGAATCTTGGCTCAGTAAGAAAGCAGGGGGAAAAAAAAGCAGATAAAATTCAGTTTTATGCTGATAGTAAGAATCCAAAGCAATTTTTGATGCCTTGAAAGCAATTTATGGGCAAAACACCTATGGTGTATTTGAAACTTTCACTGCTGATAGAACCTGGATAAATAGGCTGAACAATTACATACTTTTTTTTTTTTTTCAAAGCAAAGGAATTTGATGAAATGCCTTAGCAATGAAAGCACAAATAAAAGATTATCTCCTATAAACCAGAAGCATATTCTTTTAAAAATATATATATATATATATATATATATTTTAAAGCTTTTAGTTTCAAAACATATGCATAGATAGTTTTCAACGTTCACCCATGCAAAACATTGTGTTGCAAATTATTTCTCCCTCCCTTTCCTCTACTCTTCACGTAGATCCCAAGTAATCTAATATATGTTACACAGATGCAGTTCTAAACATATTTCCACAATTATGGTGCACAAGAAAAAGCAGATCAAAAAAATTGAGAAAGAAAACACAATGTAAGCAAACAACACAAAGTGAAAATAGTAAGCTATGATATACATTAAGTTACTAAAGTCCTCTCTCTGTATACAGATGGTTTTCTCTATCACAAGACCATTGGAAATGGCTTGAATCACTTCATTATTGAAAAGTCACGTCCATCAGAATTGATCATTTTATAATCTTATTGTTAGTGTATACAAAAATGTTCTCTTGGTCTTAATCACTTCACTTTGTATAAATTTATGTAAGTCTCGCCAGATCTCCCTGAAATCTTCCTGATGATCGTTTCTTATAGAACAATAATATTCTGTAACATTCAAATACTGCAACTTATTCAGTCATTCTCCAACTGATGGGCATCTACACAATTTTCATTTCCTTGCTAATTCAAAAAGGATTGCTACACAAGCCATTCTCCAATTGATAAATGGTAAAAGGATATGAACAGACAATTTTCAGATGATGAAATTGAAACTATTTCCACTCATATGAAAGAGTGTTCCAAATCACTATTGATCAGAGAAATGCAAACTCTGCTCTGAGATACCACTACACACCTGTCAGATTGGCTAAGATCTGTAAAGGAAAAAATAATGATGAATGTTGGAAGGGATGCAGGAAAACTGGGACACGGATGCATTGTTGGTGGAGTTGTGAATATATCCAACCATTCTGGAGAGCAATCTGGAATTATGCCCAAAAAGTTATCAAACTGTGCATATCCTTTGATTCAGCAGTGTTTCTACTGGGCTTATATCCCAAAGAGATACAAAAGAAGGGAAAGTGACCTGTATGTGCCAAAATGTTTGTGGCAGCCCTGTTTGTAGTGACTAGAAACTGGAAAATGAATGGATACCCATCAATTGGAGAATGGCTGGGTAAATTGTGGTATATGAATGTTATGGAATATTATTGTTCTGTAAGAAATGACCAGCAGGGCCTTATATCCCAAAGAGATCTTAAAGAAGGGAAAGGGACCTGTATGTGCAAGAATATTTGTGGCAGCCCTGTTTGTAGTGGCCAGAAACTGGAAACTGAGTGGATGCCCATCAATTGGAGAATGGCTGAATAAATTGTGGCATATGAATATTATGGAATATTATTGTTCAGTAAGAAATGATCAGCAGGATGATTTCAGAAAGGCCCGGAGAGACTTACACTAACTGATGCTGAGTGAAATGAGCAGGACCAGGAGATCATTATATACTTTGACAACAATACTATATGATGATCAACTCTAATGGACATGGAACCAAATCAGTTCCAATAGAGCAGTAATGACTTGAACCAGCCACACCCAGTGAAAGAACTCTGGGAGATGACTATGAACCATTACATAGAATTCCCAATCCCTATATTTTTGTCCACCTGCATTTTTGATTTCCTTCACAGGCTAATAGTACACTATTTTAAAGTCAGATTCTTTTTGTACAGCAAAATAACTGTTTGGACATGTGTACTTATATTATATTTAATTTATACTTTAACATATTCAACATGTATTGGTCAACTTGCCATCTGGGGGAGGGGGGAGGGGTAAGGAAGGGAAAAATTGGAACCAAAGGTTTGGCAATTGTCAATGCTATAAAATAACCCATGCATATAACTTGTAAATAAAAAGCTATTGTTAAAGAAAAGAAAAGAAAAGAAAAGAAAAGAAAAGAAAAGAAAAGAAAAGAAAAGAAAAGAAAAGAAAAGAAAAGAAAAGAAAAGAAAAGAAAAGAAAAGAAAAGAAAAGAAAAGAAAAGAAATGATCAGCAGGATAAATACAGAGAGGCTTGGAAAGACTTACATGAACTGATGTTAAGTGAAATGAGCAGAACCAGAAGATCATTACATACCTCAACAACGGTACTGTAGGAGGATGTATTCTGAGGGAAGTGGATTTCTTCAACAAAGAAAAGATCTAACGCAGTTTCAATTGATCAGTGATGGACAGAAGCAGTTACACCCAAAGAAAGAACACTGGGAAATGAATGTAAACTGCTTGTTTTTTTGTTTTTCTTCCCAGGTTATTTTTTATCTTCTGAATCCAATTCTTGCTGTGCAACAACTGTTCAATTCTGCATACATATATTGTATCTAGAATACACTGACAAATTTAATTTGTATAGGACTGCTTACCATCTGGGGGAGGGGATGCAGGGAGGGTGGGGAAAAATTGGAACAGAAGTGAGTGCAAGGGATAATGTTGTAAAAAAAAAAATTATCCAGACATGAGTTCTGTCAATATAAGGTTATAATTATTTAAAACAAACAAACAAACAAAAAGGATTGCTAAAAACTTTTTTTGAATATGTGGGTCCTTTTTTTTATTATGGCTTTTTATTTACATGTTTTGCATATGGAGGGAAGGAGGGGGGAAATTGAAACCAAAGCTTTGGCAATTGTCAATGCTGTAAAATATGCATGGGTGATTTTATAATACATGTCCAATACATGTTAAATATGTTAAAGTATAAATTAAATACAATATAAGTATACATGTCCAAACAGTTATTTTGCTGAACAAAAAGAATCGGACTTTGAAATAGTGTACTATTACCCATGGATGGCTGAAACTCTTGAGTCGTTGCACTAAGGTTGGTTCAAGCACTTTGGGCAAATTACTGATTGGACAATATTCTATGGGCATATGCTTGGAAAATGGTCCTTCCCACTCTCCTGTGCTGGCTCAATGATTGGTGTATACAGAGGATTGTAGGAGGGACTAGGCGGTGGAATAAGATGAGCCAGGATCACTTTAGGGGTAGATGAGGGAGAAGATGGTTGTGGAGATTCTGCTTCCATCCTGTTCACTTCTATCCCTAAAGACCAAGAATAAAGATTAAAGACTTTTGCTTATACTGATTCTGGCTGATTCAGGGGTTTCCTGGGTGTTAGCATTGTCGTCACAATTAGCCTGTGAAGGAAATCAAAAATACAGGTGCACAAAAATATAGGGATTGGGAATTGTAATGGTTCATAGTCATCTCCCAGAGTTCTTTTGCTGGGTGTAGCTGATTCAATTCATTACTGCTCTATTGGAACTGATTTGGTTCATCTCATTGCTGGAGATGGCCAGGTCCATCAGAATTTATCATCATATAGTATTGTTGTTGAAGTATATAATGATCTCTTGGTTCTGCTCATTTCACACAGCCTCAGTTAATGCAAGTCTCTCCAGGCCTCTCTGAAATCATCCTGTTGGTCATTTCTTACTGAACAATAATATTCCATAATATTCATATATCATAATTTATTCAGCCATTCTCCATTTGATGGGCATCCACTCAGTTTCCAGTTTCTAGCCACTATAAACAGGGCTGTCACAAACATTCTTACACCTACAGGTCCCTTTCCCTTCTTTAAGATTTCTTTAGCATATAAGCCCAGTAGAAACACTGCTGGATCAAAGGATATACACCGTTTGATAACTATTTGAGCATAGTTCCAAATTGCTCTCCAGAATGGCTAGATGTATTCGCAATTCCACCAACAATGTATCAGTGTCCCTGTTTTCCCACATCCCCTCCAACATTCTGCATTATCTTTCCCTGTCATTGTAGCCAGTCTGACAGGTGTGTAGTGGTATCTCAGAGCTGTCTTAATTTGCATTTCTCTGATTAATAATGATTTGGAGCATCTTTTCATATGCCTAGAAATAGTTTCAATTTCTTCATCTGAGAATTGTGTGTTCATATTCTTTGACCATTTATCAATTGGAGAATGGCTTGATTTCTTATAAATTAGAGTCAATTCTCTCCATATTTTGAAATGAGTCCTTTATCAGAATCTTTGATTGTAAAAATGTTTTCCCAGTTTAAAGCTTCCCTTCTAATCTTGTCTGCATTAGTTTTGTTTGTACAAAAACTTTTCAATTTGATATAATCAAATTTTTCTATTTTGTGATCAATAATGATCTCTGGTTTTTCTTTGGTCATAAAATCCTTCCTCTTCCATTTTTTTTTATGATTTCTTTGGAAAAGAAGCCTAGTAAAGACACCACTAGATCAGAGGGTATGTGCAGTTTGATAGACCATTAGGTATAATTTCATATTGATCTCCCAAAGTGTTGGATCAGTTCACAACTCTTCCCAAAATGTATTAGAGTCTCAGTTTTCCCACATCCTCTTCCCCATTCATCATCATCTTTTCCTGTCATCTAAGCCAATATGAGAGATATGTAGTGGTACCTTAGAGTTGTCTTAATTTGCATTTCTCTGATCAGTGGTGATTTAAAATATTTTTATATGACAACAAATGTTTTTAATTTCCTCATTTGAAAATTGTCTGATGATGCTTAATCATGTCTGCATTTGTTTGTATTAAAAAGTTTTTTGTATATATATATATATGTATATATGAAATATGTAATCAAATATATTAATAAAATATATTTGATATTATCAGTATAATCAAATCAATATTATATAATCAATATTATCCATTTGAGACTCCATAATATACTCTAGTTTTTCTTTGACCACAAATTCCTTCCTTCTCCACAGATCTAAGAGGTAAACTATCCTTTGTTCTTCTAATTTGCTAATATTATTACTCTTTATGTCTAAATCATGAACACATTTAGATGTTTTCTTGGCATAGGGTGTTAGGTGTGGGTCAATGCCTAATTTCTGCCATACTAATTTCCAATTTTCCCAGCAACTTTTGTCAAGTAGTGAGTTCATATCCAAAAAGCTGGGATCTTTGGGTTTATCACCACTAGATAACTCTAGTCATTGATTATTGTATTTTGTGAAACTTAACAATTCCACTCATCAATTGCTCTATTTCTCAGCCAATACCAAATGGTTTTTATTACTGCTGCTTTACAATATAGTTTTAGGTCTGATACAAATAGGCCAGCTCCATTCACATTTTTTTCATTATTTTGCTTGAAATTCTTGATCTTTTGTTCTTTCAGATGAACTTTCTTATTGTTTTTTTTTCAATCTCTGTAAAATAATTGCTTAAGAGTTTGGTCTGGCACTGAATAAATACATCAATTTAGGTAGTACTGTCATGTTCATTATATCTGTTTGGCCTACCCATGAGCACTTGATATTCTTCCAATTGATTAGATCTGACTTTATTGGTGTGGAAAAAGTGTTTGTGTTGATTTACTTCCTTACTTTGACTTGGCAGGTATACTCCTAAATATTTTATATTACTTACATTTGATGTAAATAGAATTTCTCTTGGTATTTCTGGCTGCTATACTTAATTGGTAACACACAGAAATGCTGATGATTTATGTATATTTATTTTTTATCCTGAAATTTTGCTAAAGTTATGAATAGTTTTTAGTAATTTTAGTTAATTCCCTAGAATTTTCTAAGTATACCATTATATCATTTGTAAAGTGTGATAATCCAATTTCCTTATTAACTACTCTAATTCATTTAATGTAATTTTCTTTCTCTCTTTTAACCCTACCTGGTTTAGGTATCAGCACCCTATCTGTTTAATAAAAGGAATTTGGTTAGGATACCTTCTTTCTCTATTTTTTCAAATAATTTGCACAGTATTGGAATTTATTGCTCCTTCAATGTTTGGTAAAATTCACTTTTAAAATCATCTGATCATAAGATATTTACTTAGAGAGTTGATTAATAGCTTGTCAAAATTCTTTATTTTTTTTCTAAAATGGGAAAATTTAAGTAATGTATTTCCTCTTCTGTTAATCTGGGCAATCTATATTTTTGTAAGTATCTATTTGTTTCATTTAGATTATCAGATTTATAGGCATAGTTGGCCAAAGTAGCTCTTAATTATTGTTTTAAATTCTTCATTAGGGAAAAAATCTTTTCATTTTTGATGCTAACAATTTTATTTTCTTCTTTCCTTTTTCTAATCAAATTAACTAAAAGTTTATCTATTTTGTTGTTTTTTCATAAAACCAACTCTTTTTTATTAGTTTGATAGTTTTCTTACTTCCACTTTTATTTTCAAAATTTCAAATTTAGTATTTAATTGGGGGTTTTTAATCTGTTCTTTTTCTAGGATTTCAGCTGCATACCCAATTCATTGATATTTTCTTTCACTATTTTAGGCAAGTAAGCATCCAGAGATATAAAACTTCCTCTAAAACTGATTTAATTGCATCCCATAAATTTTAGTATGTTGTATGATTATTGTCCTCTTGGATGAAATTATGGATTATGTCTATAATATGTTGATTCACCCACCCATCCTTTAGGATTGTATTGTTTAAAATCATATTTGGTTTATTTTTTCTGGGCCTTTATTACAGGCAATTTTTATTGCATCATGAGCTGAATAAGATGCATTTCATATTTCTGCCTTTCTTCATTTGATTATGATATTTTTATGCCCTCATATAAGGTCAATTTTTTGTGTAAGTTCTAAATACTGCCAAGAAAAAAGTATATTCCTTTCTGTTTTGATTCAATTTTCTCCAAAAGTGTATCATACCTAAATTTTCTAAAATTCTATTTACCCCATTAACTTTTCTCTTATTTATCTTGTGATTCAATTTATCTGCTTCTGAGAGTGTAAGGTTGAGATTCCCCACTAGTATACTTTTGCTATCTATTTCTTCTTACATCTTTTTTAACATCTCCTCTAAGAACTTAGATGACATATCCCTTGGTGCATATGTATTTAGTATTGATATTACTTTATTATCTATAGTACCTGTTAGTAAGGTGTAGTTTCCTACTTTATTTCTTTTAATTATATGATTTTTTTTTTTTTTGCTATTGCTTGATCAGAGATTTTGATCACTACCCCTGCTGTCTTTTATTTCAGCAAAAGCATAATAGATTCTATTTTAGTATTTTACCTTTACTCTATATGTATCACTCTGCTTTAAATGTCTTTCTTGTAAACAACATATTGTAGAATTCTGGTTTTTAATCTAATCTGCTATCCACTTCTGTTTTATGGTAAAACTCATTCCATTCACATTCACAGATAAAATAACTAATTCTATATTTCCCACCATCTTATTTTCCCCAACTTATACTTTCTGCTTTCCTTTTGTCCTTTCCCTCCTATCCAGTGTTTTACTTCTAACCACCACCTACCTTAATCTGCTCTCACCTTTTCCTTCCCCTATCCCTTTCTTATCCCTTTTCTCTTCTATTTTTGTTCTCCCTTTTATTGCCTCTACCTTTCATTTTCCTTTTCTCCTCCAACTATAGAATAAGGCAAGTTTCTATATTAAAAGAAACACATCTGATATTTTCTCTTTCAGTCAAACTCGATGATTGTTTAAACAATGCTCATCTCCTCCCTTCTTTCCCTCAACAGTAATATGCCATTTTTGCTTCTTCATGTAATGCAATTTACCACATTTTACTTCTCCTTCCCTCTTCCAGTACAATCCTTTTTTCCAATCAGAGCTTCCTGTGTATATCATAACAGTAAAGTCAATATGCCTACTCCCTCTAAAGAATCCTCTTACAAAAATATACTTCTCAAGAGTTAAACATGACATCTTCCTTTATAAGATTGTCAACATTTAACTTTTAAAAAACATAATTTTTTTTTCCTTCTCTTTTTCCTTTTTTTTAGTGCCTCTCTTGAGTTCTGTATTCCAAGATCAAATTTTCTCTTCAGCTTTGGTATTTTTATCAAAATAAATGAAACTGCCCTCTTTTGTCGAAAGTTCATCTTTTCCCCTAAAAGATGTTGCTTAATTTTGCTGGATAATTGATTCTTGGCTGCAGTCCAAGTTCCTTTTCTCTCTGGAATATCATATTTGATACTTTAAAGTGGAAGCTGTTTGGTCTTGTGTAAACCTGATTGTGGCTTCTTGATAATTAAATTGTTTCTTTCTGGCTGCTTGCAGTATTTTCTCCTTAATCTGATAATTCTGGAATTTAGCTACAACTTCCTTGGAGTTTTCATTTTGGGCTCTCTTTCAAGAGGTGATTGGTATATTCCTCTGTCTCTAAGAACTCAAGGCAGTATTCTCTGATGATTTCTTGAAAGATGCTCCCTAGGCTCTTTTTTTTTTTTTTTTTTTAATCACAGTTTTCAGGGTCAACAATAATTCTTAGATTGTCTCTGCTGCATCTATTCTCTAAGTCACTTATTTTCCAATAAAGTATTTTACATTCTCTTCTTTTTTCCCCCCACTTTTTGGTTTTATTTGATTGATTCTTGATGGTTTCTTTTAGTCATTTGCTTCAATTTGTTCATTTCTAATTTTTAGTGAATTATTTCCTTCAGTTAGCTTTTTTTATCTCCTTTTGCATTTGGTCAATTGAACTGTTAAATAACTTGGTTTGTTCATTGGTGTGTTTTTTTTTTCCCCATTTCAGAAATTCTGTTTTTCAAGGAGTTGCTTTTTTTTTTTTTCATTTTGCCAAAACTATTTTTTAAGGAGCTATGCTCTTTAGAGAATTTCTATGTTTTTTTTTTTTTTTTTTCCCCAGAGCTCTCATTTCATTTCCCTTTTTTCTTCTAACTCTCTTTTAAGATCATTTTTTGAATTCTTTCAAGAGAGCCTTGTGAAATGGAAACTAACTCATATTGCCTTTTGAAACTTCAGCTGGAGAATATTTGCCTTTCCTGTTCTCAGGGTTTGAGATCTGTTCTTCCCTTTCTCCATAATAGTTAAATGGAGATTTTTTTTTGCTAATTTTTAATGGTTTAGGTCTGCTTTTAGGGCAAAGGAGAGATCATCCCAAACTTCATTCACAGGCAACAGTAGCTTCACAGTGCCCTGGGGCTGGTGCTGCTGGCTTCTTTCTTATGCTGATTGAGTGTGACCAAATTCCTTCTTGTACTGGGGATCAGAGGCTCAATATTTGTAGTCTGTAGTTGAGTTGGAGGTCTCACAGCTAATTTGCTGATCCACTGACTTCTGAAGCAGGGCAGAGTAGGTAATGCTGCTGTATTTTGGCAATGACCCTCCCATTAGATTCTCCCAGCACCTGGAAGCCTCTTTGACATGAATTTCTTTGCAATACCCTGTACTGCATGGCACTGCACCTGCACTAGCCTGCAAACTTCCCCTCTGTCCACAGCCTAATTGAGACAGATTTTTTTGAAGTTTTCCAAAATATCTTTTGCTCCAATTGTTGTGGATCCTGTCACTGCAAAACCTACTCACAGCACTGATCTGGTGTTATTCTGAGAGAAGTCAGGGAAAGCTCAGAAACAGAGCTGTCTACTCTCTGCCATCTTGACCCTGCACCCCTCCTTACATAATATTCTTAAAAGACCATCATTGATCAGTGCTAAAGCCATTGACTATATCATTATCAGAAATTTTAATGAAGCATTTATAGCAAATGAAATAATGGATATTATCAAAATTTTATTTTGCCTTACTTTATGCCCACAGTAAATGAAATGACTATTCACAAAAATAAAAATGCATATATAATTTTAATGAGGAATAGAAAATTTAAACAATCCAATCTTTTAAACCAAAAAAAAAAAAATCAAAAATATACAGATGAGCCAACAAAAAGGTCAAAAAAAATCTAGACATCTATGGTTTTACAAGCAAGAGTTAGTATAGTGAGTCAGTATTATACATAATGAAGATAAATTAAAACTCTTTGCAACTGTCAACATCATACTTGACAATGCTAGAAATGTTAGTTATAATGATAAACAAAAGAAATTAACAAAATAAACATTGACAAGGAGAAAGCAAACAGTAGTGTTTAAGATAAATGCTAGTACACTTAAAAATCAAGATGTCAATTAAAATTAATTAAAATAATTTTTAATTTAGGCACAACTTTTGGATATGATACTTTTACACAAATTATCACCATTTCTGTTTATTGACCCAGGCTGTCATTTCAACTTGGGGAATACTGTTATTTCTTTCTTCTTTCCTTCCTTCTTTCCTTCCCTCCTTCCTTTATTCTTCCCTCTCTCCCTCCCCTCTTCAATTGTCCCCTTCCTTCCTTTTATTCTATTTTTTCTTTTCTTTCTTCCTGTTCTCTTTATTATTGCTGCTGTTATTTTTGTTTTCTTGTTTTTCTTCTTCTTGAACTATTCGTTTTACCACATGTAACTGCTCTCTCCCCTTGATGTGTCATACATTTGGGTGCTTTGTCCAAACAAAGATAACTTATGGTCACTTTTTGGTATATTTTGGACATTGCACAATGTACAACTTTGGTATATTTTGAAAGATATCTTGGGGTATGGAGGCAAGATCTTTTGGGAAAATCTATTTTATTATTATTTCTCTCAAAAATCTGAGACAATTTATTCTTTGTCCTGTGAAATTTCTATTTTAGCTTCTGCTTCTAGGAAATCAGTTTCCTTTCATGTTTTCCTGTAATAGGCCAGGCTCTTTTATTCATCATGGATTTTAGGTAGTTCAATAATTCTTAAATAATCTCTACTATTTCCTAGGTCAGTCATTTTTCCATATTGAGATATTACACATTTCTTCCCATTCTTTTGATAGATTTTTTAATGTCTCATGATGTAATTAATTTACACTTACCCAATTTTTTTAAAGGAATTATTTTCTTCAGTGAGATCTTGTATTTCCTTCTTCATGTGGCCAATTCTATTTATTAAGGAGTTGTTTTCGCCAGTGGATTTTTGTACTTCCCTTTTTATTTGGCAAATTTTCCTTTTTAAAGTTGTATTTTCTTCAGTAATTTTTGTATCTTCTTTACCAAATGGTTTTCTTTTTTTTCATGATTCTCTTCCATTACTTTCCATCTCTTTTCTCAATTGTTTTATTTCTCTTACTATATTTTAAAAATGCTTTTTGAATGTATGTGGAAGTCTTTTTTGTAGTGGTAAGAACCTGGAAACTGAGTGCATGCCTGCCCATCAGTTGGTACATCAGTTAAGGTATATGAAGGAATATTATTACTCTATAAGAAATGATCAGCAGGTTGATTTCTAAGAGGCCTGGAAAGACATAAACTGATGGTAAGTGAAATGAGCAAAACCAGGAAATCATTATACATGGCAACAGAAAGATTAACATGATGATCAATTCTGATAGACATCATTCTCTTCAACAATGGGATGATTCAGTTCAGTTCTAATGGTCTTGTGATGAAGAGAGCCATCTACACTCAAAGGGAGAACTGTAGGAATTGACTGTGAATTACTAAGTAGTATTTTTTATTCTTTTTGTTGTTATTTGCTTGCATTTTGTTTTCTTTCTCATTTTTTTCCTTTTTTGATCTGATTTTTCTTGTGCAGCATGATGTTTGTATAAATATATATAGAAGAATTGAATGTGTTTAACATATTGGATTACTTGCCTTCTAGGGGAGTGGGTGGAGGGAAAAATTTGGAATACAAGTTTTTGAAAGGGCGAATTTTGAAAATTATTCGTGCATATGTTTTCAAAACAAAAAGCTTCACTAAAAATTTTAAAAGAAATAAAAATAAAATGCTTCTCCAAGAAGCATTTTTTCTTGGGCCTGGAACAACTCACATTTTCTTTGAGATTTCCTATGTAAACATTTTGACATTATTGTCCTCTTTTAAGTTTGTGTTTTGATCTTCCCTATCACCATAGTAACTTTCTTTGATCTTTTTTTTTTTTTTTCTTGGTTTGTTTATGCAAACTTTTTTTGTCTTACATTTAACTTTTAAAGTTGGATTCTGTTTATTATGAGGGAGGTGGTGATGAGACACTGTCACAAGTGCTTGAAGCAGTTCTGTTGCCTGGCCTGCCATATCTTGGTCTCTAGGGCTTTGCTTCTGATCTGTGAAGGTACTTTGCTATCGTGTTAGACATGATTCACTATATTCTTATCTTGATACCACTGACACTGGACTCCTTTCCTTTTCTGACTAAGTGAAATAGACCTTTCCTGTTGATCTTGTTAGTTGTCTTGGGCTGGAAAAGTTTCATCCCATCTTTTTGTTGACTTTTCTATTCCAGAATGAATCTTGATGTATTGCATTATAGTTATATAGAGGTGAATTTTGAAGAGTTAATGCAAGTTCATACCTTTGCTGTTTTGGCTCTTTTTGTCCTACAGCATGTTATAAGCTGTGTATGTGTAAAAGCAATTGTTTAAATTTTAAATGTGTAAGAGCCACTACTTGCAACTGTTATTGGTTAAAACATTTATAAGAAACTATGAGTATTTTTTATTGTCTGACTGATTGATTTACTTTTTTGTTTGTTTGCTTCATATTTTCCCCCAGTTACATTTAAACTTTTTTTTTTTTACATTTTTTTAAACTTCTGTGTTCCAGATTCTCTTCTTTATCCATATCTCCAGCCCCCACTAAGAAACCACATGTGAAGTTATACAATATATTTCCATTTAAGTCATGTTGTGAAAGAACATATAGATCTCCCACCCTCTCAAAACTAATCTTAGAAAAATAAAGTTAGAGAGAGAGAGAGAGAGAGAGAGAGAGAGAGAAAGAGAAAGAGAGAGAGAGTGATAGATTATATTCAGTCACAATCAGTTCCTTCTGTATGTATGGATAGGATTTTTCATCATAAGTCTTTCAAAGTAATCATGGGTCATTGTAGTGCTGAGAACAAAAAAGTTATATACAACTGGTCATTCTAGAACATTGTTATTATTTTATTTACAGTACATTTAATTTTGCTTGACTTCATGGAAGACTTGTCAGGTAATTTTTTTAGAACATCCCATTCTTCCTTTCCCAAAGAATTATAATATTCCATAACAAACACACAGCACAATTTATTCAGCTATTCTTCAATTAATAGGAATTCACTCAATTTTCAATTTTTTGCCTTTAGAAAAAACCCACTATAAATATTTTTGTATATATAGGCCCTTTTACTTAAAAAAAAATCTTTTTGTATCCATGCCTGGAAGGATATTGTTAATTTGAAGGCTATACATGAATTTATAGCCCTTTAGTTATCGATCATGTCTTTTGATCATTATCAAATGGGAAATGTTCCTTATTTTTTTAATAAATTTGACTCAGTTCTCTCTCTGTTTGAGAAATGAGAACTTATCACAGGAACTCGCTTCAAAATCATTATTACAATTATTATTGCTAATCAAATTTTCCTTTATTAATTTTCTCTATTCATCCTCAAAAGTGTTTTACTATTGACCACTCTCTTCCAAAATATACCCACTCTTTTATCACCCTCCATATTTCCACTATCCCATTCCCCTTGTATTTTCCTGAAGGGTAAGCTAGATTTTTATACCCGTTTTGAATGTGTATGTTATTATTATTTTTTTTTGAGCTAATTCTGATGAGGATAAGATTCACTTACTCCCCTTTCCTCACCCTCTTGCCCTCTACTGTAAAAGCTTTTTTTTGTGTGTGTGTGTGGTCTCTTTTTTATGGCAGATAATTTATACTATTACACTTCTCCCTTTCCCTTTCTTCCAGTACATTTCTCTCACACCTCTTAATTTTGTTATTTTAAAAGATATTATTCCTTCATATTCAACTCATACCTGCATCCTCAGTCTTTACATACTGTGTCATTATAATGAGAGAGTTCTGATGAGTAACAAATATCATCCTACCATGTAGAAATGTAAACAGATAAACCTTATTTAGTCTCTTATGATATCACTTTCCTGATTACTTCTTTTTGACAGCTATGAAGGTAAGAATTCTCACCTAGGCATAGTCATATTTTAAAAAAAAATTCTTCAAATCAGTAATGATTAGGTAAAAAACACATTAAATGAATTCTGAAGTTCAACCTCAGGAGCACAAAATTGGCAACTTTGATAAATATAGGGAAAAATAGAGCTACTAAGAGAACTATGAATTATTGGTACAGTCATTGTGAAAGGCAATTTGAAACTATGCCCCCAAAGTTACTAAAATATATATGCTTTTTGATGATGGAAGTCCATTACAAGACTAATAGAGAAAATTGAACAAGATGGGTTCATATATACCTAGGCCCTCTGTATGAAATTATATATAGTGAACTAAAAGGGACCAGAATATTTTGTAAAATAACATTAACTATATAAAAAATAAATTCTGAAAAACTTAAGAACTTTGATCTATTATATAGTCAATCATAATTCCAGAGGACCAATGAGGAATGTTACACACTTTCTAAAGGAATGTAATGGAGGTTTAGGTAAAAGAAAGGTAGGAAGTTGCCTGAGCTTTCTCTAGTTCCATCAAATACAATATTAAATCAAGGTTATAAATGGATTTTGGAGTGACTATCCCCACAAAAATATGGAGGGAAACAATGTTCCAGCTTCAAGAAATGTATGTCTCCTTTGGGTAAAAGGGGAGCACGGACCAAATAAGGTAAATTGCAGGCAATCTAGTGGAAGATTCTTAGCCACTGATCAGGCTGGCTGTGAAATCTTTAACCCCAGCATAGCAGGTAAATTGTGAGCCTCAGAAGCCTGGTACAACAGCTACCTGGTCAAGCCAATCCAGTACAGTGAATGAGCTACCAGCACTTCTGCCCCCAGGACAGAAAGTCAGTGATGAGTTCCTTGCTCTCCTTCCCCCGCAAAAAGACAAAACAGAACAACAACAACAAAAAACTTGTTACACTATCCCCTGTAGTCAAGGAGCAGATCTCAACTTAAAAAAAAAAATAAGCAAAAAGCTATATAGAAAGCTACTATATTGACAGGGAAACAAACTCAGAAGAGGACAGCAATTATGAAATGTATGCTTTGAAGTCTCAAAAGGGAATATAAATTGTTCTCAAGCTCAAAATTTTTTTCTTGTAAGAGTTCAAAAGGGATTTTAAAAATCAAAGAAGTATTTTCATTCTTTCTGTGATTGGTTGCATTTTTTTTCTTTTTCAGTTTTTTTTTTTTCTGCTTGACCAGATTTTTCTTGTGCAGCATGATAACTGTTTAAATATGTTTAAACATATCTTGAATTTAACATATATTTTAACATATTTTACACATATTGGATTACCTGCCATTTAGGGGAGGGAGTTGGTGAAGGAGGGGAAAATTTGGAACACAAGGTTTTACAAAGTTTAAATCTGAAAAATTACCAATGTGTTTTGTAAATAAAAGTTTTAATAAAAAACAAATGAATGAATGAATGAAAATGGGCAAAAAGGATCAAGCAAAAAAGAAATAAGAAAAAATGGAGAAAATAAATGAGTTTTGTTTTAATTAATTTAAATTATGTTATAATATATAATATATAAAATATATAATTTGTATTATATAATTATATTTTATATTTTACACATTATATTATATATTATAAAAATAATAATATATAATAAATTATATTAATTAATATTAAATTATGTTTTAATTAATTTAAATACACATTGCTTTATAAATCATATTGGGATAATATTTTCATTCTTTTTGCTGTTGTTTCCTTGCTTTTGTTTTGTTTTTCTCTCTAATTTTTCCTCTTTTTGATCTGATTTTTTTTTTTTTTGTGCAGCATGATATTTGTGGAAATATGTATAGAGGAATTGCACATGTTTAACAATCATTGGATCATTTGCCAACTAAGGGAGAGGGTGAAGGGAGGGAAAGAATCAAAACACAGAGTTTTGTAGGGGTCAATGTAGAAAATGATCCATGTATACATTTAGAAAATAAAAAGTATAATTTGAAATTTCTTAAATCAAAAAATAAATAAATAATGTTGAGAAAGGAAAGTCAGAACAAAAGGGAAAAAACATAGAAGAGGAAAAAAAACAGAAAAAAGAGTTGAAAATAGCATGTATTGATTTGCAGTCAATCTTCATCATTCTTTTTCTGTATGCAGAAGGCATTTTCTGTCAAAAATGCATTGGAATTGCTCTGGATCATTGAACCACTCAGAAAAATCAAGTCTTTCATAGTTGATCATCACACATTGTTGCTATTATTGCATACAGTGCATTCCTCATACTGCTTGTTTCATTCAGCATCAGATTATGCAAATATTTCCAACTCTTTCTAATATTAGTTTGTCCACTATTTTTTATAGAACAATGATATTCCATTAATTTCATATACCATAGTCTATTCAGTCATTCCCCAATTGATGGGCACCTACTAATTTTCTAATTCTTTGTTACTACAAAAAGAGCTGCTACAAACATTTTTGTACATGTGGGTCATTGTCCCTCCTTTATGATTTCCTTGGAAAACAAACCTAGCAATGGCACTCTTTAGCAGTTCCCGATTGCTCTCCAGAATGGTTACATCTTTTCACAATTCCAGCAACAATGCAATAATGTCCCAGTTCCCAATATTTATCATTATCTTTTCCTTTCACTTAAGCCAATCTGAGAGGTATGAAGTGGTACCTCAGAAGTGCTTTCATTTTCATTTATCTAATCTACAGTAATTTAGAGCATTTTTTCATATGACTATATATATCTTTAATTTTTCATCTGCAAATTGTCTGTTTATATCCTTTGACCATTTATCAATTGGGGAATAACTTTTTAAAATAAATTTGATACATTCCTTTATATCTTATAGAAATGAAGCCTTTATGAGAAACACTGATTGTAAAAAAAATTGTCCCCAACTTTCTACTTCCCTTTTAATCTTGTTTCTGTTGTTTTTGTTTGTACAAAAGCTATTTAAGTTAATGTGCTCAAACTTATCCATTTAGCCTTTTATAATGTTCTCTAGTACTTCTTTGGTCAGAAATTCCTCCTTTCTTCAAAGATATGATAGGTATATTATTCTGTGCTCTCCAAACTTTTTATGCTATTCCACAGAATTTTGAAAAAAGTTAACAACTTGGAAATGGAAGGACAAATATTGAGTAATAAAAAATAGCTCCTTAAAAAATAGAATTGGTGAAATGAGAAAATAAAATCACTGAAGAAACTAACTCCTTTTTAAAATACATTTAGCTAAATGAAAAGGGATGTAAAAATATCTAACTGAAGAAAATAATTCATTAAAAATTAAAACTTGACAAGTCAAAGCCAAGGACTCTATTAGACATCAAGAATCAGTGAAACAAAATAAAAACAAGTGAGCAATAAAAGAATTGGAAGAAATGTGACAAATTATTAGGCAGAGTGAGAAATATTTCTTTAAAAAGCACAACTTATACTAGAAATAGTTTTATTTACTGTAATTCTTTATTTGATGATTTTCTTTTTTTAAGATAATATAAGAAAAAATAAACACTTGTTATCTGAAAAAATAATTTAAGAATATATTACAGTCATTGATATTAAGGATTTATGTCAATATAAACTTGTACTCCAAAAAATTAGCAAAATGTTTCATATAAGTGCTTAAGAAATGCCTGCAATTCATTTATTAATTTATTCATATTATGTGCTAAGCAGTATGTTCAGTTCTAGCTTCTCAAAGACAAAAGTGAAATAATCCTTAAAATAAAGGAGTTTATATATTCTACTGGGGGAACTGACATGCTCATCTATCAGTACATACAAAATATCCATTAAGTAATTTGGGAGCTGGTATGGTAGGAGAGGTATTAGCAACTAGAAGCATCAATAAAGACCTCATTTAGAATTGAAATTTGGTCTATGCTTTGATGAAAAGTAGAGATGTAAAGGAAAGAATGAGTATGTATTGCATTCTGGAATTGGGGAAAAGTTTGTATAAAGAGAGTAATGAAGGGAATTATTTGAGTGAATAGTAAAATTTGGCTATTAGAGTTTAAAAGAGGGTAATGTATAACTACAATGTGAATAATACTGTCTCGAGTTATAAGTCATAAGTTCAAATACAGCAATTTCTTATTACTGGTATAATGGTGGACAAAGCATTTCCTCTCTGTCTCACTTTCCTCATCTATAAAATGAGGGAATTGTATTTAATGTCCCTTAAGATTTTTCCCAGATCTGAATCTCTGATCCTATAATTTATTAACTACTTTTAGGAATAAATGAATTTGGAATATAAAGTAGAATGATTAAAGTAGAAAATAAAGAAATATTACATATTTGATTCAAGTGCCTCAATGGATCTTAATAAATGCTCAGTGATGTAATTTATAAAGTATGTACTGCAAGTTATATACTTCCTCTTTGATTTCACTGTTTCTTACTTTTCCTAAAGACCCTTGATCTTTTACATAAAATATCAGTCACTGGCTTTATCAGGCAATTAGATGATGATTACAAGAAAGTGTAAATGAAAGATACAGTAAAATATTAAAATGTTTATTCCCAATTGATTAGAAAGACAGTAGTCATATATAACAAGTAGAAATTAGAAAGATCTGATTTTAAAATATGCCTTCTAATTGGTGTTTACAATGATGCTACAAGTCATTTAATTTCATATTACCTCTTGTGACTCTATAGTATTTATTTCCTGAATGAGAGTGAAATTGTTATTTTATTTGATGTAAGGAGTTGTCTATTCTCATGAAATAATTATGATTCTTCATATATTTTCACATTGTTAGAAAAATGGTGAATAACCAGTGATCATGTGAAATAATTATATGTAATATAATTTCAAAGCATAATCTTTTCAAAATGCCAGCAAATAATTTGGGATGGAAGTTCTGTATTGGATAATTGAACAAGAAGTATAGCAAAAGTACTATGGAAAGAACAAACAAGTAGGGAGGCAGCTAAGAAAAACAGATTTATGTATACACAGTCCATGAACTAAGAGGAGGATAATTGCATATAGAAAAAGAAAAAAATATCAAATTAAATTAGCTGACAATTCCTTCAGGAGGAAATACAGTTTGATTGACCCCTGATCCGTTATGCATAAAATGAAATTTGGGGGTGATTACCTACAAAAAAAGAATGCTTTAAAAATTTTTTTCCTATATCTCATAGAAGTTATCTTTCTAGTTTGGATATTTTAACCAAATTTTATTTGAAAGTAGAAGAAATATAAGTTTTTTTGTGATTCTACAATTTTTTCAAATAATATAGTCCTTCACTAGTAAGGAAAATACTGTTCTAGGTATGAGGAGGAAATAGGTGTATTATAATCATATATTCACATTATGATGCTTAGTTTCAATGTTGGAATGTCTAGACTATGGAAATTTATCTTTGAATCATCTACAAGAAACTGTAATTTTATATTAGATATTAGGAAAAGTTAGTACTTATAGCTGGTTAAAATCTATTATTTTATATCCAAATGTGTTATTAAATTTTTGCAAGAAAAAGGGACTGGATCTAATGAAGAATTTAAAACAATCTCTGATAGGGGATAGGCTATAAAATTACCGGAAAATTCTCTGATAATGTAATTCAGTCACATTATGAAAGCCTAACCACAGTTATAATATGTTAATCTTATCACTTTTAGTGTCATCGCTGACCAGTACTACTGCCTCTAGCATCACTGAGGATTGGCTAATAGAAATAAGTTTCAGTTACTTACTTAGAATTCATATTGAGCTAGAATTTTCTGACTTACTCTCTAAATCCATTACTAAAGAATAGTTTCTTTGAGGCCCTTCACTTTCTTTGTGATCTTTCATCTAACCAGTTCAGAATATCAGCAGGTGTTTTTGTTTTGTTATGTTTTGTTTTTGAAAAAAAATAAGGATTTTGTTGTAACAATTTATGCAATTTATGCAATCATATGGCACTTGTTCTTGGACAATGTTCTGACAGGCATAGTACTACAGAATTCAGGACAGAATGTCCCAGAAAGTGAATGTCCCAGAAAGTTTTCTGTCTTCCTTAGATAACTGAAATTTCATTTATCAACACAAAATAGACATTGGTCAGTTGGAAAACATCCAGAGAAGAATGATTAGGATAGTTAGAATGCCTTGAAATGATGCAACATAAAGAAAGATTCAGGGAATGGGAGAAACTTTAATAGGAAGTTATTTTCAATTATTTAAAGGGCTCTCTTGAATGAAAATTATTAAACCTAATCTGCTCTGTCTAAGAGGTCAGAATTGGGAGTACTGGTCAGAAATATCAATACCAATTTCATAAATTGAAATAAGGCAGATTTAGAGTTGATATAAGTATTTATTTCCTACCAAGTGAAACTATCTACAATTGTAATGAGGTGCCTTGGGAAGTTATTGGGTATCTGTTCTCCATATATTTATACACATATTAAAAGTTATCAAGCAAAGTTTTGAACACCACTTATCAAATATGTACAGGAAATGTTTATGCATGCATGAGTTAGCTTTGAAAATGTCTGATGTCCTTTCCAACTCTGTTATTCCAGGATTTTTGTTTATACCTCAAAGCTAGATAATGCCATGGGAGTATAAAGTTGGCTTTGTAATAATCTCTTTCTCTAACCTGACCCATTATAACTTCCTATAACTAAAACTCATACTTATATAATAGAACTTGATATAAATACCACAGAGAGTGACTGGTGTTCACTTATATATTTAAGAAATTTATTTTGGATTCCTAATTTCAGTTTTCTGAATCACAAATTCTGTTACATGCTATTATATATTTGTTACCTACATACATACATTACTGTTACAAACTGCCTATAATCTTATGTTTTCTATTCCTTAGTAGGCCTGCCTACTTAAAAATTAAACATTTTATTTTCCACATAGAAATTTAGAAGCCAGACATGACAGGAATATTTTGGTAAAAAGAATTAAAGAATTTATTAATATTTGCCCCACTTTAAATTTAGACAATCTTCAAAACAAGGAATAAGAACCTATTGTATAACACCAATTTCTACGGATTAAATGCTCACCATGAAAATTTAACAATTAATTCCTGAGCAAGTAGGAGCTAGCTTAATACATTTACACACACACACACACACACACACACACACACACACACACACACACACAAACACACATTGTAGATTCTCTGTTCACCTTAACTTGATGTGATTTAGTTAGTCTTAGAAAATAAAACTGGACTTGTAATTCTATTTCTTCCATGTAGTTAGATGCTACAGAAAATTACCAATGAAATTCTGTCTTCAGCATTCTTTTAAAATTAACTGTTATTCACATTACAACCTTATGAATCAAGCAATTAGACAGGAGAAACAAGCCAGTAGGTAAGGGAAAAAAAAACTGGTCAGTGAAAAAGATTCTCATAGAAAATCCATGTTGTATGCACGTATCCCTCTTTGATTTCTATTTTAAAAATGAAAATGTGGTGAGGGAGAAAGAGGATTATATCTTTGCATCCAAAGGTCTTTCTTTTATCATTAAAATAAGAGGACTATCATAGCTATGCTTGTATATAAGAATCCAATTAGTCTAATATTGATTTATAAACCAATTCTTTTTTAGCATCAACATTATCTCTAAACTGGGAAATTTTATGGAAATTCTCCTTATTTATACCTAGAAATAACCATGTGTGCACATGAGTGTGTATATATTATATATGCGCACACACACACACACATACACACATTCTTTGTGGCAATACCAAGATTGTTGACTTGGAGACTGACATACAAGTTCACACATTAAAAAAAGATGCATATAACATGCAATTAAAGAAAAGATCTTAAAAGTTTTTAGGACCAATAGTCCCCTAAGTATAGTCATAAAGAACTTCCCCATCTTTGATAAGCACTCAGTGAAAACAGTCAGCAGGTGGTGGTGGTGATGGCTGTGTGGAAGGGATGATATAGGGATGATATTCATTCCCTAGAATCACACCATTTTTTGGAAGCTAATTTATATAAAACTAACTATACATAAAACTGATCCCAACTGGGAAATGTGATTGACTAGTAGTGCTAATTTAATTATTTCTCTTGCAAGTCTGCTTGTTAGTACCTTGTTAGGCATTTACCTGCTCTGTAATTCTTGACAATTCCAGATATTATAAATTTATATCAAAGAGGAATGAAAAAGTGTTTAATTCTTAACCCTACTACTAGGTTTTATTAAGAACTATTTGGTTGCCCACAATTCATGTTAAAAAAGAATGAAATGTCCCTTTAATTCAAAACAATGGAGCACTGCACTTCCATTCTGACCAAGAATAAAATATAAAAGATATTATAGAGTAACTAATTCTCAAGAGGGAAGAACTGACATAGGCTAGATTTTAGAAATATGGAACAGGACTAGGAGCATGTAGCCCTATGACTGGAGTAACAGATGAGAATTTATGACAGATATTTGGACATTATTTTCAAATAACTTCTCCTTTTTTCTTTCTTATTGAATTGAGCCATGTCATTGTAGACACTATTTCAACTTATTCTTTTGGGTACTTGGAAGGAGAAATGATAGACTTAAAAAAAATTCTGTTCTCTCTGTTTTATCTTGATTTTGCAAGACAGAAAACTAGAAAGCATTTTTTTTTTTCACATTCACTGTGAGCAGTGATTAAGTTTTCATGGCCAAAAGAATCTTTCTTTATACTTTTCCCTACTCCTTTTAGCTCTGATTTTAGAAAATCTGAATGATTTTATGTCAGGCTAGGCCAAACTAAGACCAGAATAGTCATCTTCCTATTCTCTTTTAAAAATAATTAAAGGTATAATATTTTTAGGATTGAAAAAAATCCATATTCAAAAAACCTTTGTATATAATAGTTTATACATTTACATGTTTATGTAAAGGCAGTTATATTCTAATAATAAACAATGTGCTTCATAATTCATTTAGAATCCTTTACTTTTTCTTTCCCTTTTCCCTCCTCTTCTAAAGGTTAAATTTTATTTTTTTTAGAGTTCAATTTGTCAGGTACTGCATTGTTCACTTTTTTTTAAGCTTTTTTTTTTTTTTTTTTTTTTTTTTTTTTTTTTTTTTTTTTTTTTTAAATACAAAGTTGGGCAACTAGATGGAAGTGAATAGACAACTAGCCCTGAAATCATGAGGACCTGAGTTCAAATTTGCTCTCAGATACTTAATACTTACTAGCTGTGTGACTCTGGGCAAGTCACTTAACCCCGATTGTCTCACAAAAAAATAAGTACCAATCTTGTTTGATGATGAATCACACTCTTCTTAATTCTTTTTATTTTTACTGCTAGAATCACATCACTTTTCTTTTTCTGTCTCTATCCATATATGTATGTATTACAGATACTCTAATATAGAGACCCCTCTATTTATCTACCTATAAATTATCTATACTTCTAATAGCTGTACCTGTATAGATACTTATTTATATATCGATAAAGATATATTTGTGTATTATAAATATCTCTAATTAGATTTTTTTTGTAAACTGAGTATATTAACTTAGCTGATTTTTAAGAGTCTATAAATCAGCTATAAGATTCTATATAGCTCTAATATTTTGTAATTTATATATATATTTGCAGATGCACTGAATTATATAAAACATCTAAAATATTTTATTAGCATTTAAATAGAGGTTGGGAGAAAAGATGAAGAAATTCAATAACCTCTCAAAAATCCATTAATGGAAAAAATTCTGAGATTTGAATGATCAACATCAAATTATTTTAAAAAGAATAATAGAGAAGTTTGTTTAGCTTAAATAAAATCAATTTCTATCAATAATATATATGTATATATCATTTGATGTCTTTGATATTGAGTTGTTTATTGAATTAAAAGAAGATTTTTTCACATCAATATGATAATTTTTGTTTTGATACACCACAACTAAATAGATAAATAAAGTGAAAATATCACACGTGAGTCACCAAAGATTTTTAAGCAGATCTTTGCAAACCTGAGAAACAAAAAGAGAAATAGAAAAATAACAAACCTTTATGGATAAGACAAAACAAAAATGAAAGAGTTTCAGGCAATCATCTCTGAATGTTTTTTTTTCAATTTACTAAAGTGTGTTTTTTTTAATTTTTATGTTTGCCATGTATGCAAGACATATATTGCACTCATCTGAGTATAATTTTCTCCATAAAAAGAATTTTTATTTTTGAAAACATATGATTAAGAAATATTAGTTAAAATACAATTTTTAAAAAGAAAAATATACACAATAAATAGATAAAAAAACCAATTTATCAGAATATAGTATTATAGATTTTTAAAAAAAGAAAGGAAGGACCTGAACTAATGCAATAACTATTTTATTTACAAGGGACTGAGAAACAGAAGACAAAACTTTACTTCACAATTTCATATAAAATCTTCAAATATTCAACCATATTTCCTCTGAAAAAGTCTATTTATCTGGTCATTAAGGTCTAGATGATTCTAAAAATTATTAATGAATTTCATAGTTCTTTAAGTTGAGGTTAATTCAGTGATTCCTTAGGAGGATATAACCTTGTTCTGACCCCCTATATTTGTAGCTCAAGTTACTGAAGCAGCCTGAGATTATAGAACCATTTTGAATGTAAAAATACATTCATTAGTTGAAAATATAGACTAAAATTATAGTTCTGTTTACAAAAATATAATTAAAAAGATATCTCTTATGGTAATATATATCAACCAATAACTCCTAGTTACCACACCTAATTACCTTTTCTAGTCATCCATTTTAGAATGCAGCCAGCTGACATAATATAGAGAGTGCTGATTCAGAGCTCAGAAGACAGCTTCTAATTTTACCTCAAAGTCTAGGTATCTAATCCCCTTTCACTACAGTTTCCTTCTTGTATAAGATAATAATAGCTTTATTATAATCAAAGAAAAATGTGCAAAATGCTTTGCAAAATTTAAGATAATCCCACTATTGTTATCTTGACGTTTTAACACATTTGAAAATTGGGCCATTCACCTACTCTTGATATCCTCTCCTTTTAAGTAATTATCTATCCTGGTTTTCCTTTTTTGGCCCATCTTTCTCTCCTTTATGTATACTTGTTTTTCTTCTCTTTATAAATGTTTCCAATATATATTCTTCAGTTCTTTGTGTTTTTCATCAAACTACTATTATAGTGTCATGTTTAGAGAACTTGAAGAATTTTTAACTATCAATCAATGCTTTATAAAATTGAAACTTAATGAGAAATTCATATAACATGCTCAGGTACCACATTTTTTTCAATCTTCTTCTAAATTGTCTACCATATTGTACAATACAACATCAGTCAGATAACTAGCATTTCTTAACCCTATATGCCAGGCACTGTCCTAATCCCTGGGAATACAAATACAAATAATAGTAGAATGATAGATTGTACCTGCTCTCAAGGAGCTCACATTTTTACAAACATCACATAAAAGGACACTGAAAATCAGAGATGAAGAATGAAATGTATTCTTCCTGTGCAATATATTAGAAAAAATCATGAGAAATACCTAGTAAGTAATGATAAAGCTTCATTTATCATTATCTAAACTGTACAGTTAGAAGAAGAGGTAGCAGGAGAAAAGGATATTTTTAATCTGGGGGTTCAAGAAATGGAGTTAAATTTCAGAATGAAGTGCCTGGCAAACTAGACTATGTTCTAAGCAAAGAGTAGACAGGACTGATCATGTATGTAGTAAGCAATTAGTAAATTTTTTATTGATTTGCATATGCCCCTACTTAATTCTGAGTCACAGACTGAGAATGAAAGAAAATACTAGCACAATGCTTCTTTTTAGTACAGTCGTGCAAAAAAAAAAAAAAATGGTTAAATTTCTAGGGCTAAGAGGAATGCATATAGTTGCTCATGGGAGAATGGAGTATTGTCTCCAAAACAGAATGAAGTTCTATTGCTTGCTTGAGTTGCATTTATAGAGCCAGAAGCAGAAAGAGTGCTTGTAGACACCTTAAAAACCAGAATTGTCAAAATGGCAAAATAGGCACAAACATCTATAAATACTTAAAAAGTATAATTGGCAAAATGAAAAAAGAGCCACCAAAATCACCAAAGAAAATAATTCTTTGAAGATTAGAATTTAGGAAGTGAAAGTTTAAGAAACAACAAAAAACAATTAAAAAATAATTTTAAAAATAGAAGAAAATATGAATATCTTCTTGGAAAGCAACTAACTGGAAAATAGATCAAAGAGAGAGAAATTAAAAGTTGTTGGACCATCTTAAAACCATGATCAAAAAAAGAGCCTACAAATCAGATTCAAGAAATTATCCAAAAAAACCCGAAACCTTGCCCTGATATCTTAGAACCTGAAAGTAAAATAGAAATTGAAAGGATGTGATTACTTCCTGAAAAAGACCCCAAAATGAAAATTCTCAGGAATATTATAGTCAAATTCCAGAATTTTCAAGTCAAAGAGATAGTATCACAAGAAACCAAAAAAGAAACAAGTCAATTATCATGGAGCCAAAGTCATGGTAATATAAGCTTGAGATGTTTCCAGGTTAAAGTATCAGAAAAGTTGTAATATAATATTTTAGAAAGAAAAACAGCTAAGATTAAAATCAGTGATAGCCTGCAGAGCAAAACTTAGTATAATATCCAAAAAGGGAAAAATAAAAAGGATATTTAATGAAATTAAGAACAGTAAAACATTCTTGATGAAAAGTCCAGAGCTGAATAGAAAATCTGACTTTCAAATACAAGACTCAAGAGAAGCATAAAAAAATAAACATGAAAGAGCAATGATAAGGAATTCAGTAAAGACCAATTGTTTACTTTCCTATATTGGAAGAAGACACTTGTAACTCCTAAGAATCCTGTCATTATTAGGGCAATTAGAACAGTTGTTACTATGATGGGATGATTTAAAAGATAATAAAGGGTAAAGAAGGAGGGATTCACTGGGAAAAGGGAGAAGAAAAAATGGGGAAAATTATCTCTTAAAAGAGGCATGAAAGGAAGTGCATTTACAATAGACAAAAAAGTGGTTTGGGTGGGGCAACACTAGAACCTTACTTTCACTGGAGTTAACTCAAAGAGAGAATAACATGGATGTAGAAGTTTATTTTACCCCACAGTGATGTAAGAGAAGAAAGGGATAAAGAAGGGGCAGAGCTAATGGAAGGGAGGGCCAATCTAAGAAAAACAGTGGTTAAAGAATTAGATGGAGCAGCAGATAGAACACTGACCCTGAAGTAATGAGGACCTGAGTTCAAATCTGACCTCAGATACTTAACATTTACTAGCTGTGTGACTCAGGACAAGTCACTTCAACCCAATTACTTTGCCAATTTCTAACATTGTTAGAAATGAAACATATCTTCAAAGAGAGAGTAAAAAGAGTAAAGGATAAACAGAGGGAAAGAAAATGGAGAGAAAATAAGTGGTTAGTAATAACTGAATAGGATGAAATGGTCACAAAATAGAGGTCGATGGCAGAATAGATTAAAAACCAGAATCTAACAATAGTGTTTGTACAAGGAGGGTTTTTTTTTTTTTTTTTTTTTTTATTTATTTTTTGAAACAGAGAAATATCTAATTATGCTCTACCTCAATTTAAAAAAAAAAAAAATGCATGGAAACAATCATGATCTCAGAAGTGTAGAATCTGCCCTACCCGAGATACCTGGATTAGTGAGAAAACTTTAGACATACTTGTCCCTTTTCTTTTCTTTCTTTTCTTTTCTTTTTCTTTTCTTTTTTTTTCTTTCTTTTTTTTTTTTTTTTTTGGCAAGGCAACTTGAGTTAAGTAATTTGCATAGGGTCACACAGCTAGGAAGTATTAAAAGTCTGAGGCCATATTTGAAGATACTATAAGATTGGATTGTTGACTATTTTTATTTTACCTCTTCTTAAGAATATCTAATTCATATACTCTCAAACCTAAATAATTTCCACTGATATTCCTTCTCTATTCCTTCTCTGGTCTGCTCTACCTGCACATCTGCTACCTTCCTTCTCTGAGCATCTCTGCTTTGATGCTAAGTTATTGATGACTCCTTGCCCACAAATGCTATATCATTAGAAGTCTCAAACACATTGTTCACATCACTCCTGGTGTACTTCTAAGTCTACTGCACCTCTACAATAGTAATCTGTACAGCCTGATTACAATACTGTTTTTCTTTTAATACTTTTTTCCTTTTAAGTATTGTCTTCTGCTGTTAAAATGTAGGTTCTGTGAGAGCATTGTTTCCCTTTTTTGTTTGTTTGTTTGTTTGTATTTCCAGTATTTACTACCTTTCTTAGCACATTAAGCTAGAAAGCACTTTAAAAAAGCTATCTAGCTTCTTCCTTTCTCATTCTTTTAGTCTTTTTGTGTGTCATTGTCTTTGCATCTGCCTGTGGGGGTCTATGTGAATGTGTGTTTATTTGTGTGTGTGTTTGTCTGTCTCATCATTCCTTTTTGGAGAGATAGACTTAATTTAACCTTGCAATTCTAAACTTTTCATGTAACTTTATAGGTAATGCACCTACAATTAACATTTTTATGCATATAATTTACAATTTTAATTCTTCCCCAAAATTATTGTAATTACACTTCTATGATATTGTTGTTTCATTGTGCTGCAAAAGCTTCTGTATGGCACTCAGTAATTTTATAGCAATAAAGTTTCAGAAACTATTGTCATAGTCAATACCTTTTGGCTTTCATTAGCCTTAATTCAAATCAGCTATTAAATTGCCAGCTGATTTTTCTAATTTTTGGTCTGAGTAAAATCTGAACAAAACATTGCCTTGTGGCTTTTAATATTGTTTCTGCAACAGTGTCATTTTGTCATGAAGTTTTTGTTCCAGATAAATAGTAGTAGCAAGAAATTTAAAAGGTGATCTTTCATAGTGGAGGTATCAATGGAAATGTTAGAATACTATTCTTTAGTGTTCTTTCAAAATGGGAATTCCAACAGCAGGTAAGCAATTCCCTTGAATTTATACCATCTTCTCCCTGGAAATAGTATGAGGTTTAAATGTAGAAGCTACTAATATAATAGCATATTATAAATCAATTTATAAACTAAATCAATATTTGAAAAACTCATTTCACAAATTTAGGTACCAGGCTTAAATTCAGTACAAAATAATACCTATTTACTAATTAATTTCTGGTTTCAGACATTACTATTTTCTTTACTTCTGTTCCCTAATACTTTCTTTACCTCTTTCTTAACCCTTTACATTTACAAATCTTATACCATGCCACCCCACACCATTTTCCATTTCATTACTGCTACTATTTTGAGAAAAGTAAAGCAGAATAAAATGTCATTCATTAATTTAACTTTGATTATTGTTTTCTCTTATTTTACTGAAATAGAAATTATAACAACAAAATTCATTTGTTGAACGAAAGGTCAAGAATTTTAAGGGAATTAATGAAAAAAAAAAATAAAAGCAAATGAAGGTAGCCTACCTTTACCAGATCTAAAAGTATAATATAAAACAGCAATCATCAAAACCATTTGGTATTGGCTAAGAATTAGAGAAGTTGATCAGTGAAATAGGTTAGTTTCACAGGAAAAATAGTCAATGACTATAACAATCTATTATTTGACAAAACCAGAGGCCTTAGCTTTTGTGATAAGAATTCACTAACTGACAAAAATTGCTGGGAAAATTGTAAATAAATATGGCAGAAACTAGGCATTGACCTACACCTAACACCATATATCAAGATAAGGTCGAAATGGGTTCATGTTCTAGACATAAAGAATGAGATTATAAATAAATTAGATGAACATAGGATAGTTTACTTCTCAAACCTGTGGAGGAGGAAGGAATTTGTGACCAATGAAGAAGTAGATATCATTATTGATCACAAAATAGATAATTGTGATTATATTAAGTTAAAAATTTTTTATACAAACAAAATTAATGCAGACAAGATTAGAAAGGAAGCAATCAACTGGGAAAACATTTTTACATTCAAAGGCTCTGATAAAGGCCTCATTTCTAAAATATAGAGAGAATTGACTCAAATTCAATTCATTCATTCTTCATTCTTAATTCAAGCCATTCTCCAATTGATAAATGGTCAAAGGATATAAACAGCCAATTTTCAAATGAACAAATTGAAACTATTTCTAGTCATATGAAAAGGTCTTCCAAATCACTATTGATCAGAGAAATGCAAATTAAGACAATTCTGAGATACCACTACACACCTGTCAGATTGGCTAAGATGACAGGCAAAGATAATGATGAATGTTGGAGGGGATATGGGAAAATCGGGACATTAATATATTGTTGGTGGAACTGTGAAAATATCCAGCCATTCTGGAGAGCAATTTGGAACTATGCCCAAAAGGCTATCAAAATGTGCATACCCTGATCCAGCAGAGGGATCCACATGTGCAAAAATGTTTGTGGCAGCCCTTTTTGTAGTGGTCAGAAACTGAAAACTGAATGGATGCCCATCAATTGGAGAATGGCTAAATAAATTATGATATATGAATGTTATAGAATATTATTGTTCTGTGAGAAACTACCAGCAGCATGATTTCAGAGAGTCCTGGAAAGACTTACATGAATTGATGCTAAGTGAAATGAGCAGAACCAGGAGATCATTGTATATGGCAACAACAAGATTATATGATCATCAATTCTGATGGACATGGCTCTCTTCAAACTTTAGATGATTCAAATCAGTTCCAGTTGTTCAGTGATGTAGAGAGCCATCTACACTCAGAGAGAGAACTGAGGGAACTGAGTGTGATTCAGAAAATATCTTTTTCACTCTTTCTGTTGCTGTTTGCTTGCATTTTTTTCTTGTGTGGCATGATAATTGCATAAATATGTATACATATATTGGATTTAATATATATTTCTATTGTCTATAGTCTTCATATATTGGACTATTTGCCATCTAGGCGAAGGTGTGGGGTAAGAGGAAGAATTGAAACACAGGATTTTGCAAGGACTAATGTTGAAGAATTTCCCACTGCTTTGAAAAATAAAAAGCTTTAATTAAAAAAAAAAAAAAAAGATTATTGTTTCCTCACTCTTCTCCTAGAGGTTAACAATTGAATCTATTTAGAGGAATTGAATCTATTACAAGAAAAATATATTAATAAATCTTTAATTCCTTCTATACCTTATCGAGTATATATATTTTAGTCAGGCCTTTTTAATATTTTACACAAAGCTAGGTTCTATAATTTTAATTTAATTTAATATTATTTTAGATAAAAACGGTTCTGAATAAACACTATAAAGCAGATAATTCATGTAGTAGGTGGCAGACTACTTCTAAAGGACAGAAACAAATAATGATAAGGTCCAATTAAGTGATAATTTGTCAGTCTGCCAAATAACATTTTAGTTGTTTTTTTTGTTTGTTTTGTTTTTTGTTTTGTTTTTTCTCATGGGTAAACCCGGAAATACAAAAATACTTGAAAAATTTAGAATTTTTTTTTTTTTTTAATTCTAAAAGACTGGCTATTTTTCAATTCAGCTCAGTCGTTTTTTTTAATTATTAAGGTTCTCACACAAGCATTCTATATGGGATTCTAGAACAGTCACATTTTTTTCATATTGGTTGATATCTTATATTCCTAGTTAATAAAACATCGTTTATTGTGAATTATTTAGCATTTTCCTTCAAACCTTACCAAAGCCTTACTTAACTAAAATTATAATTTCTACAAGTCTGTTGCTAAAACATCACCATTTCCCTCCAAAATTCATGTGTTGGAAAAGCTGCAGAAGTACAGCAATACATTCAGTTGATCTCTTTAAAACAAAGGTTGAACATGAACATTTAGATTAATCTTTAAAATAACATTAATATATTAATGAAAGCAAACTTTCAATCTTTGGTGTGTCCAAGAATGAGATCTGTATTCATTTGCAGTTTACAATAATTTAAATGTGGTTTTAATTTAAAGCTTATAATTGCTCACTCAAGGGGTAGGGATGAAGAAAAAATGGGACCAAACATGAGTAAAATTGAAGGTATAATGCACCTATTTTAGATAATCAACTATTCTTTTTATAACAGCAATTAGTTTGTAAATAATTCCATAATTAATCTTTGAAGTGGATTCTGGGAGGATTTATAAAGAGTACTCTGCCTTTTTTGTGTTGTTCATTAATTCATTTGATATTAAGATAATGTCTATTAAAATTCAAGACCTTGTAAAAGAAACTATAATGTAATAAAATTATTTAGCACATTTTAAAATTGCAAAATAATATTTCATTAAAATATTTGAAAACTTAAAATTTTCTTGAATTCTAACTAGCTTTTCCCCTCTGTGTGAACCAGTATTTTTTTCTTTTTATTATATTAGCTATTTCCTGTGTGATAACTGAAATCAAATCAATTTTCATGTGCTTCATGAGCTATAGTAACAGATTCACCTCATTTTGCATTATAAAAAACGGCTGATTCAGGCACATAGTTAGATTGCCTCCTTTCAGGTCTTCACAAATCAAGAAGAATCTTTTATACAATTACAACATAGAATTTCAGTGATGGAAAGAATCTCAGTAATCTTCTTGTATAACTCCTAGCTTGAAAGGAATTTCCATCAAGAGAAGCAGTCATCCAGACTCTGATCAGAGATTTCTAAAGAGGGAAATTTAAATTTTCTTCTCAGCTTTGTATCTGTTTCTCAAAATACATTAAGACTATACTTGACATTTTGAGCATTCTTTCTTTGTTATTGGTTCTGTTTTTTCAGCCTTCTCTCCATGATAATTAGCAGTTAAACTTTTTTTTTTTTTTGAGTGTTCTCTTTATCATGTAAAATATCCCTGATTACTTCAGTATTCCCTTCTGTATCTATAATCAGGAAGATCTGAATTCAATTGTGGCCTCAGGTAATTATTTTGTATGTGATTCTGAATAAGTCACTTAACCCTGTTTTCCTCACTTTTTTTATCTGTAAAAAGAGGATAATAATAATACCTACCTCTCAGTATTGAGGATAAAATTATACAATAATTGTAAAATGTGTCAGATTACAAATAAATTGGAGTATTGGTGTATTAAGTATTTAGAGGAATTGATCTCTGAATTCAAGATTAACCAAAAAAGTTAGAAAATTGATATGTTGAAAACAAATGGTGAGCAAAATGAGACTTCTGTAAATGGAAGCTTAAAATGGCAGCAAGGTATAGTATAGCTTGGAGAAAATAATTGAGAAAAATAAGAATTGGTCTCAGGCCATGGAAGAGCTCAAAAGGAATTTTGAAAATGAAGTAATAAAGGTAGAGGAAAAATTGGGGAGTGTAATGAAGTGACGCAAAAGGAAGTACAAAAAACTAATAAGAAGAACAATGCTTTAAAAAGCAAAATTGGCTAAATAGGAAAGGTGGCACAAAAGTTCACTGAGCAAAATAATTCCTTAAAAATTAGAATTGATAGAGTTCCAGGGGTAGAGCCAAGATAGTGGAGTGAAGCCAGGAAGCTGCTTGAGCTCAACCAGTTTCCTTCAAAAACCATATGAACACAAGTCTCAGAACAGAGCCTAATGAAATGAAAACAATCTCTAGCTCAAAATAGATTGAAAAGACTTCAACAAAGGCCAGTCTCACTGGGTGTGAAAGGGGTGTTCAGCCTATATGAATTCTGATCTCAGATAAAGCAAAAGTAAAAAATAAATCTAATTAAAAGAGATAAGGAAACTACATCTTATTAAAGGGTACCATAAACAATGACATAGTATCAAGTGTTAAATGTATTTGCCCCAACTGGTAGAGAATCCAAAGTATTAGAAAAAATATTAAGTCAGTCACAGAAAGAAATAAACATCAAAACTATATTAGTGGGGAATCTCTAATTTCCCTTCTCAGAATTAGATAAATCTAACTACAAAATAGAAATAAAAGATACAAAGAATTTTAATAAAATTCTAGAAAATTTAAATATGATAGACCTTCAGAGAAAATTGAATGGGATCAGAAAGCACTACACCTTTTTTCTCATCAGTACATGCCACCTGTTTTAGGGCATAAAAACCACACAATCAAATGCAAAAAAAAAAAAAAATAGTAAATGCTTCTTTTTCAAACAACAATGCAATAAAAATTATATTCAATAAATAGCCAGACAAAGATAGACTAAAAACAAATTAAATAATCTAATTCTAAAGAATAAGTGGGTTAAACAACAAATAATAGAAACAATCAATAATTTCATCCAAGAAAAGCACTATAATTATACAACTTAGCCAAACCCATGAAATTCAGCCAAAGCAGTTTCTATGGGAAATTTCCTATCTCTAAATAGTTACATCAATAAGATAGAGAAAGAGGAGATCAGTGAATTGGAATGCAACTGAAATAGCTAAAAAAGAAACAAATTTTAAAATCCAATTAAATACCATATTTGAAATTCTGACACCCAACTGTATGTCAACAAATCTCACAATCTAATTGAAATGTATGAATATTTACATAAATATAAATTGTCCGTATTAAGAAAAGAAGCAATAAATTAAATGGCCCCATTTTAGGAAAAAAAAAAAAAAAAAGAAATTGAAGAAGGCATTGAAATAGCCCAGGCAATAAAATTCAAGACAGCCGCAATGAGGAAGATTTAGAATTTATTTGGTACCAAGCTCGGGACGAAATTCTGATCGAATTCCGTCCCTCACAGAACTAAAGACAGCCTTATAAGCATTTCTTTTCGGCTTGTTACATTTTAATCTGTGATTCGCATTTTACAACAGGAAGATGGGGGTTTTGCACCCGGGCAGATTTTTAACATATCTGGTTTTGAGTACCACCCACCCAGAACAGATGCCCTTAAGGGTATTGTTGAGCAGGCCTTTTGGAATGCAGAAGAAATCCCCCATTCTAACTGAGCAAACATTCTTCTGCTGGCCCGAGGCGGAAAGGAGGGATTTGTCCATTTCAGCATTAATGAATTCCTTAAGAAAAAATCTCAGGGCAAGATGATTTACAAGGGAATTCTATAAAACATTTAAAGAACAATTAATTCCAATACTAGGTAAAATGTTTGGGAAAATAGGTAAAGAAGTAATCTTGCTGAATCTCTTCACTGACATAGAATAAGAATGTTCCAAACCAGGAAGAGCCAAAACAGAGAAAGAAAATTACAGGTCAATATCCCCAATGAATATAGATGCAAAAAATTTAAACACATATATATATATATATATATATACATAAATATCTCAATACATATATATATATATATATATATATATATATATATATATATATATTTCAAATCAATTATAGTAATTACCAATTGGGATATATACCTGAAATGGGGAGCTGGTTCAGAATCAGGAGAACAATTACCATAATAGGTCATAATAATAACAAAACTAACAGAAATCATATCATAATTTTAATAAATGCATAAAAAAGTTTTTGAAAAAATACAGCATCCATTCCTAATAAATAAACTATAGAGTATAGGAATAAAGGAAGCTTTCCTTAAAATAATAAGCAGTATCTATCTAAAACCAACAGTAAGTATCATTTCTAATGGAGAGAAGTTGGACACATTCTCAATAAGATCCCAATAAAAAGCAAGGATGCCCATTATTACTACTACTACTAAACATTGCATTAGAAATATTGGCTTTAGCAATAAGAAAAAGAAATGAAAGGAATTACAATAGGCAATAAGGAAATAAAACTATTACACTTCATAGATAATATGATGATAGATTTAGAAAATCCTAGAAAATCATCCAAAAATCTACTGGGAACAATTTATAATTTTAGCTAAGTTGCAGGATATAAAATAAACCTATAAAATATAATTAATATTTCTATATATTACTGAAGAAGCCCATCAGTAAGAGACAGAAAATGAAATTCCATTTAAAATTATTATACAAAAATAAAGTATTTGTGTGTCTAGCTCCCAATACAGTCATTCCCCAATTGAAATTTGGTCAAAGAATATGAACAATTTACAAATGACAAAATTAAAAATTTTTATCATCATATAAAAAAATGCTCTAAATCACTATAGATTAGACAAAATGCAAATTAAAACAATATAATAATAATAATAATATTGGAGGGATGTGGGAAAACTGGAACACTAATTCAATGTTGATGGAGTTGTGTAATCATCCAACTATTCTGAAGAGCAATCTGGAACCATACCCAAAGATCTATAAAACTGTGCAGCATACCTTTTGTCCCTGCAGTGCCTGTACTGGGCTTGTATCTCAAGGAAATCATAACAGAGGGAAAAGGACTCACCTGTGCAAAAATGTTTGTAGCAGCTGTTTTTGTGTAACAAAGAATTGGAAAATGAATAGATGCCATCAATTGGGGGATGGCTGAATAAGCTGTGATATATAAAAGTAATGGAATATTATTGTTCCATAAAAATGATGAACAAGCTGGAAAGGCCTGGAAAGATTTACACAAATTGTTGCTGACCAATGCAAATAGGACCAGGAATGCATTGTACACAATAACAAGAAGAATGTGCAATGATCAACTATGAAAGACTTGGTTCTTCTCAGTGGTTCAGTGCTCTGATATAATCCCAATAGATTTTGGGCAGAAAATGCAATCTGCATCAGAAAAAGAACTATGTAGATTGAATGTAAATCAACACATGCTTTGTTCACCTCTTTTTTTCTTTTTTTTTCTCTTCCATGCATTTTTTTTCCTGATTTTTCTCTTTCAACATGATTTATAAAGCAATGTATATGAAAATAATTTAGTTAAGACAAATTTCCCAGCATAATTTTTTTTCTTTTCTCAATTTTTCTTCTACATCTTATTCTACATATTTCAATAACAGGTAAAGAATATAAAAATGGACAATTCTAAATACAAGATCTTTCATTGTTATATAGTCTTCCTTGAAATGGAAATTTATTTATATGCTTTGTATCATCTCTTTTATTCTGCTCTGGACATGATTGGGAGGGGAGAGAGAGTAAATGAACCTTACTCTCATTAGAACTAGTTCAAAGAGAAAATTACATATACACTCAATATAGGTATATAGATCTAACTTATTCTTGAAAGTAGGAGGGAAAGGATATATGAGAAGAATGAGAGTGATAAAATGGGCATATTGCAGAGGGGGTGGTCAGAGGAGATGCCCCTCAATTAGGGGATGACTGAATAAACTGTGGTATGTGATTACAATGAGATAACATTTTTCAATAAGAAATGATGAACAGGATGCTCTGAGAAAAACCTGGAAAGTCATCCATGAGCTAATCAAAATGAATGTACTGTGTATAAAGTAATTGCAGTGTTATTGGATGATCAAAAGTGAATTGCTATTCTCAGAAATTCAATGATGCAAGACTACTCCAAAGAATTTAAGATTAAAAAAAAAATTCTATCAAAATATGTTAGAGAAAGAACTGATTGTGTCTCAAGATAGACGGAAGCATACTTTTTTAATGTTATTTTTCTTGAAGGTTTTTTTTTTTTTTTTGTGTGTGTGTGTGTGTGTGTTGTTTTTTTCTTTCAGCACAGAACTTTTATGGAAATGTTTTGCATAACCTTTGTACCTTCTCATTGGGGACAATGTGGAAGAAGAAAAGAAGAGAATTTGGAACTCAAAATTTAATAAAAAAATGTAAAAAAGAAAAAGAAAAAAAATTCCAGGATCAGATGGACTTAATAAATGATTTCTAACAAGCATTTAAAGAACAATTAATTCCAAAAGTATATAAACTATTTGGGAAAATGGGTGAGGAAGCAGTTATATCCTTTTATGACAGAGATATGGGGTTCTACCCAAATTAGAAAGAGCTAAAAAGAGCTAAAGAGAAAGAAAATTATATGCTACTTTCTTTAATGAATATCGATGCAAACATTTTAAATAAAATATTAGGAAAGAAATAAGAATAACTTATCAACATGGAACACACTATGATCAAGTGGAATTTATGCCAAGAATGATGGGCTGGTTCAATATCAGGAAAACAATCAACATAACTATTATATTAGTAACAAAACTAAATCCTATGATCCCCTCAACAGTTGCAAAACAAAGCATTCCATTGAATACAACATCCATTCCTTATAAAACCACTAGAAAACATAGGAATAAATGAGGTTTTCTTCAAAACAATAAGTAATATCTTTTTAAATTCATCAGCAATAATTATATATAATGGGCAAGAAGCATTCCTAGGTCACATATGAAATAAGAATGCCTATTATCACCCCTGAATGATTCAGTATTTTATTAGAAATGTTGGCTTTAGCAATAAGAGGAGAAAAATTGAAGAAATTAAAGTAGGCAATGAGGAAATAAAACTTTTCATTCTTTCCAAATGATATGATGGTATATTTAGAGAATTCTAGAGAATTGACTAAAAACTATTAGAAACAATGAAGAAATTTAGCAAAGTTGCAGGATATAAATTAAGGCCACAGAAATCATCATTACTACATATTACCACAAAAGACTGGCAGAAAGAGATAGAGAAAGCCTATTTAAAATAATTTTAGCAAAATAAATGTTTGCCAGGACAAAGTCAGGAGCTATATGGACATAATTAAAAATACTTTTCATGCAAATTAAATCATATCTAAATAATTGTAAAAATATCAATTGTATATAAATAATCCTAGCTAATACAGTAAAAATGAGAATTCTATCTAAATTAATCTACTTATTTGGTACCAGACCAATGAAACAGCCCAAAATTTATGGAACTAGAAAAAAATTGCAACAAAATTCATTTGGAAGAAGAAAAGTTCAAGAATATGAAGGGAATTAATGAAGCAAATGCAATGGAAGGGTCCCCAGTTGTGCCAGATTTAAAACTATAATATAAATAGCTTTCATCAAAACCATTTGGTACTAATAAATAGAGTAGTGGATCAGTGGAATAGGTTATATACACAAGACACAATAATCAATGACTAGTAATCTACATAGTAATGATAAACTCAAAGATTTTACCTTCTGGGGTAACAACTTATGATTTGAGAAAAATTGCTGGGAACACTTGAAAATAGACTGACATAAACTATGTGTTCAGTTCTTATAGACCTTTCCCTGGATGCAGATACTCTCTCCATCACAAGTCTATTGAAATTGGCCTGAACCATCTCTTTGTTAAAAAGGTCCATATCTATCAGAATCAATCATCATATAAACTTGTTGCTGTATACAATGTTCTGTTGTGCTCTGTACAATCTTCACTTCATTTAGCATCAGTTCAGGTAAGTCTCCCCAAGTCTTTCTGAAATCCTGCTTATCTTTCTAATTTCATAACATTCACATACCATAATTTATTTTGCCATTTCCCCAACCAATGTGCATTCACTCAATTTCCAATTCTATGCCACAGTGAAAAGAGCTTCTACAAACATATTTGCACATATGGGTCCTTTTCCCTATTTTAAGAGCTCTCTGAGATACATATTTAGGGGAATTGTTGGATCAAAGGATATGCACAGTTTGATAGACCTTCAGGCAAAATCATACAAAAAAGAAATTTTAAAATGATCTTAACAAGTATTTGAAAAATCAAAATACTATTGAGGAAAAAAAAAAAGAAGAGTTGGACATGACTGAAACAACTGACTAAATTATTATATCACATTATTTGCATTCAAACACTCTAGGCAAAACAACTAGCTGCCTTATGATATCATTCTCTGATTTCATATCAATATATTTTTGCAAATAATTCCTTTAGCTAAAGCATAATAGATTCCACTCCAGCATTTTTTTTTTTTTTTTTTTTTTTTTTTTTTTTTTTACTTTTACTCTGGTTTAAATGTTTCTTCTAAAGAACATATTGTAGGATTCTGGCTTTTAACCCAGTCTGCTATCCAATTCCATTTAATAAGAAAATTCATCCATTCACATTCAAAATTAAAATGACTAATTCTGTGTTTCCTGGCATCTTATTTTCTCCAATTTACATATTTTTCTTTCCTTTCCCTTTTTCCCTCTTCCTCAGGGTTTTGCTTCTGACCATCATCCCCCTCAGTCATCACCTTTTACATTCCCTCTCCCATTCTTAGACTTTTACCTTCTACTTCTATTCTCTCTTCTATTAGTCTCCCCCTCTCCTTTCTTCTTTTGTTACTTACTTCCCTAGAGTGTGAGCCAAGTTTTTCTGTGAATTAAATATGTCTGCTATTCTCTCCTTCAGCTAAATCTAGTGAGAGTAAGGTTCACACAATGCTCAGCCCCTTCCCTTCTTTCCCTCAATTGTAACAGGTCTTTTTTGCTACTTCATGAGATGTAATTTGTCTCATTTTAACTTTCCTTTCCTCTTCTTCCGGTACAATCCCCTTTCAATTTCTAGTTTCTTTTTTTATACCATAAAAATAAAATCAAATTATACGTATACTTTCTCAGTATACTCAAATCAGAGACAGTTCTCAAGAGTTAAACATATCATTTTCCCATATAGAGAAGCAATTTAAAAAAATTTTTAAAAGACAGTTATTTTGTCTTTCCTTTTTAGATCAAATTTTCTGTTCATCTCTGGTATTTTCATCTGAAATAAAATTAATTTACTAGTTTCATTGAATGGCTATTTTTTTTTCCTGATACACAATGCTTATTTTTGCTAGATTGTTGATTCTTGGTTGCAATCCAAGTTGCTTTGCCTGTCAAAATATCAGATTCCAGTCCTTTCAGTCCTTTAAAGTGGAAGCTGCTAAGTCCTGGGTATTCCTTATTGTGGCTCCTTGATATTTGAATTGTTTCTTTCTGGCTGCTTACAATATTTTCTCTTTGGTCTGATAATTTTGACATTTAGCCACAATGTTCCTTGGAGTTTTCATTTTGGGATTTTTTTCAGGAGGTGATCAGTGAATTCTTTCAATGGCTATTTTATCCTTTGGTTCTAGGATATCAAGAAAGTTTTTTCTTAATGATTTCCTGAAAGATGTTGTTTAAGCTCTTTTTTTTCATCATGGTTTTCAGGAAGTGCAATATTTCTTAGATTTTAGTTTTTTTCCAATGACAAATGTTATACGTTCTACTATTTTTCATGTTTTTTGGTTATGTTTGATTGATACTTGATGTCTCTTTGAGACATTAACTTCCATTTTTTAAAAATTATAATTTTAATAAATTATTTTCTTCAGTAAGCTTTTTTATCTCCTTTTGCATTTGCTCAATTGAATTTTTAAAAGAATCATTTTGTTCATTGTTTGTTTTTTTCATTTCACAAATTCTGTTTTTCAATGAGTTGGTTTCTTTTTCCATTTCCTCATATCTATTTTATAAAAAGTTCTATGCTTTTTCCATTTAAAAAAATTTTTTTAAGGAGCTTTGTTTAAATAATTTCTGATTTGTTTCTTCAAAACTCTCCTGCAAAATTCTTATTTCAATTTCCCATTTTTCTTTTAATTCATTTTGTTTTTTATTTAATTATTTATTTAATAATTTAATTTAATAATCAATTATTTAATACTCATTTAATACTTTTTTGAATTCTTCCAAAAGAGACTTGTGAGATGGAGAACAATTCATATTACTGTTTAAGTCTTTGTCTGGAGAAAATTTGCCTTTAGAGTCCCCATTGTTTGAGATTTGTTCTTCTTTGTCTCTATAAAAGCTATCTCGGGTAAGGGTTCTTTTTGCTTTTTTTGCTCATTTTTAAAGGTTGAGGTCTGCTTTTAGGGCAAAGAGGAGATTGTCCCAAGCTTCCTCTACAGACAAGGTCAGCTTCACACTTCAATGGAGTCGATTCTACTGACTTCTTTCTTGTGCTGGGTGGTTGTGGACAAGTTCCAAGTTATGCTGAGGCTCAGGGGCTTAGTATTTGCCTTTTTCTAGTTGTGTTAGATATCTTACATCTAGACTGCTCATCCACTGGCTTCTGAACCAGAACAGAGTAGCCAAGGCTGCTGTATTTTGGCTAAGAGCTTCCTGGTAGAACCACCTCCATAGCAGACTGAAACAGACCTTTTTTGAAGTTCTTCCAAAATATCATCTGCTGGAAATTTATTGTGCTCCAAATATTTGTGTGTTCTGTCACTACAAAACCAGTTCACAGGCTTGATCTAGTGTTGACCTGAGGGAAACTAGGAATAACTCATATAAAGACCTGTTTGTCTACTCTCCATCATTTTGGCTCTACCCTTACAAATACTTCCTAATACCTGGAATGCATTGCCTCTTGATTGTCCATGAATGTCAGTTTATGTTAGCTCCTTCATGGAACTGAAAAGCATTCCATGAAGCTCTATAGTTAATACACTGCTAAAATTACCCACTCCCTCTTAAAATTCCAAAACACCATGACTCAATTTTTTCTTTGCCCCACTGCAGTCTACCTTGTCTGAAGCTTATTTTTTGATGTATTGTAAAACCTCTAGTAGATTATGTTCCATTCTATTGATCTTCTTCTTCATATAACATGAGAATATGAAATTGCCCCCAAACTAAAATTGCTTCTCTGTATTTTTGTTGTTGTTGTTGTTATTTTTAACAATAAATTCAAAGCAGGTTTTTTGGGTGGCAATTCTTTAATAATTATACAGTTATTCTGTATAAGTATTCTGATTCTTTAAAGTAAAAAAATATATTCTCACATATAAACTCTAAGTGGAAATTCTGTAGTAAGTTGTACATATTAATAACTTGAAATTATAGCATTGAATTAGAGATGAAGCTGGAAGGGACCTCACCAAATATAAGTATCCTGGGCCCTTAATTTACAAAAAGATTAAATGGTTTGCCCCAGGTCACATTAGAAGCAACAATTAAGGACACATTTGAACCCAAGTCCTTTGTTTCCAACCACCACCCCACTACCTCACCACAATTTCAAAATCTTCAAAGAATTTAAAAGTATTGAATTCTAACAACAAACAGTGCTTGTATAAAAGGTGTTATTATCTGCACTTTAAACAGTTTAAATAAAGCAACGAAAAGTGAAAAGTGTTGTGCTTGCTCAGTGTCACAAATGTATTGAGTACTTATTTTTAATAGTAGATCTGGGCATTCTAAAGATCAGCATACAATTCATAATTCGATATTACCTCATAAGTTTATGCATATATTTGTATATGTATAAAATGCATGTACACACAGATATGCATATATTTGTATCTAAAGATACATAAAGATTGTATCTAAAGATACATACATATATTTATTTATGCACAGTGTCCCAAAAGTCTTAGTGCAATTTTGTGCTTTAAAAATCTGCATGGAAATTAATATGCTGTGACAGATAATATTTACCCAGATATAATGCTTCCTCCCAAGAATACAAAAATAAATACTTTATGAAAATAGTTATCCTTTCCAGGATTTTGATGCTTGCTGTTATTTTCTGCTTCAATTATATTAGCATAGATGATATCAGAGACAAGTAAATTATTTTAAAATTATCTGTTATATTTTCACATTGTCCTCAGGCTTCCTCTTCAAGTCAAAACACAAAAACAAAAGAAAATCCCATCTGGTATAGTACTACAATAAAGCCTGTTTATGAATAAATGAATATATAACCTCTATAACTTAGGTTACATCTTCTGTTGCCAACAGAAATCAGTCATTCCAACAAAAATAAATCAGTCAAACATATTTTTGGGCATTGTGTTAATGAAACAAAGATTTGACTAGCTGAATTCATCTTTTTTTTTTTCCTACAAGTTCTTTTATTCTTATAAAATTAAATCCAGATTAGGATTCAGGTTGTGGTGAATTGTTGAAGAAAAATATGATGGAAAAACAGTAATAAGTTTGAAAGCAGGAAATAATGAATAAAGCAGAAGAGAAGCAAAGTATAGCTGAAGCATCCCTTATATCCATTCTTATATATTTCTATCAATTTTTATATATTTCTGATGTCAGACCTTAGTTAAATAAAATTTCTATGTGTTTAATATATTAATCAATTTAAAAAATTTGAATGATGCTATATTAAGGATATAAATATATATATATATATATATTAAACAAGAGCATCTATTTAATTTGAAAAGCATTGAATTTTTGTCAAAACTTTTCCCAGTTTATATAATCAAAATTATCTTTTTTTTGGTTCTGTGATCACTTCTACCTCTTATTTAGGTAAAAATTTTCTCACAACAAACAGTTGTAAAAGATATCCATTGTCTTGTTATAAAATGAGTTTAGAAGGAGTGGCAAACCACTCCACTATCTTTGCCAAGAAAATCCCAAATGGGATTATGAAAAGTCAGATGTGATTGAACAACAAAAAATATAATGGGCTAAATATTACATTAAGTTCTGAGGATACAGAAACAAAAGAATAACAGCTCTGGATCTCAAAAAAATTATTTTAAGGGAATGCATTATTTATATCTTATATTATAAAAGGATATTGAAGGAAGGTCTTTGGTTTATTTCTTCATGTTTTATGGATGCCAATGGAGCAGACATGCTAATCATCACATATTCCTCACTTTTGATGCAGGATTTTTCCTCTATCCTCGCTGACCATGCATTTCTTATTATGTCATTTATGGCTCTTCCTTTGTAATGCATTGATAATAAGTTGCATCATGCTTCTGTCCACAAGGTGACATTTCATTTTCCTTTCAATAAGCCCCAATTTTTGTCATTCAAGAACTTGAGTAACCCATAACTTGCCATCATAAGGCCCCAAATAACTCTAAATTTTATTTATTTTTCCACTTTTTTATTATTCTTCTTGCTCCAGTTAGAGCTAGAATAAGTCTTGTGGCATATGAATAGGGAGATTTGAACTTCAAAAACACTGACAAAAAGGAAAGGAAAAGTAAAGATGATCTTTTATTTGTAACAAGGAGAAAACTGGCATCATTAATAATGAGAAAAAAATCTGGAAAAAATTAAGTCAGTCATTAAGCATTTTTAATTGACTATTATGTATGAGACATAGTGTTAAGCACTTATTAATAATAAATTCAATCATTATTCTAGTAATGATCACATGTATTCATTATTTTTCTATGTTGGATATGTTGATTTCTCATGATAGGTTTTAAAATAAGAAAAATGTTAACCATGGTTACACATTTGCTCTTTTGAACTTTGCTTTAGAGTCCTATATTTAAAGCTAACAAGTAATGAACAATTTGGTGAATAAAGATTTATTAATTAAAATCAAATTTCAAAAGAGATTATTCAAACCTTAAAATATGTGTGTGCTTTTTGCTAAAGGATTTTGTGTGTAAATAAACCTTGATCATTACTGAATTTATCTCAATCTTAAGTCCATGTCCATTTGATTTCTTTCGTAATACCACAATGGAATGTCACTGCTGCTAAATAAAGTTAAATGTAAAAATCATAAAAATGAGCCTGTCAGGGCAGAAATTAGAAAATTCAAAATAAGAAAAAAAAATTTTTTTTCCACATACACAACAATTAAAAATTTCTTCCAATTAAAAATAATTTCACTTATTTGAATCTTGGTGCTGAAAAGATCCAATAATCATCCTGAAGGAATCATGATAAACATTTCTAGCTACTAGTTATAAAACAAAGCATGCAAAATATTTTCTTCCATTATTTCTATGTACATATCAAAACATTCCCAAAGGTCATCAGTTTTAAATTTACATACATATTTACATAGTAACAAGATTTTGATGATCTGTCTCTACTGTGTTGTTAAGGCTTTGAATTACATATAAAGAGTATTTTCAGTTTGGTAATGGTAAATCTGTTCCCTAAAATGGCAAAACACGCCAACATTGTTAATCAATCAGACTTTTTTCTTCATTTTTGGGGAAGAAGCAGGTAGGAGAGAGGGACATTTCTCTGGAAGAAGGTACCTCACAAGTTGAACTCTAACTAACAAAGTGTGACTAGGTCTTTGAGAGAGTTCAGGCTCATTTTCTTCCCTTTGAAAGTGTAGAAACAACAGAACTTAGCACCTAATTAACACATTTCCTGGCACATAACAAACTCTTAATAAATATTCATTGCTGATTGTCTTGTTAGCCAGAATAATTAACCCAAATAGGAAACTACTATAAGGAATGGAGCAAGCTCCTTATTTATCTGTCTTGTTCTTGGGCTTCTCATCAGATCATTGTGTCTTTCACTCCCTTGGAGTAGAATAGAATTTCTTCCTACCATCTTTCTTGAAATTAGGTGATAGTAGTATGAGTTAAAATGGAGATATCTAATTTTTGGTTAGTGCCCAGTGCAAAAATTTCTAATTATGGTTATGCTCTCTTATTCTATAATTTCTCTTTCTATCTGGTTTGAATCCCACAAGGAATCCTAAACTTTAAGCAAAACTGGACATTGAAGGCTATTTAGCCCTTTCATTTTACAGATGAGGTGCAAGGGAGAATTAATTGATTTGCCCAATGCAACATAAGTAATATGTTTCAGAGTTGAAGTTTGAACCCAAATGTTCTTATTCCCAGTGTTGTTTTTGTTTTTTAATTGTATGGATGTTGCCTGCCACAGAACTAAAATTCATCAGCTGAGTCTAATAGTCTTTGAAGCATTTGAGAGATATTAAACCTGACTCTTAGCAAATAGGAAATATTTAGTGATAGAGGGTGCTAGAATAAAAGGCTGCATACATGCATGTATGTATGTGATCTTTCAGATAAAATAACAGTTTTCTCTTTCCTTACTGAGCAATGATGCAAAATTCTATACATATTCTTATATGTATTCTCAATTTCTCCCATATGGAGAAAATTAAAGAAAATTTTTTTTCTATAAAAATATCTATTTGACCAGAACCCACCTAAATTAGTGAGCTGATGAAAAATAATTCATTAAGAACCTAAGATATATACACTGTTTAAATTAGGACTAGTGAAATTATAATTACCATCTTCAGGCATTGCATTCTTTATCATTCCACCTATCATTTATTCCTCTTCCCTTTCTCTTCATCGATCCAACCCCTAAAAACTCCTTCTCTCTAGTTCCTCTCAAAACTTAATATTAGATATTTCATGCTAGGCAGAAAACTATGTTTTTTAAATAACATTCCCCTTTTGGTGTAGATGTACATTTTAATTATTAATTTCTTATTTTGTGCTTTTTAATAGTATAAAATATGTGGTAAAAGACAAAATCTGAATTTCAGAGATCTACTAGAAACTGGAAGATATATTTAGACATTTTCTTTTTTATTTATCAATTAATAGGCATTTATTTGATGCCTATAGTGTACATAGTGAATAGATTATTCTATTTGAAATCAGGAAGACCTGAGTTCATATTTGGTAGCTATATGACCCTGGACAAATCATTTAACCCCGTTTGCCTCAGTTGTCTCATTTTAACATGAGCTGTGGAAGGAATGGCAAATCGCTCCATTATCTTTGCCAAAATGGATTTATGAAAAATCAGACACGACTGAACAACAAACATAATGTGTTAAATGTCACACCAAGTTTTAAGGATACAAAAGCAAAAGAATAACAGATCTGCATCTCAAAAATAATATTTTTAAGGCAATACAATATTTACATCTTATTTTTTAAAAGGATATTGAAGGAAGATTGGCCCAGGATAATCAGAATTCTCAATAAAATTGTAGTGAACTACTGAATTTAAAGATCTTTGATGTATCTCACATATATGCATATTTCCAGGAAACAATCATATGATAAGAGAAAGTTAGATTTAGAAAATTGTTTTTGTTAGTAGAGTATCATCATATGATGGATGGAATAAGGAAATTGCTAAGGAAAACAAACAAACTTTGATTAAGACCTGAAGACCTGGATTCAGGTAGGGAAGGTTATATTTAAATAACTGATGGGAGTTCCTTGAAAGTAATACTGCTGTGAGAGATAAAGGAATTTCAGTAGCTATAGTGTATTTAAATTTTGAAAAGGCACTCAAAGTTAATCATCAGAGAGTAATAATTAAAGAGTGGTAAAATAGAAAGTCAAAAAAGACATCCTTAGAAATGAACATATATTTGTATGTATATATGTTTATATGTATGTGTATGTGTACACAGATACATATTATATTAAGACAATTACAGAAAGAAGTGAAATGTTTGCAAAGATGTTTTATTAGAGACCTACTTCCTTATTAATGGCAGACTGAAAAATTGAAAATTATATCTATCAAATTTTTTTTATCTATCTCAAAAAGTTTGGGGCTAATCCTTCAAATATGACTTATTAAAATTTAGGGAATACTTACATATTTAGGAAGTAAGGGAATATTTGTTCTATTTTTTCACTGTGAAAATTCATGCTAATTACTGCTAAAATATTATCTTTCACCACTCATTCCTAAATGTCATAGGAACCGAATATAATAAATAATTTGCACATGATATATCCTTTATTAATTCCGTGAGCCTGTAATCTCATCAGTGTAAATATTATCTCTAACAGTACACAGATTGTAAATTTTCCATCAGTAAAGATCCACTTGAAGATATGTAACAAATGTATAGTGGATCCATTCAGCCTGGTTTTATCTTATTTCAGTAGTTATGTGTAAACACATGAAAAAAGCAAATAGTCAAAAATGACTCCAGAGTGAGGCTTATTAGGAGAAGATTAGAAATAAGATTAAGAGTCAAGGGATTTAAGTGAAGAAGACAGTGTAGAGTTGAACTGTTAGGTCAAGATGTTTTCTGGGGAACATAGATTTCTACAAATTTACAAACTGGGATGAGGTCTTAGAGTTAATTCATTAAGTTGATAGACACTGCATTTCAGTTTATAAGTGAATATTAGAACATATCTCTTAATTATCTTTGAATGTAGGTAGAAGATTAACCAGAGAATGAGTGAATAGCAGTGAAATGAGCAGTAACCTCTCCCTCCCCAACCACACACTTTGCATATGTAGCAGGGATTATCCCATCTCTCATGGAGCATCCTTACAATAAATGAAAGATTTTCTGGGGGATAGGGAAAGTGACTGATTTTGATCATTTGTGACTCATGGTTGAGGCGATTGTGCTGTGTGATAGCAAAGTGCTTTCTTATTGGATATGGTATCAGAAAAACTTATAACTGAATTCACATACAAAATGAAGTTGTTCACCCCACCCCTGCCATTCTCTTTGCTTCTGAATATATAACCATTTGGAGCAGGTATCCTGTCTGGGTAAACCTAAACTGTCTCTCTGTGTTCCTGTCTATCTCTGTCTGTCTATCTGTAGGTCTATCTGCTTATCTCTCTTACTAAATTTATTCTTTTCTGCTCTTAGGTAATAGAGTACCTTGTCTGAATTGGATATGTTCAGGATTGGAGATAATCTTGTGAGTTCCAAGACCAAGACCAGAAGAAGAACCTGGTGAGAAGAATGATTAGCTATGGCAATGGGTGATTTTAGTGGAAAGCAAAGCAATTTCATATACTGGCAAGGTTTAATGCTTAAAAGAGGAATGGCCTAAATCTGATTTTTTTTTTTTTTTTTAGCAGTACTTATACAAAGAGTTATTTAGGAGACTAAGAAGCTCAGTGAAAGATCAAATGCCTAGTTAACATTCCTGAAAGCTGTTGTATATTTAATGAATTTTATGTGTTATCTTCCCTGTTAATTGTAGAATTACTTATATGTTTTTACTGAATCCTGTTTTTAATTTATTTCTTGTTAAATAAGCACTTGTGATCATCCTGTGCTTAGTATTTTTGGGTATATAAGTAAAAGACCCATCCCATCCTTCACATATTCTACTGTGATTTTTTTTTGCTCCCTCTTTTGTGGGGTACCCTAGACATGCATCATAAGTAAAAATCATTCCTGAGGCATTAGGGTAGGGTTTGGATAATCTTATTAGAAAATGTGAGAAAGGAAACCTCTCACTATAAGGCCAGACTTTGTAGTACAGAATTTGTAATTTGCCAAGAACATTGTCTTACTATCTGAGAAACAGAGGTGAAATAGAAATTTAAAGAATCTACCAATTAGAGAAATGCAAATTAAAACAAATTTGAGGTATCAAACCACACTCTTCAGCTGGGCTATAATGACAGGAAAAGATAGTATAAATGCTGAAGGAGATGTGGGAAAACTGGGACACTAATATATTGTTGGTGGAGTTGTGAAATGAACCAATCATTCTGTAGATGGCTGAATAAGTTGTGGTATATGAAGATAATGGAAGATTATTGTTCTTTAAAAATTGATAAAAAAAAGGTTGATTATAGAAATGACTGGAAAGGTTTACATGAAATGATGCTGAGGGAAATAAGCAGAACCAGGAATGCATTGTATACAAAACAACAAGAATGTGTGATGATCAACTATGAAAGGCTTGATTGTTCTCAGTAGGTACAATGATCCAAGATAATCCCAATAGGCTTTGGACAGAAAATGTCACTTGTGTCTAGAAAAAAAGAACTAAGGAGACTTGAATGAAAATCAACACATCTTATATTCACTTCTTTTTTTCTGTTTTTTCTTTCTCTTTCTCTTTCTAAATGATTCATAAAGCAATGTGTATTAAAAATAAATAATTAAAAATAATCTACAAATCACTTTCTGAAAGGGATTCCAAAAGGAAACTCCCAGGAATATTATGAATAAATTACAGAGTTGTCAGGTCAAGGGGAACATATAACAAGTAGCCAGAAATGAATCAAATATTGTGAGGCTACAGTCAGAAATATGTAAAATGTAGTGACTTCACTGCAATACCTAATTAAAATAAAAGCCATTCTTCAGGTAATAAATGATCAAAGGATATTTACACATATATTATGCTAAAAGGTACCATAGGCAATAAAAACATATTGAACATTTTTCACATCAAGCTTCTTGAATAAAGCCTTCATTTGTCAAATATATACTGAGTGTAGAAGTATATCAAATATATAAAAATAAGAACCATTCTCTAATTAATAAATGGTAAAAAGATATAAACAGGTTCTAAAGAATAAATCTAAGCTATTGATAGATGAAAAAATGCTGTAAATTACAATTGATTAAATAAATGAAAATTAAAAGAAATTTGAGGTACCACCATACATATATCAAAAATGACAAATGTTGCATTTTATGAAAAGAAAACGGATACACTCATGAATTTCTCTTGGAGTACTCAAGTGGTCTAATCGCTTTAGGAGAACAATTTGGATCTTTAACCAAAGGCCTAAAAACTACCTAGAAAATAGATCCAGGAGAGATCATTAAAATATATATATATATATATATATATATATATTGGACTACCTAAATAAAATATTACTTGTGTTCTCAATAAGCGTGATGAGGTTTTTAGAAAGGGAGAGAATTAACATTTCAAATTTTAAAAAAAGAAAATAATGTTTAAAATATATAAATTAATATTTTAAATAAATTAGTATTTTTAAAAGGAAAATAAATACAAGCCAATCTGATTACCTTATATTCTCCTCAATTAGTCTGTTAGACTAAACAGCAACTGAAATGAAAGAAACTTTGAACTTTTTCTTTTAAAAATTAGGGCAATCTTTATATTCTTTTTTTTGGGGGGGAATATTAGTCCAGATGCATTTCCATATTACTAAGGCTTAAGGAGGGTGAGGTACAGTTTAAATTCTGAGAAGCAACCAAAGATTCAACCCCAAACTTGAACTATATGTCCTTTGAAGTGCCTGACAAATCTGACATTCTGTAATTATCTGTTTTCAAGAATTTCCAATTTGGTTAGCAAAAAACTGAAATTTAGATTTCTATTCTCCAAGTGTTTTCATTCACTTGATGGTTTTTGCAATATAAAATACAAAAAAAAAATCTATCAGCATCTGATTATATAAAACTAAATTACACACACACAGACACACACACACACACACACACACACACACACACACAATCATAATACCTTCCCAGAATATTTTTGATAAGATTAAAAATTTTAGGTTGGACACAAAGTCCATGTTCATTAATTACAGCTTTTATTAATACTTTTTAACCTGTTTTTCAATATTTGCTTTTAATGAAATTTCACCAAATTTTATTGAAAATTATAGTAAGGATTCTCAGAGTCATGCTGTTTCATAAGTAGACTTATCTATTAAGATAGTAAGGATCTAGGATGAAAATTGACTAACTTCAAACATATGAAAGATGTGCTCTTTTATTAAACTTCCTTGAGATTTTCTGCTGGAGAATGAATACTATTTGAAAATTTTCTTAGTTTTTATTCAAATTACAGAATTCCTATCTACTCTCTGATTCAGTTCTTTTTTTTTTGTCATTGAATCTCTTTTTATTTGTTTTTTATTAAAGCTTTCTATTTTCAAAAAATGCATGAATATTTTTTAACATTAACCCTTGCAAACCTTGTATTTCAAATATCCGTCCCCCTCCATTGACCACCTCCCCTATATGTCAAGTAATTCAATACATGTCAAAAATGTTAAACATATATTTTAAATCTAATATATGTATACATACTTATACAATTATCTTGCTGCATAAGAAAAATCACATCAAAAAGGGGAAAAAATGAGAAAGAAAACAAGATGAAGGCAAACAACAAAAAGAGTAAAAATGCTAACTTGTGGTTCACATTCAGTTCCCAGTTTTCTCTCTCTGGGTGTAGATGGCTCTTTTCATCACAAGATCAATCATCTCATTATTGAAAAGAGCACCTTCCATCAGAACTAATCATCTTATGATCTTGTAGCCATGTACAATAATCTCCTGGTTCTGTTTATTTCACTTCATCATATCTTTTTTGAAGAGTTTACTTCAGATAATTTCTGGTTTTCCTTTCCAATTTTCTCTTGGTAAGTTCTCATTTCTTTTCTCCATTTTTTTCTAACTCTCTTTTAAAATCCTTTTTGAATGCTTCCAAGAGAGCTTTGCTAAATGGGGACCAACTCATATCACCCTTTGGAGAGATATGGAGCAATCATCTGGAACTAATTTGCCTTCACAATCCTCAGGGTTTGAGATCTGTTCTTCTCTTTCTCCATAAAAGTTGTCTATGATCAGGCTTCTTTTTTTCATATTATTTATGAAAATAAAGCTTTTTATTTACAAAATATGTGCATGGGTAATTTTTCAACATTGACCCTTGCAAACCTTTCTGTTCCAAATTATCCCCTCCTTCCCACATCCCTTTCCCTACGTGGCAGGTAGTCCAATACATGTTAAAATACATGCTAAATCCAATATACGTATACATATTTATACAGTTATCTTGCTATACAAGAAAAATCAGATCAAAAAAGAAAAAAAGAAACTGAACAAAAAAACAAAATGCAAGCAAACAACAGAAAGAGTGAGAATGCTATATTGTGATCCACACTCAGTTCCCATTGTTCTCTCTCTGGGTGTATATGGCTTTCTTTATCACTGAACAATTGAAACTGGTTTGAATCATCTCATTGTTTAAGAGAGCCATGTATGATCAAAGTTCTTTTTGCTTTTTTTGCTCATTATTTTTAAAGATGGAGATCTGCTCTTAAGGCAAGGGGGCAACAGTTGATTTTCTTTGCTCTGGTTCCAGTGTTGCTAACTGACTTCTGATGCTAAGTAGGTGTGGCTAGGTTCCAGATTTTTCTGGGGTTCAAAGGCTCTCCGTTTGCCTTTTGGATTTGCTTTGGGTGCCTCAAAGCTTATATGCTGATCCACTTGCTTGTAACCATGCCAGAGTAGCCTAAGAGTCCCCCAATAGATTCCCTGGTGTAGGACATTGAAAACCTTGGTCCTTTGCCCTGAGCTCCTTATGCTGCTCCTTCTCTTGGCAGCTTCTTCCCCTACCTGATTGAAACAGTCCTTTTCTAGATAATGCTGAATGTTGGAGGGGATGTGGGAAAACTGGGACACTGATACATTGTTGGTGGAATTGTGAATGCATCCAGCAATTCTGAAGAATAATTGGAACTATACTCAAAAAGTTAATTTGATCCATCAATGTTACTACTGGGTTTATATCCTAAAGAGATCTTAAAGAAGGGAAAGGGACTCACATGTGCAAAAATGTCTCTGGCAGCCCTTTTCATAGTGGCTAGAAACTGGAAATTGAAAGGGTGCCCATCAATTGAAGAATGGCTGAATAAATTGTGGTATAGAATGTTATAGAATACTATTTTTCAGTAGAAATGACCAGCAGGATGATTTCAGAAAGTCCTGGAGAGTCTTACGTGAACTGATGCTGAGTGAAATGAGTAGGACCAGGGAGATCATTATATACTTCAACAACAATACTATATGATGATCAATTCTGATGAACATGGCTGTCTGCAACAATGAGATGAACCAAATCAGTTCCATTTGTTCAACAATGAAGAGAACCAGCTTTGCCCAGCGAAAGAACTCTGGGAAATGAGTGTGAATCACAACATAGCATTTCTACTCCCTCTGTTTTTGTCCACTTGCATTTTTGATTTCCTTCACAGGTTAATTGTACATTATTTCAAAGTCTGTTTATTCTTTTGCAGCAAAATAACTGTATGGATATGTATACATATATTGCATTTAACATATTCTTCAACGTATTTAACATGTATTGGTCTACCAGCCATCTAGGGAAGGGAGTGAGGGGAAGTAGGGGAAAAGGTGGAACAGAAGGTTTTGCAAAAGTCAATGCTGAAAAATTACCCATGAATATATCTTGTAAATAAAAAAGTATAAAAAAAAAGAAAAAAGAAAAAAGAAAAAAAAAGACCTTTTCTGAAGTCGTTCCAAAGTAACTTCTTTTGGAAATTTGTCACACTCCAAATATTTGTGGGTCCTGTCATTCCAAAAGGAATTCAGAGGCTTGATCTGATATTGATCTGAAGGACACCGGGAGGGGCTCAAATAAAGATATGTCTACTCTCTGTCATCTTGGGTCTGCCCCTTATTCAGTTCTAACAAATAAGATATCAAACTCCACAATGTAAGTTCTTTGACAATATGTTTTATATATATATGTATGCATATCTATATATATCTATATATATATACATATATATTAATATTAGTTGGAACCTAATGCAGTGTTTGTGACATAGCTGGTATTTTAATACTTGTTGTTTGTTTAGCTTATATAAAGAAATGCATATTGAATTTCATAAATGTTTTTAATCATGCTATCTTTTTTTAACAAAAACTTTATCTAATACATTCAGTTAAACTTTTCTAAAATTCATTGTCTGAGAAACAGTTTATCAACATTAATAGAAAGGAAGAATAGGTCTTATAAGTTTAATAAAAGAGTAGATAACTTTGATTTATGTATTTGACTACAGTGTGGTTGCTTCTGTACTTTGCAGTTATTGTCATTGTTATAATCCTAGTTCATTTGTATATTGTTTTGCTCTACATAATTTCCTATAATTTTGCTTGTTCTTTTGAATTCTTTATTTTTTTTTAATTTCACGTGGCACACTAATATGCCAGAACAGTCTTATACAATAATTTATTTATCCATTTTCCAATCATTGGTCAAAAATAGTGGTACTATTTTAAAAAATCATGACTCCTGCTATGAGCATTTTAATTCATTTGGTATTTTTCTTGTTGCCCCAATGATTGATCTATAAATGAAAGTATTTAAAAACCTGCACGATTTTTTTTTTTTCCTGCACTCTTCTTTCTTGCCCAAATGGAGAAGAGGATACAAAAGCTCACTGAAGAAAAAAAAAATCCTTTAAAATTTGAATTGAGTAAAATTTAAATTAAATCTGGAAACTCTTGATTTCTCTGTCACTGATGGGAAAAATTGCATAAACTCACATGAAGCTAATGACTTTATAAGAAATCAAGAAACAATGAAACAAACCTGAAAAAAAGAAAGAAAAATCAAAAAATATGAAATATCTCAGTGAAAAAACAACTGACCTGGAAAATAGATCCAGGAGAGAAAAAAATTTAAAAAGTATTGAACTACCTGAAAGCCACGATCAAAAGAAAAAAAAAAAGATCTTGGACGTCACCTTTAAAAAAAATTATAAAGGAAATCTGTACTGATATTTTAGAACCAGAATGTAATATATAAATTGAAAGAATATACCAAAATCCTCCTGAAAGAGATACCAACATGAAAACTCCAAGGAATATTATTGCCAAATTCCAGAAATTCTGTATTAAAGATATTAAAGGGAAAATATTTTAAGACTTTTGAAAGAAACAATTCAACAATTGTAGAGCCACAGCAAGATTACAAAAAATTTTGCAGCTTCTTCATTAAAGGACTAACTGGTTTTGAATTTGGTATTCAAGATAGCAGAGAAACTAGGATTGCAACCAAAAATTATATACTCAGCAAAACTGATTATAATCCTTTAGTGAAAAAGATGGACATTGACTGCAATAGAGGACATTCAGACATTCATAATGACAAGACCTGAATTGAACAGAAAATTTGACTTTCAGATACAAGACCCAGAAAAATCATAAGGGGGTAAACAGGGAAGGGAAATCATAAAGGCCTTAATAAATTTTATCTATTTAGATTTCTACATGGAATGATGATACTTGTAATTCATAAGAACTTTATCATTATTAGGTCAGTTAGGAAAAATACACACATATGTGTGTGCACACACACATGCAGACACAAGAGGGCACAGGTATTACTTGAATATGAAAGGATGATATCTACAAAATTACATAAAATTAAGAGGTGAAAGATAAATATTCTGGGAGAAAGATAAAGGGGCATATAGAACAGAATAAATTATCTGCCATAAAAAAAAAAAGGCAAGAAAAACATTTTGCAATGGAGGGGAAGAGGGAGAGTGGAGCAGGAGTGATTAACCTCATTCACATCAGTACTGGCTCAAAGACAGACTGGTACAGAAATCTATCTTACCATTCAGGGAAGCTGGGGAAGGGCATATGAGACCCCAAGAGAATAGTAGAAGCTTGAGGACATTGGAAAAGGGTGTAATCAGAAGCAAAACACTTTTAAGGAGGTATAGGGTGAAAGGAGAGAAAGAATAGAATAAAAAAGGCGTGAAAAATACAATTATCACTGTTAATTTTGCAAAGAATTTTTAAGAAAGTTTCCATTATGAAGGCCTTATTTTGCAAACATACAGGGAGTGGAGCTAAATATATAAAAAATAAAAACCATTACCCAATTAATAAATGAACAAAAATATGAATAGTTTTCAGATGAAGTAATCAAAGCTACATGAAACACACAACTCAATAATCTGTAGAGGGCCTGAATTCTGTGGAAAGGTATACTTGAATCAAGGACAATAGGATGCTTATAGTTAAGTACCTACTCAGTGTGATTGATGAGATAATGGTTCTCTAGTTAAACATATACTTAGTGTGATGTAATGATGTAATTGCTCTAGTAGGCATATATTTAGTGTGATATGGTGATGGAATGCTTCTACAGTTGGCACATGCTCAGTGTGTTGTAGTGATATAATCATATTGAAGTATTTAAGGGCTGAGAGGACTGGGAACTCAGGGTCTCTCAGCCACAGACATAGAGAAGACTTCAGACTCTAGACTCCACCAGACTCCATCTTTGACCAGCCTCATGGTGGCTCTCCTGACTTCATCACTTCTCCACCTAAAGAAAGACCAAGGCCTATCCAGAGATGCTCCAGAAAGCTAGCCTGGACATTATAATAATCAACTGTTATACATTACTTTTTAGGAAAAATCCTTGTGAATTTATCACTATTGAATATCATAATTGTTTAACAAATAGGAAGTATCCAATACTAGTGTTATCAAATAAAATATGTTTTATGTCTTTAATATTTTTCCATATTAAAAATTTTCCCTTTGATAGACATTACAATAAGAGATTATACTTGACAGATTTTGTAACCCCAGACAGTATGGTGTTTTGTAGAATTATTTTTAGAAAGCAATTTTATTGCATTGAATAAAAAATAATAAGTGCATTTGGGCAATCTCTTTAACAAAATGATTCATCTCTATCATTACTATTTCCATAGTACATGGTTATCTATCTATCACCACTGAGACATAGTACATAACATTTCAGAAAACCACAACAAAAATATTTTGTGATTGTTGGAGCCAAAGTATAAAGTAGATTTATAAAATATATAATGTATCAGTAGAGAATTGCCCTTTAAAATTCTCTAGAACCACATTTGCTAAGCTTGAAACAGGTCAGTTCAAAGATAAAACATTAGAAACTGATAGGAAGTAACAAATTAATTTTGAGCTAAACAGGATTGTTCACAATCAATGGGAATAAATTAAAATATTATAACAGAAGCTATCTGCAGAGGTAACTAGCCTGAAGCCAAGAATACTTTATCCTTCCAAGTTTCACACAATCCTATGGTATAAAGATGATTTTGCAAGGTCAGAAGAATCTTAACTGAATTGAAAACTTCTCATTATTTCACTTGAGACAACCAGGATTGAGTAGGCATTTAAATGAAAATTCAGGAGACAAAATAAAGAATAAGTAAATTTGAACTGCTCCAAGCAGTGAGGTAATTATCCACTACTTAGACACTGAAGAAAAATATAAGCTTATGACTCTTGGGAATCCCATCTTTTTTTAAAAGTGTTTGAGAAAAGAGACAAGTTTTGAAAAATGAATTTCAGATATGGAGAGGAGATAGAAAGAAAATGTTTCAATATTTGTTTAAATTGGAAACAATGGATGAGAAATGAGAAAGACAGAGAAATTCTTCTCTGAACTTGGCAATGCTAAGTTAATATAAAAAAAAATCATAGCAGTAGAAATAGAAAATGACAAGGGGATGATCTGGCATAGAGAGTGAAACAGAGAAAACCTGTTTCGATTGATAGGTTCCAGCCCTTTCTGTGGGCTCCTGTTATGCAATTCTGATTCCTCATTGGGCAACTCAGAAGATATTCTAAATGTACACCAGTCACCATATCTACTCCTCTTTTGGTAATCAACTTTATATATTTTAAAATTATTTTATATAAGATAAATCCCTTTCCCCATCTCCCTCTCCAGGTCAGTTTATACTCCTCCCTTTGTATGACAAAAGAATAACCTATTACCAAAGAGCTGAGCTATTTCACAAAGAAGATGTCAATGGGAGGAGAACGGATGTTCTTAGGGAACAGGTTGGGTTAGTGTCACACCTTGACCTCCAATGTCCTCAAATATTTGGTCAACCTAATAATGGTTTAGATGTGTAGCAAGATGACAACTTTGATCCAAATCCCCTGAATCATTTAGGCCTTGAAAATGTATAGAGATTAAGACAAAGGGCTGACATGACAGTAAGAGAAAATTACTCTGTTATCTATAATCTAAAGTAGTGAGTTATTTTAGAAAGACCTATTAAAGGAATGATTAATGAGTAGATAAAGTGATTACAAAAAACCCAGCATAATTTCATTGATCAATTAATCAATCAATAGCATTTATTAAATATCTAGAAAGTCCCAAGTTCTCTGTCAGAGAATTAGATGTATTTAAAGAAAAGGATGTTGTATTTTACAAAAAGAAGTCTATATTTTTTCAGGTTAGCATTATGAACATATATGATGTGACATATAAAGAGTAAAAATAATATATTAATGATTGAAGGTAAACTATTACCAAGGCAGATAAGGAAAGACTTATTATAGAAAGAAAGCACTTGATTTGATTACTTTTGAAGTAAAGTTTATGTAACAGCTATGAAGTGGAGATAAAATATATAGTGAGTCCATTATAGGCATCTATCTATCTGGATGATTATCTCAAAGACAGAGATGTTGTGTCATGAGGAAAAGTAAACAAAAAAAGTAGATTGCTAGATTATAACAAAAGAGGACAATAGATTTGGGTCAGGTTATGAAGAGTTGTAAAAGTCAAACAGTATAATTTATCTTTTAGTCAAGAGATAATAAATAGGCATTTGAATTTACTGAGTAACAGGTGAAATGGTCAGGTCTGCATTTAAAAAAAAATTTTTTTTAGTAGTGACAGAGTAAATTCACTTAAATGTGGAAAATCTTAAACTATGGAGATCAATTAAGAAGCTACTGTTATATTCCAGTGGTTATAATGTCATAAATTAAGCTGATAGCTATGTAAATAGTGAAACATGTACAGCTAGAAATGATAAAACTTTGAAACTTGATGTATATATGAAATATGGAAGAGTGAGAAATCAATGACCACATCAAATTTCTATCTGGTAAGACTGAAAGAATGATTATATTTTAGAAGAAATTTGGTAGAGAAGTGTATTAACAACCAGCTTTCAAAAATATCCATGGAAAACTTTAAAATTAAATCTGCATTATTATTTTTTCTGCTTAACTCTCTTAAATCCAGATAAGTAGAAAAGTATTAAATCAAGACTCAAATTCTGATTTCTGAAGTACAAATGATAATAAAGAAAACTTAATAATCCATTCTTGTGACCTAATACAATCTAACTGCAGCATATGTCTTTTTGGGAGTAAAAGATAATTAGTTCACTTGTGGGCATGTTGAATTTGAGATTATTATTGGACATTCAATTTTAAATACCAAGTATTTAGTTGGTGATGAGAAATTAGAGTTCAGGAGAGAGATCATGATTAGATGTAGAGATCTGTGAATTGTGTTTAAAGATGACAGTTAAAATTGCGTGAAGTAATGCAGTTAGCAGGAGAAAAATTATAAAGAGAAAAAAATATTCATGGGACAGGGATTTTTATATAACAATAGTTAAAGGATATAATGCTTATAAGTCAGAAAAGATGGTTGAGACAAAGCAATTAGAAAAGGCAAAAGAACCAAGAGATTGTAAGATGATGAAAATTGGCTGAGGAGAAATCACTTAGAAAAATAAGATTCACAATATATCAAATGGAAAAAAATCTAGAAAAATAAGGACAGAGAAAATATGATCTTATTGTGCAATTAAACATCAATCAGAACTTTATTTGGAGCAAGTTCAGTTGAATAATAGCAAAAGAAGCTATATGCAAGGGATTAAAAGTGAATGTAAAAGAGAGAAAGTAAGGGGTGTATTAATATAGATAACATTCTTTAGGATTTTGGTCATGAGAGTCAGAAGAGATTTAAGTCAATAACCTAAGGAAGGTGGTCTTTTATTATTAACTCCTTGATTTCACAGTCACCACAGTATTATGTAAAATATAGAACTAAAACTAAGACATGGCTTTCTAGGAAAGCAAGAAAATAAAATCAAACTTTATTTAATGTTTGTCTATAATCACTTAATTACTCCATTTGATTTATTTTCATTATTCCATTACTTAATGGAGAGGGGAACTACTCATAATCTGATTCCTGCCTTGCATTAGAGAAATCATTTTATAGCAATATACAATTAGGAAGACTCATATTAATATTTTAAAGGATCTCAAGCAATATTACTTCTAAGATAAGAGACAGGAATATTTTAAAATAGTGATTTAAGGGTGAAGGATAAAGGGAGGTGGGTTCAGGCAAACCACCTTGTTTGCTATAGGCAGCTTCTACTCCGGCCTCAGATGAGACTGAATTAAAGCCCCTATTGGCTCCATTAAACTGGAGATTCAATAATCTCAAATCTCATGTCATTAACAATATAGACTTTCCTGGTTCCTTTTTCCTAGTTTTTAGACATGATTCTGTTTTTATCAGTAATCCACTCTGTCATAACCAACAATGGCTAATGGGGCTTAGTATGTTTGTATTTTCAAGGGTTAAGTTGAAGCACCAAATTTTACCTGATATACTCAATAGTCAATGTTGTTTTTGTTAATGTCTAAAGACTCAAAGTGATTAAGCAATTAACAATAAAAAACTAATCTGGACATCCTAACCAGACATCCATATCAAAGAACATTTTATTTTATTTTATGGAACAAAAAAAGGCATTTCCATAACAAAGAACAATAAAAAGATGATTGTACACGAAATTGTAAATCTATTATGTACAACTTGCTATTCCATTTAAATATAAAACAAAATTTTCCTGTAAAATTATTTTTCTTCCCCCACCCCCACCATTAGATTAAAATAAATATTAAAAATAATAACCAGGCATCCTCATCATAAGCATGAGGTTTTCAGATCTACTGTTTACATACTTAAAAAGTGCTTAAAGGTGCCATGTTCATTGAAAATTCAAGATGGAGTCAGAAATTTCAAGAGTGTTCCTTTGTCATGGACCCTTAAGCTTACTTTCAGTTAACAGGGACAGAAACAGAAAAAAAGTAAAAATCAAATTGTAGAAGGGGAATGTTTCTTTTTAAATTTATTTTATTATAGCTTTTATTTACAAAACAAATACATGAATAATTTTTCAACATTGACCCTTGCAATATCTTTTGTTCCAAATTTTCCCCTCTTTCAACACACCCCCTTCCCTAGATGGTAGATAGTCCAATATATGTTAAATATGTTAACATACATATTTATGTATTATTTATGTATACATATTTATACAGTTATCTTGCTGCACAAGAAAAATTGGATATAGAAATAAGGAAAAAAAAAAACAAGAAGGAAAATAAAAATTCAAACAAATAATAATAGACAGAGTGAAAAAGCTATGTTGTGGTCCATACTCAGTTCCCATAGTCCTCTCTCTGGGTGTATATGGCTCTCTTCATTGCTGAACAATTGGAACTGGATTGAATTATCTCATTGTTGAAGAAAGACATGTCCATCAGAATTGATCATCTTATATTCTTGTTGTTGTCATGTATAATGATCTCCTGGTTCTGCTCATTTCATTTAATATCAATTCATGTAAGTCTCGCCAGGACTCTCTGAAATCATCCTGCTGGTGTTTATAAAATAATAATATTCCATAACATTCATATACCATAATTTATTCAGCCATTCTCCAATTGATGGGCATCTACTCAGTTTCCAGTTTCTTGCCACTACAAAGAGGGCTGCCACAAACAGTTTTGCCCATGTGGGTCCGTTTTTCTCCTTTAAGATATCTTTGGGATATAACCCCAGTAGTAACACTGCTGAATCAAAAGGTATACACAATTTGATAACTTTTTGAGTATAGTTCCAAATTGCTCTCCAGAATGGCTGGATCCATTTACAACTCCACCAACAATGTATCAATGTCCCAATTTTCCCCCATCCCCTCCAACATTTCTCATTATCTTTTCCTGTCATCTTAGCTAATCTGACAGGTATGTAGTATTATCTCAGAGATGTCTTAATTTGCATTTCTCTGATCAATAATGATTTGGAGCACCTTTTCATATGATTAGAAATAATTTCAATTTCTTCATCTGAAAATCGGCTGTTCATATTCTTTGACCATTTATCAATTTAAAATCAAGCCATTTCATATAAATTTGAGTCAATTTTCTATATATTTTAATAAACGAGGTCTTAACAGAATCTTTAAATGTAAAAATACTTTCTCAGTTTATTGCTCCCCTTCTAATCTTGTCTGCATTAGTTTTGTTTGTACTAAAACTTTTAAACTTAATATAATCAAAATTATCTATTTTGTGATCAATAATGATCTCTGGTACTTCTTTGATCACAAATCCCTTTCTCTTCCACAGGTCTGAGAAAGAAACTATTATTTTTATTTATATATTTCTAATTTCTTTATATGTTCTAATTTATTATAATATCATTCTTTATGTCTAGATCATGGACCCATTTCAACTTTATCTTGATATATGGTGTTAGGTGTGGGTCAATGCCTAGTTTCTGCCTTTCTAGTTTCTACTTTTCCCAGCAGTTTTTGTCAAATAGTGAATTCTTATCCCAAAAGCTGGGGTCTTTGGGTTTATCAAACACTAGATTGCTATAGTTATTGACTGTTTTGTCCTGTGAACCTAACTTACTCCAGACATCAATTGTTCTATTTCTTAGCCAGTACCAAATGGTTTTGATGACCACTGCTTTATAATATAGTTTTAGATCTGGTATAGCTAGGCCACTTTCATTTTTTTTTCATTAATTTAGAAGGGGAATATTTCAAAGGACAATCTATAGAAGGATGAAGAAGAAGGGGTTTAGATATGCTCAAATATGGAGTCTCTTTATTTTGTATTGTAGTTCAATTACATCACTACAGCACACTGACCATGTGCTAACTAGAAGCACCTTACTATTATTATATAAATGTCTCTTTACTGCAAGTATCTCTGCTTCAATTCTCAGGAATTGAATTCTCAGGAAGGCTGAGATGCCCCCAAGATGAGATGAGAGCTGAACCAGATATAGTCAGCAAGTTGCCTCTGGGCTGAAGGGTTTAATACCTCAATGGGTGTTCCCTCACTATCTGTGGCCCTCTATATGTAAGCTCAACTTGAATCAAAAGTATGGAATGTAAGGAGTCAGAGAGTCAACATTTATAAAGTGTCTACAATGCTAAGAATTGCTGATAAAATAAAAGCAAAAGACATTACTTGCTTTCAGGTTACTCACAGTTTAATGAGAGAAATAACAAGCAAGCAAGTATATTCATGTAAAATATATATAATAATAACCTTTCTCAGATCCACCTTAATTCCTTATTTTGATTATCTTCAAAATATAGGATAATCAAAATAAGAAATTAAGGTGAATCTGAGAAAGGTTATTATTTAAAAATGTGATTTCTTTTTTCTGAGACTTGAAATAAGGCAGGGAAGCCAGCAGGTGAAGATAGGAATATGGGAATATTGAACAAAAATGTTCAGATTCAGGGAGCTGTGTCTAGTGCAAGGATGAGCAAGGAAGCCAGTTTTATTTGATCTTAGAATATTTGAGATTATATAATACATGAGAAGAATGGAAAGATAAGTGTCTACTGGGATGGGGAGAGTGGTTAGAAAAGCTTTTGAATACCAAATAAAATCTTAGATTTGCATTGAGAAGTATAATATATGGGAATGAATTATCAAATTATATCTGGAGATTATGTTTATTTCTGGAAATTATATTTTAAGAATTGCAATTATAAACCGAAAAGCAAAAATGTATGACTAGATTTATTGGATGGGCCCATATTACACAATTCTATTGACGGTTCAAAAAACTAGGGATGTTTATTAACATGGAGAAAGAAGATGTGAGATGCTGTAGGATAAACCATTATGTAAAGTCTGGAAAGCTAGAAATAAAAAAAGAGCTATTATGTAAAATGAAGACTATGATTTCTCTCTCTGGCCTCAGAAGCTAGCAATTAGAAAATCAGTAAAAGCTGAAGTGGCGGATTTTAGCTTGCTGTAAGGAAATACTTCCTAAAAATTAAATGAGGCAGTCTTAGAGATTTTTAAATGGATGCCAAATAATCACTAGGAAGATATGTTGTACTATGGATTACTATTTAGGCATGACTTGGACTAGATTTCCTATTTGAGGTATTTGTAAAATCTGAGATATTTTGTATTTAAAATCAAAAGGAAATACTATTTCCATTTGATGCCATGGATAAAATAGTATAAATGGCATTTGAAAATTATTTTCATTATACTGATATTTGAGTTCAGTAATGGATCCTATGCAGAGATGTGCTATATGGAACAGAAAGCAGTAAGTCAAATAACTAATAAGGAGCTCTTTCAGTACATTTCATAGTAAATGTCCTCTAAAATAATGTTCTTTCCAAAGTTTTTAGAGCTATAACTTCTAAAAGCATTCCTTCACAGCAGAGCTCTGCCTTAATGTGTTAATATAATTCAACCCAGGGAAATGTGTTGATCCTAATTATAAGTAAAATAAAATTAGGGAATATATTGTATTAAGTTGTAAGAATAGCTCTGGGAAACTTCCATCTCAGGAGTCCCAGGCAAAAACTTAAATAGTAAAAATCATTCTCAGACTAGATTTTTGTCTATCTCTTATTAACTACTCTGAGATTCCTGGAACTCAGGATTGTAGATCTGTAATGTAGGAGGAATTGTGAACTAGGACATAGATGTTGGGTTAAAAAGAAAGATAAAGATGGGCCAATATTTTCAGCTCCTTTGGCACTAATTCTTAGAATGCTTCTATATCTAGATAGGATCCATATTAATGCCATAAATAAAACGATTATGTAAAAACTAAAAGAAAATAAGTCTGGATTAAACAAATCATCTTGATCATTGATTTCGCTTATATTTTGAAAAAATGAATCTATACTTTCTGTCCATCCCTTAATTCAAACCCGTAATTCATTGGTATAAGGAAATACTCCCTTGCCAATGCAGACCAGAAATTTTTCTGCAACTTACAATTTATTAGAAAGCTTCCTGAAACACTGGTAGCCAAAAAGACTTGATCATTTTCACAAAGCAGAATCTAGAGAGCTCAAACTTGAACCCAGGTTTTTCTAATTATGAAGATGCTAGTTTATACATTGAATTCTATTGCCTTTTTTTTCTGAAGAAGATAAATTATAGCATTGGTTCAAACCATGTCATTTGGAATATTTTTTTTTTCCCCTTCTAGGGTAGTATGACCAATAGCTCACTATTATTGTTCAGTCATTCTTAATTCTATTTTCCTCACGTTTAAATAATGACAGAGGGGCACAAAATATTCTAAACCTTTAGAATTGATTAACTTTAAAACAAATCAATCCCATTAGTATTTAGATGATACTGAGTGTGTTTGTCAAAGATTTTGTAAACAGAAATGTGACAGCAGTTATTGGCTTTGGGCTCTTTGTGCATTTTTTCATAGATTTGAGTTTAAATATTATTTATGCTGCAATAGACTTAGAATTTTAATTTATATTATTTCCTCCTCATTTTTCTAGCTACCATTAAATTGAAGCATATAATAATACATTTGGCAGATACTTATAATTCCATGACAAGTAGAATAATTGCAAATGTCCTAGTCCTCAATGATTTTGACAAACAAATGAATTCTAAGAGATAACTGAAATTAGCCCCAAATAATCAGCTAGTCTTCTATGATGAGATTGAGTGAGTCAGAAGATCCCTACAGTGAAGAGAATGGGAAGGGGTGGACTCTCTTGAGAACATATAACTTACCAATATCAGTTTTTGATAAAGTTTCACACCAGAGAAAGACTTGTGAAATGGATGCCTTCTGCAAGCAGCTGGACTTCTAACAAGCAGGAAAGACCAGACACAACCCCTAGAAACAGACACAGTCAGTTATTTAAGTTAGATAGAACCCCCTTGAGTCTCTGATGCTGAGAAGAAAATAATTTATAAGACAGGAATAACTTCCCTTTGACTCAGCAAGAATTGTGAAGATACTGTTCCCCACTTGAAAACAACAGTTATTCATTATTATTAAGAAAGGTCACCATTGTCATTTAGAGAAGATGTTCATCAATAAATCAATGGAAATTCTCTAGAATATAAAGGATGAGAGCTTCAGAACATTAATGTATTTCCAAGGTGAATATAAGAACTAATTTCAGAAAAGTACTTTTTCTCTCTAAGAACCAGAAGAGAAAATGCTGCAGAAAAATGCATTAAATCTTGTTCCTGATAGATCCAGTGGCTGCAATGTAAACTACAAAGATTAGAATAGCCAAAAGCTATTTTAAATTCTAGTCTTCAAGTTCTTTTTACCAACTTGGAGTTTGCCTATATGAGAAAATGATGAATAAAGCAGGTGTCAAAAGAGTTCTCTGTTTTTGCCATAGATACGTTGAAAGTTATGGCAGATAACAGACTAATACAACTTCTTAGCTTCTTGGCTCAAAATAGGCAATTAATGAATGCTCATTGATATGACTTGAATTATGTTAAATTTTATTGTGCTCAGAGTTTCTTCATTTTTCTTCACCTAAAAAGAGGGAGCTTATTTTGTTTTTTTTTTTTTTTTGTTTTTTTTCCTGAATTAGAAAAAAAAATTGTGGCTAGTCAAAATGTGAAAGAATTTTGAAAATGGAAAGCATGACACAAACATAAGTTGTTTTTCTTGATATTAAAATTAAAAAAATAATAGACTATACTTTATTCATGTGTCAATACTTTGTAAAAAACAAAAAACAAACCAAACAAACCAAACAAACAACAACAAAAAAAAAACCACTGTTCTAGGAATGTGGAAATACACTACCTTTCAAGATCATCAACTTAAGAATTTATCCATGATTATCTCATAGAATAATAAACAGAAACTTTTGCTACAAAAAGAAATTATGTCAGCAAGACTAATAAATGGTTATTTTTTCATTGTTGTTTTTGCATTGTTTCAGTCATTTTTGGCTCTTTGTGATCCCATTGACTTAGGTTAACATTTTTTGGCTCAATACATGCAATTAAACTTATTAAAAACTTCTAAGACTCAAGCATACAATTAGTCAGAATAACTGTAAGATACAGAATAACATGCTTTTTTACAAACCAGATGAAATTACAAATTACAAATCAGTGCTTCTCTTACAGTTTCTAGAATATGACTTAATACATTACCAGAGAGGTGCCCCATCACCAAAATCAAGAACAAGAGAGACAAAGTTTTTCATTTGGAAGTTTTACCAATTAGTAAAGAGCTGAAGGGCAGAACAGAGTTCCTTTATATTTTCCCCTTACATCTTTTTCTACTGATTTTAGTCAATTTAGGCATGAAATTACTTTGTTCTTGTTACAATCTTTATGTTATCTATTTTACATAAATGTTCAATTCAGTATACATCAGTTCAATAAACCATTTATTAAATGTCTCTACTATGTTAACATTGTTAGGTTTTAAAAATACTAAAATAAAAACAATGCACAGTTCAAATCCTGCTCTTACAGAGCTTAGATTCTATTGTATGTGATTTGGCCACATTAGTCAATAAATTTAATAAAACAGAATGTGAAAGGGGAGCATTAAAAAGAGAAAATACACTAGGGATTGATAACAAAATCCCTTTAAGACCAGGGACTGTTTTGTATTTTTGTCTTTGTATTTTCACTCTTAAGTATAGTTTTTGGAACATAATAAACATATAAGAAATATTTGTTGAAAGAACAAATGGTTGAATTACACAATTGAACCACATTTACAAAATTTTGTTTTAAGAAAAAATGATGGGGATAAAAGAAAAATGAACATGATGAGCTTTTAATTGTGCTGTAGCCTAGATAATTAATTAATAAAAAGAAGACGCATATGCTTAAAACTTTCCAGCAGCATATTGGATTTTGTAAGTGGCTATTGGCAACAACCCTGTGTGGCAGGAAACCAGAAGTGCTAGATAAACTATCCTTCCTTATGAAAAAAGGAATTATTCTTTGAAGTAGGTATAGATTTATCAGCCATCTAATAACTTGAGATCTTTAAGATGTAGTCCTAACTGAGCCATTCACTGTGTATATGTATAGTGGTAGTAGTAGTGATGGTAAGGAGGGATGAGAGGGATTCTAAAAGAAAGAAGTGATATGTCTTATAAATATAAGATTTGACTTGAAAGAGCCTACAATTTGGTTGACAAGATATTCTTTTAGAGCAGAGCAGCTCAAGGTATTATATAGTCTTATGTTTACACCTATGTTATATGGCACAAATTGTAATTAAGCATTCCAAAATGAATAAAAGCACTGAGACAGTATAGAGGATAATTGGTTTTTATTTTAAAGATGGGATTTAAGTTTTATTTAAGTAGTCTGGAGCTACCTATGAAAAGTCTTAAAACTATCAGTACAAAAATCCATGGAAAGATATTGTAATTCTCTGAGTGATAGGTTGCCACAATTTTCACTGTTCCTTCTAACTCTTAAATTCTATAATTTTATTTTGAAGACAATGTTAGAAAAATCAGTGTAAGCATAGCAAGCAGTATGAACTAGAAGAAAAAGAAAATGATAATTCAATTAAATTGTAAGTGAAAGATATTGAGAATTGGAATTTGTTTGATGAAAATGGGAATAGAGAAACCTACCATTTAGGGTCCAACTTAGAATTATAAGGGAGGAATCAAAAGTACTTGGTGACAGAGTAGATGCAAGAGACTAAATAGAGGGAGATATCAAAGATGTCTCTAAAATTTAAAGCCTTGGATACTTGTAGTGCTGTTAACAGCTATTCACATGGCAAGAATATAAGGGATATAACAGGATATGTGTTTGTTTTTCCAAATGTGGAGATATAAAGGTTTCTATTAAGTAATTGTAAATAAATATAAATAGTTGCTTGAAATTTAAGTTAAAATTCACAAATAAAAATTAAGCCAAAAGGTAAGACAGAAGTTTGGATTGTAGATGTACATTGAGTTGATAATTGGAACTTTGAAAGTATGTGAAAATTTTTAAGGGAATGAGAACATAGGAAGAGTCTAGGATAATAAGGGTATTGGTCAATATATACCTTAAATAGAGCAGAAAGCAGTGCTAATGAGGAAGTCAGAGAAAGGTAATGTGGAGAGGTGTGAAGAAAATGAAAACAAGTCAGAAATGAAACTAATCACTTGCTTAAACTTTGAGGCTTTGATCAATGTATATTTTAGATCTACATACTTGCCAAAACTCATGATCAAAAAAAAAAAAAAAAAAAAAGCTTTCATTGCTGGCTTGTATGAAATGCATTAGCTACAGCTGTAGTTTTTTTTTTTTTTTTCAGTCAGACTATCATCAATAAGACCCTTTGATTAAACTTCAGATAGAGGGATATCACAAGATCAGATTGAGAAATGAAAGTGACTTCAAAGGTCACCTTTATTTTTAATTTAGGGAAGCTGAGTCCCAAAGAAAAAGCAAATTGTCTAAGAACACACATGTTATAAATTACAGAAGGGCTTGAATTCTGATCTTCTGACTCTAGATTAATTTATCTTCTCACATAGTATTTTGTCTCTCTATTGGGAAATCCTTCATTGTGTGTTTTTTTTTTTGCCTCTTTAGGTTCTCTCTATATTAATATGTTCTTCTAACAGATTTGTGCTTAAAACATAGCAAAAAAAATTTACTTCTATACTAAACTCTTGGAAATCAAGGAATTTCTTGTATCTCTGGAATGAAGTCTCAAGCAGATTAAAATGTAGCAAGGATATACTTAATAAAATAAATAAGAACTCAATAAAACACACACACACATATATACACATATAATTATTAAATCACATATTTATATATATCTACATATATGTATCTTTCGTTTATCTATTTATCTATCTACACATCAGGTTTTAAAAACTAAATCAATTTGCAGCCCACACTGACCCTATTTCTATTTGAGTCTGATATCTCTAGAAGACCACACGGGAAATATTGCTTTAACAAACATACATTTACCATGCACATACAAATGTGTATGAGAATGTGTACACACATAACTGTTGTCTTCAGAAAATGCATAAGACCACAGATCTTTGGTAGATAGATGGAAGAATCATGAATGCTTTTGCTCATCAGATTCATTGAGAATAAAAAGTCAGAAATCACTGTGTTTCTAAGTTTCTCATCTAAACAAAATGAAATCAGCTTTACTGATTTTTATTTCTTCTATGACATTAAATAGATTTCTTGCAGTTGAGGTGAATATTTTAGAAAACTATGGTTTCTCAAAAGAAGAGATTTAAATGCAGTGATTTATATCTACAGGAAACAACCTGAGCAAAAGTATGGAGTTGGGAATTGGGGTAGCCCATATAAGCCATAAGAACTTTTTGACAGTAGGAATTAGTAATAATGTGTGAAAGATAGCTTGGAAAGGGAGACTGAGGCCAGATTATGAAGGATTTTAGATGCCAAACATTTTATTCTAGAGGCATCCTTTTTCAGACAGAACTTAGAGGAAAGATCATGTGCAGTCAGACATTTATTAGCTGTATGATCTTAGGAAAGTAATTTATTTTCTTTCTTCCTCAATATCTTTAGCTATAAAATGGAGATAGCAATAGTACCTACACTTTAAGCTGTTGCAAAAATCAAATAATATGATATTGTGAATCACTTTTTGCCACAGGTGTTAGAATAAGGTACAACCTTAATATATTTGTTTCTTTACTTTATGTACTGTCACTTTCATAGAATTTATCTTCCATATTTTTAACACAGTGTTAAGCGTAGAGTAGTGTTACATGAATATTAGTTTTTATTTTTACTATTTTATGAACAAGGAAGTGACATGATTAGATTGATGCTTTGGGACTTATTAGTATGTCAGGGGTGTGAAGTATAATTTGGAGAAGGAAGAGCTTGAAATTAATTATATTATAGATGAGATATAAAGAAGGCTTCAACTAGTTTGCTAATCCACATGAACAGAGATAACCAATATGAAAAATGTTATGGAAGTAGAATTAACAAGAATTTGTGACTGAAAGAAATAATCAGCAGGAAGATTTCAGAAAGGCCTGGAAAGATTGACATCAACTGATGGTAAGTGAAGTGAGTAGAACAGGAAATCATCACACATAGCCACAGTAAGATTTTACAATAGTCAATTCTGAAGAACGTGGTTCTTTTCAACAGTGAGGTGATTCAGGTCAGTTCCAATGATCTTGTGATGAAGAAATCCATCTGTACCCAGAGAGAGCACTGGGGGAACTGAATGTGGACCACAACATAGTGTTTTCACTCTTTTTGCTGTTGTTTGCTTGCATTTTGTTTTCTTTTTTCCCTTTTTGATCTGATTTTCTTGTGCAGCATGGTATTTGTGGAATATGTGTAGAGGAATTGCACATATTTAACATATTTTGGATCACTTGCTGAATGGGGGAGAGAGTGGGGAAAAGGGAGAGAAAAAATTAGAATACAGGGTTTTGTAGGGACAAATGTCAAAAACTATCCATGTATATATTTTGAAAATAAAAAGCTATAATTTAAAAAAATAAATATTTTTTTAAAAGTTTGTGATTGGTTTGTTTGAGGGGTGAGAGAAAGGAAAAGTTGCAATAGGCTTCAAGTTTGTAAGTTTAAGTCAATTTCATGGTCCTTCCCTCTAAAGAAATAAAGACTTAAGGTAAAAGGAAAGGTTTGGAGTAAAAAAATAATGAGATTTCTTTTAGACATGTTTAGTTTTCAATATCTGTGAGATAGTTATTTGGAAATATGCAGTAGAATTAGAGAAATGAACTATTGAGTTGAGGCAATGAGATCATCAAATAAGCAGGTAAGATGATCAGGTAAGATTCAGCACAGTCCCATGGGTTAAACACAGACACAGACACAACCTTCCCCCCCCCCATGCAGACACACATGCAGACACACACACACATACACACACACACATACACAAACACAGAAAGAACATGGATCATGATCCAGAAAAACATGCTGGGAAAAAGCAACAAGCAGAGAGATGGGAGAACCAGATAAGTACAGAACAGTGTATCTAGTAGTAAAATACTGATTAAGCTTGTTAAAATGTTATAAAAATGTTGAGAAAAATGAGAATATAGAAGTAAGGTATCATAGGCACAGGAGCATAGGAAAAAATCCGACACCTCCATCCCTGATGTATCATATCACAACTTCCTTCACTATGTTCTGAATGATACCTCTTCTATCAAGCCAATCCCTTATCTATTTTCCATTCTCATACCTTTTTGTGTTTTTGTGCTTCTGCTACTTTCTCCCTGTGACATTCCCTCTTTGTGAATTCTCGACTCATGGCAGTTTTATTTCATGACCTGGCTCAGATATAAAACTTCCCATACGTATCCCAAATTTCCCCACCAAATCCCTACAGTATGTAGCACCCCACCTTATTTTACACCTGTTTTATATTTTCTTAGAGCTGGCTCTAGTTATCTATCAATTGTAACAACTCATGATATCATGCCTTTTACTTTTCTCTCCCATGATGTTTAGGGCTAGATCCATAAGATACCTTTAATAATTCTTTTCATTATGAATGGATACATGGCTTGATGAATAAAAATGGAAAATTTAAAGTCCAAAAAAAGATTTTCTGATTTATTTCAGGGTTTTCAGGCCAAACTGAGAATTATGGGGAGTCATAGAAAACTAGTGGTGGCAGGAAGTGTAATTGTTAAGAAAAGCAACAATTAATGATTTTAAGAAAGTTATAAGAAAGAAAAATAAAAAGGTTTTACTTACTTACTATATCACTGTTTTGTATGCTAGCACAGTTGGTCTGTCTGCTCTCAGCCTGTTACCTGACACCCAGCAAATAACCCCTTGGGCTCTGAGCTTTTCTTAACTAATAAAATTCTCACCAGACACTGATATATTATACTGATGATTTTAAAACTTGAAATCCATCTGTCCTCTCTCAGATTGTCAGATAAAATTTAGTAGAAAGGGATAGTATGTAAAATGCTGGTACTGCTTTCTTGTTCATTCCTTGAGAGGTTAAAAAAAGAAAAGACAGAGCACCAAATGGAGTCTTCCAAGGTTCCATAAAGCCCATCAGGGAGAGCAGCAATAGGAACCTATTGAAAACAGATGAGATTTCATTCACTTTGAGACAAGTCTGACAAATGAGGTGAACATGACTCAAGGAGAAATGAAAATCAAGCTGGACTGAACCATCTCATCAAGATGCATTCCTCTTGTTTGTCAGCTCTATTTCAAAGTGAATGAATGAACCATATTCATTTTCAATAAGTTGATATTGCCTACTGCAAATCCTGTGTCTGAAATTTTGTTCATCCATATCTATGGGTACAAATTAAAATACCTATATATACACACACATGTGTCTATGTGTGAATGTATATATATCTTTTCGTGTGTATATGGTTACAAACCTTATTTATCATTTATTTAATTCATTGAACTTGAAAGAACAAATTACGTAATCTTCTTAATTGTTAAGACTTTTAGGACTACATGGCCAAAATGAGTCAATGAAAATAGCAAAAATGATAGAAAAGTGGAGTACTAAATGGAGGCAAATCTTAACTCACTAGAAATGACTGAGAAAAATTCAAAAAAACTGTGAACAAAGGAATAATCAATATGCAGAATAATTATTATTACATCATATTGTATCCTTTTTCTTTGTCCACACTAGTAATATTTGTGTTTTAGAGAATTTCAAGTGAGAAAATAATTTCTACCGTTGAAATGAAGACCAGCAGTTCTACATACAATATTAAAGGGCTATCAGGGACTTTGAGAGGTAAAATGATGTCATCTTAGTTAAGGGTGAGAAATATGTCTAGAAATCAGGTCTTCTTAGGTCTGAGGAGAGCTTTTTAACCAATGTGCCAAAATTAATTTCTCATACCAATTAGCTCTAACATACTTTAATTTAAAAAGTAAAAAAACAAAAACAAAAACAAAATATCACATTAATGATTAAGCTAATACCATGTAATTTAATGTTTTTTTCTTCTGAATTTTTAGGACTAATACATTTTTACATTTCCATTTAACAGATTGAAGAAACAAAGAACTGTGAGTTAAGTTGCATAGTCACATACTTATACATACGATTATACTACAAATAATTTGTGAAGCTTAGAACTGAATAATTTTAAGTATCTGCTAATGCTATCTAGAAATGTTATGAGATTATTTCCTGAATAAAATTTATCCAAATTATCTATAGCCATGAGTAAGATACATCTAATTATAAGTAAAATATTGTACAAAATAATTATAAAATCATAGGTTTAAAGATCAGAAGAAATCTTAGCATCAATCCCTCAAAATAATAAAAAATCTTCTAATTGAAATACAAACAACTAACATTTTTTATTTATTATATGCATCTTGTTACATAGAGTTTCTCTTGATTTAATTTATATAACCATAAAAATATTTAATATTCTAATCAGGAAGGGCCAAAAACTACAAAAATTTCTGAACTGAAATAGAATAGCATCTTATTTTTCCAAATACAAAAGATAGTTTTCAGCGTTCGGCTTTGTCAAACCTTGTGTTGCAAATTTTTCTTTCTTTCTCTTTCCCTCCCATCTCCGTAAGGCAGCAAGTAATTGTATATGGATTAAATATGTGAAATTCTTCTAAATATATTCCCATATTAATCATGTTGCTCAAAAGAATCAGTTCAAAAGGGAGGAAAAAAAAAAACACATGATAAAGTAAAAAAAACAAGGAAGCAAACAGCAGCAACCAAAAAAATGAAAATACTATGTTTTGATTCACATTCAGTCTCTATATCTCTTTCTGGATGCTAATAGCACTTTCCATCTCAAGTCTACTGGAATTGCCTTGTATCACTTCATTGTGGAAAAGAGACAAGTCCATCATAATTATTCATTCCGTAATTTTGTTGAAACTGTGTACAATATTCTCTTAGTTCTGATCACTTCACTTAACATCAGTTCATGGAAGTCTTTCCAGACTTTTCTGAAATTATCCTGCTCATCATTTCTTTTAGAAGAACAATATTCCATTACATTCATATATTATAACTTATTCCACTCAACTTTCAATTTCTTACCACAATAAAAAAGCCTGCTATAAACATTTTGGTGCTTGTGGGTCTTTTCCCCTCTTTTATGATGTTGTTGGGATACAGATCCAATAGATACACTGCTGAATCAAAGGGTATGCCCAATTTATAGCCCTTTTGGGCACAGTTCCAAATCACTTTCCAGAATAGTTGGATTATTTCACAACTTCATCAACAATTAGTCCCAGTTTTCACACATCCCCTCCAACATTTATCATTATCTTTTCCTGTCATCTTAGACAACTGACAAGTATGAAGTAGTACCTCAGAATCATTTTAATTTGCATTTCTCCAATCAATAGTGATTTAGAGAAATTTTTATTTTCATATGACTAGAAATGGATTTAATTTCTTTATCTAAAAACTCTTGAGCTGAAGTAGAGATAATCCCCCTCATTTATTTAATGAACTTCATTTCTCACAGGGCAGTTAGTTGCTTGATGCATATGATCTAATTACATTTGTTTAGAACATTTTTATTCTTCATTTAATTTTCAAATTAGGTAACCGAAAGAATACTGAGATATAGAACCTAAAATCCAGACAGAATAAAAACCATGCATCTGACATTTATTCTGCATCGAGTTGACTTCAAGACAGACTTCTAGGGATTTCAAAAGAAAATTCAAGTCATCCTCAAGAAGCATCATCCTAAGCTTCAATCCATATTTGTATTTCAATTAAGATGTAGCTCTTTTAGGACTACTATTATAACAAAGCATATCATTATACCCATGGAGCTATTTCCATACAACTATAGATTATTTCATTAGTGTACAACATTGCACCATTACAGAAACACAATATTTATCCCTTAACAAATGCAAAACTACCCCTACCTTGTTTATCACTTACATTTATTTTTTTTCTGCTTTGATTCCAGGTATCTATTCCCTTCATCTGCAATAATGCTTAAATGGATATGCATACAGAAAGTTTCTTGCTCTGTTATGTCGATTAATAACAGTAGTCATTTTTCATTTACTTCTATTGAATGCAGCCTTTCAGATCTCAAACAACATGCAGGATTATACTACAGTGATTTATTTCAGCTCAGTATTTATTTACTCTATCTGTGTGATAAACTGATTGGTACAGATGCTATTTTTCCCTCAGTATCTATCTGTAGACAGACCATTAGTAGATGATCCTTACAAAAGCTCTGAAAGTACACAATGGGCATTGATCACAATTATAATTGTTTCTCTCTTATAATGTGTCTGGGCCAATGTTTGGAAAATTACTTCTATGAGGAAAAAATGGCATGTCTTTGAAGAAAATGAAAAAAGGTGTACAAAACAGATCTGACAAACTGCTTTAACAGCCCCTGAGCTGAGGAGAGCAGTGATATTTAAATAGTATAAATATTTAAACAACATTAACATCCCCTTACCAGTTCTTAAAAAGTCTCCTGAGATTAATGGATTGAAGGCAGAGAATGCACTTCAAGAAAATGAGAGCATACTTTATTCTGCACTGAGACTACAGAAACATTACAAGGTAAACATGTTTCATAACCTTGGCACAGCCAGTAGACAGACAGGCAATTGCTGTTAATGGCTACTAACTTGAAGAGGACAAAATGAAAAGCTAATTATGTGACACACAGGACTTGATGATTTTTATCATCAAAATTTTCTAGCCATTTCTTTTTAGCCATTGTTCTGCTCGCATTTTCCTTCTGTAATCTTCCAACATTCTAGAACCAAGACTATACCCAATTCTAGGAAATCAATGTAATTGAGCTCACTGTATTCAATTCAAGTTGCTTAGAGTCTGCCCACTTAACAGCTTCCCAGGAAGGGAAATATTACTTTATAAAATGAAGAAGTAGTTGGAAAAATTTTTATAAAAGACTTAGAAAACATTACAGATAATAATCATTTATCTATATAATGATGTATCAAGTTTTTTTTTAATATTTTGAAATTAGAAAATAAAAATGAATGGTGATTTAAAAAATCTTCAGAGGTAACATTATCCAAGTGAAGTTGTTCTGTATATGTCCCAGAAGAAATATATTGTTAAATGTTGTTTTATATTAAAGGCTGTAAATTTTTATCCTCCTATGTTTAGTTAATACACTATTTGAAAGATGCAAGACTTCCAAATCCTGATTTTTTTCCTTTGACTGAAACTTACCTCATTAAAGAGCTAAAAATTTTGAATTTTAACTATCCTTATTTAATAAATGTGTTTAAGAAGCATCACAGACTTCTGTTTCTTAAAGAGAGGAGAATGACAAATATTTAACCTTTTCCTTAGAATCTTGGGCATTATTATGACTGATTACTATCATACTATTTTACAATACCAATGACTAGCTCACAAGAGGGTCAGCTGCAATGTAGTATCACAAGGTAGCCAGCAAAAAGTGATACAAGAACACTCTCAAGGTCTCTTTTAAGAATTTGAGAATTGCTTGCATGATATGGGAGTACTGGCACAGGACCACCTGGGATGACATATCCTCATCAGAGAAGCAGAATTGAATTTGCAAGATGTGCAAAGTTAGGGAAATGGCAACAAATGTTCAAAGAAACTATCTGTGTCTGACCTGTGGCAGCTCTATTGGTCTGCTCAGCCACAGTTGGACACACTCACTTGATTCTAACATAGTGATGTCTTTTTGGTCCTCTTCCAAACGGATAAAATTCTGAGATTAGAACTAGGAAGTTCTGGCTTCTGACATATGTGATGGCAGTTGTGTGGCCAGGAGCAAATAGCCTAAACTTTCAGCTTTCAAAGAAACTTTCTAAGACAAAGTTACAAATCAGCTGTCACTATCACTTGGAAAAGTAGATTTTCACTCCAGGAGTTCCCAGGATTGAGGGAAAAAAAACATAGATATGGATAAAATGGAAAAGGAGTTCCTATAGTCAATCATATCAAGTAACCCTGGATCTCAGGGTTTGTCTCCTATCATTTCTGTGTCAACTGCTCTATAGGATTATATAGTTTCTGAGGTCAGAACTTATCTTGCCTTTCTTTAGTTCTCCACTGCATTTGTGTGTGTGTGTGTGTGTTTGTGCATGTGTGTGTGTTTGTAAGAGAGAGAGAGAGAAAAAAAAGAGAGACAGAGGGAGAGAGAGACAGAGAAACAGAAAAAAGGAGAGAGAGAGAGAAACAGAGACAGAGAGAGATAGAGAGACAGACAGACAGACATGCAGGAGGATGTATCAGAGAAAATACACTATTTTTTCCTTGTTCAGTATGGATTGCTGCATACATCTATCCAATATATAAGGTATTTTGATTAGCTAAAATATTTAAAAAAGTTATACATTAGTTAAAATTTATGAGATTGTTTTATTGTTTTGGAAGAGAAGAAGGAATTAGATCAAATGAACCCCCTTTATGAATGTTATAAAATATAGAAGAAGTTCCCAAGAAAATATTTTCCTTTTCATTCAGGGGAAAATGTATAAGAAAATTCAACCCCGTGTTTCCCTACAAGAAGATTTTTCCTGCAGACTTGCAATGCATGCTTTCTGGATTATTGGCTGCTCTGATTCAAAATTGTGGCTATTTCAATCGATTTCTTAGCATTGACTTTCATCAAAAATGCAATTCCTGTGTAAATTCAAATATTTCCATACCAAAATTATTTGCAGTAAATGCTTTTATTTTTTCTTCAATGACATTTTCTTATTTATGCAATCACTACATTCTTTAAAAGTTGCCTGTAAATCACCAAAACAATGAAATTGGGAATAGATGATTATGCTCAAAATACCTGTCAGACTGGGATGATATTCCCCTGAAGTGTCTTTTCACAAGAAATTAAAATTAGTTGGTGAAATTGAAAAACAAAACAAAGCAAAACAGTAACAACAGCAACAACAACAACAATAACAAAAACACCTGTTGTTTTCTCAGCAGAGCTGTGGAGAGAAATAAGACAATGAAAATTTAAGTGGGCACAGTGATTCAGCAATCAATTTCTTCCTTGGTCATCTGTACAATATCTCTAAGCCTCAGTTCCTTATTTATAAAATAGAGGAGATGGAGTGCATGATTTCTAAGTGCTCTAGATTATATTTTAAAAATACATTAAGAAAACTTATTATTTAAAAACAATGCATAAAACAATATTTAAAAACAATAAATTAATATTTTTGGTTCTGATTTTCAGAAAGTGAGATCTACCTGTATTTAATAAGCAGAAAAATAGCATCTTTATTTCCCTTAGTTTAATAGAAGTGCAGAAATTTAAAGTCAAAAGAATCTGTTTACACCTAGAAAGATGAAGAAATATAACATCCTTTGCAAGAGTATAACAAGCAAATCAGTATATTCCCAGTTTAAGATTATGTTTCTATTACAGAAATATATATTAGGGCAGATAGGTAATAGGATAGATGAAATATTAGAACTATAATCAGGAAAATATGCGTTTGAATTCTACCTTACATATTTACCAGCTGCTTAACTGTGGAGAAGTCTTTTATCTTCTTAGACTTAATTTCCTTTGCTGTAAAACGACAAAATACCTCTCAAGATTACTGTGGGATCAAAGAAAAATTTTCTAATATTGAAGTAGTTAACTGTGGAACAAAATAGAGATTTTGCAGAGTAGAACAATAATCACACTTTTAAAGTATATATTTTTTTATTCTCCCCTTTTCCATCTTAAGTATTTGAATTCCTAGACCACCGGTGTTGCTTATATTTACTTATGTATCTGTCCAGATCCTCTTTTTTTTTTGTCCAAAATATGGGAAAGACTTTAATTTAGGAAGGTCAAGGTTACCTATTACATACTAGGTCATTGTCAGTCATATTGACTTATGTCTTAGAGCCACTGGAAGGTGGCTCTGGCTCACAGGGGTCCTCAAACTTTTTAAATAGGGGGCCAGTTCACTGTCCCTCAAACTGTTGGAGGGCTGGACTATAGCAAAAACAAAAACTTTTTTTTTTTTTGTGGGCCTTTAAATAAAGTAACTTCATAGCCCTGGGTGAGGGGGATAAACGTCCTCAGCTGCCGCATCTGGCCCATGGGCCATAGTTTGAGGATCCCTGCATGAGTCTGATGGAAAGAGAGAAAGGGCAGATTTTGTACAGCATTGTCTCACTTAAATTCAATTCATGCTCAGATCAAGATGTCATTCTTCTGAAGTCATTGGTCCCACACGATAATAAAAGATAAGCAATAACAACATTTTTAATTTCTAAAATGTGGGGCAAGAGGATAACGTGAATATTTGGATTTCAGTTTATTACTTCCATAAACAAACTCCATGTACCTTAAAGAATTTACCCAACATTAACTAAAAAGCAATAGCAAAGTTAATTAGAATATTGTTCACTTACAACTATTGAAAGGTGTCTGTCTCTCTTACTATTCACCTGCCCACATCCTTTTCCATCTTTGGGAATTACAACTAAACTATTTTCAGCTTTAACTATAAAATGACTGAATTGAGTGCCTGGCACTTAGGCACTAAAGAAAATATAATGGGTTATACAACTTTCATTGTCTCATAAAGCAAAAGACAACATTTTGATCAAAAAAACATTGAATTTAAGGGACTTTTTTCATCAGTCCTAATGTAAACATGAAGGATAATTTTAAAGGAAACGGGTTGAAATGGATTTTTCCTAGCCTTATGTGATCATAGTGTTAGAGTTGAAATGGGTCTTGGGAGCCAGCTCTTCAAAGCTTTCTTTTTATACATGAGAAAATAGAAGCCAGAGAGATTTATTGAGTTGCCCAGTGTCAAATAGGTGGTAAGTAATAGATCTGGGATTCACACAAAAGGCCTTTGATTCTGAATACAGAACTCTAGCTGGACTGAGAAAATAACATTAAATCTTAATTTGATGAAAATATTGCTGAAGGAATCAGAAGTCTTGTCTCTGCTGCTTATAACTCGTGTGCTTTTGGACAAGTCATATAATGATTTCTAACATTTTATGTTGCAAAACATTTCAGATATAATTGTCTCATTTGATAATCCCAGCAATCTTTTGAGGTAGATGCTAATATTACCCCCATTTTACAGTTGAAAAAAGAAAGGCTGAGAAGCTAAATGACTTGCCAATGGTCACACAATGCTAAATGTCTGAGGAAGGATTCAAATTCAGAATTTTCAGAATCCACAGCAAATACCCTATTCACTAACCATGCTGGCTCTCCTGGTACTCTGATGCTTCTTCTACAAAATTAAATAGTTAGTCTAACAAATAGAGTAGTTGGTCAGTGGAATAGGTTATGTTCACAGGACAAAATAGTCAATGACTATAATAATCTAGTGTTCAATAAACCCAAAGACCCCAACTTATGGAATAGGAACTCACTATTTGACAAAAATTGCTAGGAAAATTGGGAATTAGTAAGGTAGAAACTAGGAACTGACTCACACCTAAAACCCTATACCAGGATATAGTCAAAATGGGTTAATGTTTTAGATATAAAGAGTGATACTATAAGCAAATTACAAGAACAAAGGGTAATCTACATCTCAGATTTTTGGAGAAAGAAGAAATTTTTGACCAAACAAGAATTAGAAATACATCATGGAATGGAAAATGTATAGTTTTGCTTATATTAACTTAAAAGAGTTTTGTTCAAACAAAACCAATACACAAGATTAGAAGAGAAACAATAAACAAGGGGAAAATTTTACACTTAAGAGTTCTTATAATAGCATCATTTCTAAAATATATAAAGAATGACTCAAATTTATAAGAATTCAAGCCATCTTCCAATTAATAAATGATCAAAGAACATGAACAATTTTCAGATGAAGAAATTAAAGCCATTTATAGCCATATGAAAAATGTTCTAAATCATTATTGATCAGAGAAATGCAAATTAAAATAACTCCAAGATAATGTGTTGCATCTCTTAGATTGGCTAAGATAACAGGAAAAGATAATGATAAATATTGGAGGTTATGTGGGAGAACTGGGTCACTAACATATTGTTGGTGAAGTTGTGAACTGATCCAACCATTCTGGACAGCAATTTGGAACTATATCCAAAGGACTACAAACTGTGTACACCCTTTGATCCAGCAGTATCTCTACTAGCCCTTTGTGCCAAAGAGATCATAAAAAGGGAAAAAGGACCTATGTATGCATTTTTGAATTGCAAATTGAGTAGATGCTCATCAGTTGGAGAATGGATGAATAAGTTATGGTATATGAATGTTGTGGAATATTATTGTTCTGTAAGAAATGACCAGCAGGATGAATACAGAGAGGCTTGGAGAGACTTACATGAACTGATGCTAAGTAAAATGAGCAAAACCAGGAGATCATTATATATGGCAACAACATTATATGATGATCAATTATAATATATGTGGCTCTTTTCAACAATAAGATGATTCAGAGCAGTTCCAATGCTTTTACGATAAAGAGAGGTATCTACACCCACAGAGAAGATTGTGGCAATTGAGAGCAGATTACAATATATTATTTTCACTTTCTTTTGTTGTTCGCTGATTTTTTTTTTTTTTTGTTTTCTTATATTTTCCCTTTTGATAAGATTTTCCTTGTGTAGCATGATAATTGTGGAAATATGTATAGAAGAATTGCACATGTTTAACATAGATTATTTGCCATCTAGGGGAGGGAATGGGGGAAAGGGAGGGAAAAAATTTGAAACACAAGGTTTTGCAAAGGTGAATACTGAAAATTATCTATGCATATCTTTTGAAAGTTAAAAGTTTTAGTAGTAAAAATTTAGTCTAATGGGCTAATAAACTCCAGCATTAGTTTATAAATTTATGATCACATTAGATGGTATATTGTTTTCTGCTGAGTCAAATTAATATAGGATTAGAGTTTAGAAAATTGAGACTATGGATATATTGTTTTTTAAGTTATTTTTTAAAAATTTAGCCAACACTTCAATTAAAGCTTTGATAAGCATTAGATCTTAGTCAATGTGTGATGAATATCTCAAGTACAGCATTTTGTATTATTGATTAAAGAGGAATTGTATACATTAGTAACTAGGTATTTTGCTTGTCACATGTATATCTAATGAAAATGTCCCTTTGGATTATATCTCTCTTCAATAATCATATCTACAAGAAAACCCAAAAAGAATTAGAAAATAATTTACACATTATGAGGTCAAAGAAGATTCAGAATTTGACTAGTTCAAAACTCTCATTTTAAAGAAAATGAATCTGTGTGATATAGCTATTAAATAATGTCCCCAAGTTCACATGGATAATAACTGAAAGAGCTGAGATTTGAATTAAGGTCTTGAGAATGCAGAGTCAGTGCCCCTTTCCCATTTCCTTGCTGCTTCTATTTTCATAATGTACATCAAGTTAATTCCTTTTTATTTGTATTTTTTCTGAAAGTTCTGAAAGTAGATTATTTATTTGTTTATATTGTGACTAATGTGTATCTTCACAGGCCTTAATCCAATTCTATGGGTGCCAAAGTAGGGTGCAAGTAGTTTCAGGATCATTCTTATATTGGATAACTTATTTTGGATAAATTGGAAAACTCTCCCTCGGCCTCATGCTTGGAGAATATCTGGATCTGATGACAGTTAACTTCTAGAGGCCGTCTCTTTTAGGAAGGTGGCTTTGCAGCATAGCAAGTATAAATCTTTGCCCTGAACTTGCTAGTTGTGTAACCTTCAGGAAGTGACTTATCCACTACCTGTCCAGGCTAGTTCTATAATAACAGCACCTCCCTTTCAAAACCATTGTAAGCCTCAAATGAAATTTTGTAAATTCTTTGTAAAGTATTTAGCACAGTTCTGACCATGAAAGAAATATCTGTTTCATTCCTTTTTTGTTGTACTTATGTTTTCTCCTTTTGTCATTCCATTCCTTTCTTGATAGGTTAATATAAAGTTTGCTATCACAGGCAAAAATATCCCACTTTTTTTTTTTTGGCCAGGGTAGATTTCTTTCCAATGCAGTGTCTATTCCTTATCATAATTTTACTCTCGTGGATGACTTTTATATTTTAATTTATTTTTCACATATAAAAATGTAGAAAGGAGACAAAGGCATAACAAAATCGGAATTGTAGGGTAATGGAAGTAAATTTAAGTTCATTTATTCCAATTGTCTCATTTCACTATCAAAGAAGTTGAAATCCAAACATATTTCATCACTTGGGATAAGCTCTACAACTAGTAAGGAGCAAAGGAAGGATCTGGATCCTAACTCCCCTAACTCCAAATGCAGTACTCTTTCTATTTTGTAAGATCTATACCTCTGAATTCCCTTAGCAAGTCCCTGAGACTCAGCTCACTCATGGGAAGGAATAGATTGTTAGGTTCTCACTTACTGTAGTAATGTGGGAGGAAATTCTTTACTGGAGACCTCCTCTCTAAATATTATGGGCTGTGAAAGCATCCTTTCATTTTCTTTGTAGTCAGGTGACTACATTTTTATAGCTTACAGAAAATTTTATTTTGTTTCTCATAAAACCTCTTTGCAAATTTCCAAATGCAAATTGATTCTTTAAGCACTTTGTAAGAAATATACTCAATCACATTGTTCTTCAACAGTTACATTTGATCCCATTATTTAATTATATTTTCTTGAGGTACTTTGATATTGGTAGTTTAATGATACACCTGGTATCATGTAACAGCTTCTCTTGCTCAGCATGGGGTTATTTACAGCTTCATCTAAGGGCTGGGTCTTAATAGACTTTTTCTAATTAAATTAAACTCACTTTATCACAATGTTTTTGGAAAGTAGCACATACTGTGATTTTCTCTTATTTATTTCTTTAGGATTTACCTTTTATAAAACTATAGTTGGAACCCTAGGAATACTTACTTTTTTGTTAAGCACATATATCACTATCATCATCATCATTATTTTGCTTCATGGAAATGGTTTAGATTATCTTTTAGTAGTTAACTGGATGACATCTTTCAATTTTGACATCTTCCTTAACACTTAATATACTGTGCTCTCTCATCCCTTTGAGAACTTTTTGAAGGATGGTAAATAATCTCAGGCATGATGTTAATGTCAAAACTTTCTGCTTCATAAGGGAACTTTCTCCTTCAGACATACTATTACTTTGTTAGTAGGTTAAGAAAATAATTTCTAGCTGTACCAGACCTAAAATTATATTATAAAGCAGTGGTCATTGTGGTGATACTATAAATAAATGAGAAGAACAAAGGATAGTCTACATCTCAGATCTGTGAAGAGGGAAGGAATTTGTGTTCAAAGAAGAACTAGAGTACATTAGGAAATGCAAAATAGATGATTTTGATTATATTAAGTGAAAAAAGTTTTTGCAAAAACAAAACCAAGACAGATAAGATTAGAAGGAAAGCAGTAAACTGGGGAAAACATTTTATATCCAAGGATTCTGATAAAAGCCACATTTCTAAAATATATAGACAATTGTCTCATATTAATAAGAATTCAATGCATTTTCCCAATTGATAAATGGTCAAATGATATGAATAGATAATTCTCAGATGAAGAATTTAAAACCATTTATAGTCTTATGAAAAGATGTTCTAAATCACTATTGGTCAGAGAAATGCAAATTAAAACAACTCTAAGGTACTACCTCATACTTCTCAGATTGGCTAAGATGACAGGAAAATATAATGATAAATATTGGAGAGGATGTGGGAAAACTAAGACACTAATTGTTGGTGGAATTCTGAAATGATCCAACCATTCTGGAGAACATTCTGGAATCATGCCCAAAGGGCTCTAAAACTATGCATATCCTTTTATCCACTAGTGTCTCTACTGGGCTTATAACACAAAGAGATCATAAAAATGGGAAAAAAGATCCACATGTGCAAAAATGTTTGTAGCAGCCCTTTTTGCAGTGGCAAAGGACTGGAAACTTGGCACATGCATATCAGTTGGAGAATGGCTGAAAAAGTTATGGTATATGAATGTTATGGAATATTATTATTCTATAAGAAACTATCAATAGGATTTTTTCAGAGAAGTATGGAGAGACTTACATGAACTGATGCTAAGTGAAATGAGTATAATCAAGAGAACACTCTACATAGGAACAAGATGATGTGATGATCAACTCTCATGGACATGACTCCTTGCAATAATAAGGTGATTTAGGCCAGTTCCAATGATCTTATAATGGAGAGAGCCATTAGAGAGAGAAGACTGGGAAGTGAGTGTAAATTACAACATGGCATTTTCACTTTTTTATTGATGTTTGCTTGTTTTTTGTTTTCTTCCCTGTGTTTTTTTCTTTTCAATCTGATTTTTCTTGTGTGGCATAATTGTGGAAATATGTATAGAAAAATTGCACATTTTAATATATAATAGGATTAATTACCATCTAGGGGAGTTGGTAGTGGAGAAAGTGATAATGATACATCAGACAGGTTTTATAACCTGATGGAAGAGCACCTTTCCTCTTCTTCTAGTACAATCTTTTTCCCACCCACCCCCTTTTCTTTTTTATATCATCACAATAAAGTTACCCTCTTAGTATACCCTAAGAAAGATACAATTTTCAAGAGTTAAACATATCATCTTCCCATATAGAGAAGTAAACATTTTAATCTTTTTAAAAAATAGGTTTTTTTCCTTCCCATTTTACCTTTTTTATGCTTTTCCTTAGTTCTGTATTTGAAGATCAAAACCCCCTAGAAAATCCCCTATTTTATTGAATTTCCATCTTTCTCCCTGAAAGATAATGCTTAGTTTTGCAAGAAAATGCATTCTTAGTTACATTTCAAACTTTTTTGTCTACTAGAATATCAAATTTCAGGCCCTTTTATCCTTTAAAGTGGAAACTGATAGATCCTAGATAATCCTAATTGTGGTTCCTTACTTTTTGAATTGTTTCTTTCTGCCTGCTTACAATATTTTCTCCTTAATGTGATGATTTTGGAAGTTAGCTACAATATTTTTTGGTGTTTTCATTCTCAGGTGTCTTTCAGGAGGTGACTGATGAATTCTTTCAATGGATATTTCAATGGATATCTCAATCTAGGATAATAGGGAAGTTTTCATTTATGATTTCTTGAAAGATGAAAGAATTCTTAGATTATCTCTCCTGGATCTATTTTCAAGGTCAGTTTTCAGGTTTGTTTTCTTTTTTGTTTGTTTGTTTGTTTTGTTTTTTGATGACATTGTTTATATTTTCTTCTATTTTTTTCATATTTGTTTTTGTTTTTGTTGATTGATTCTTGATGTCTCATTAAGTCATTTACTTCCATTTCTTCAATTCTAATTTTTAGCGAATTATTTTCTTCAGTTAGGTTTTTTTTTTTTTTTTTAACCTCCTTTTGAATTTAGTCGATTGAACTTTTAAATGAGGTGTTTTGTTTATTGGAGTTTTTCCCCATTTCACCAATTCTATTTTTAAGGAGTTGTTCTCTCTCTCTCTTTTTTTTTTTTCATTTCACTAATTCTGTTTTTCATGGAGTTGTTTTCTTCAGTATCTCTCTCTCTGTCTCTAAATTTATGATCACATTAGATGGTATATTGTTTTCTGCTGGGTGTTTTCTCATTTTGAAACAGGTTGAACTCAATTTTCCTCTAACAGAATGGCATATAAGGTCATTCCACATGCTCAGTATGGGGTAGGAAGATCCATTGCCCTCTCTGTTCACAGGAAATGCAATTGGCTCATGACTATATTACATACCAGTTTTGTTGCTATAATGGAATTTTCACAAGAGAGTTTTCTTGAATTTGATGAAATAAGTCCCACCTCAGTTCAAAGTAGAATTGTTTCCCTCCTGATTGGGCTTCTAATTCTAAAGACTTTGTCATTGTGTCTATGCCCAGTTTCCTCTAATCCCTTAGCTCCACTTGGAGATATATATATATTTCCCCCTCCCCCCCTTTTTTAGAATGTATGTTCCTTGGGGCCAAGATCTATCTTCTTTTTTTTTTTTCCCCTCTTGCTTCCACTGGTGTTCCTATCATCTAGCATACTTTCTAGTACACAATAATTACTTTCAAACATCATGGACCTACTTTCTTCCCTCCTGCCTGATGTTTATTTTGTTCAGCATATCTAGAGAAAAGATAATTTCTGCTCATCTCCCCTCCACCCCCCCACCCCTTTCTTAAGAACTTAAAATCATAGAACTAGAGATGGAAGCTCATGTTTCTGGAGCAGCAGAAAGCATCTAGTTGAGCTCTTCCATTTTAGGAATGAGAACATTGAATCCCAGAAATGTTAAAACATTTGTCTAGAATTCACAAAGATAGTATCAAGAGCAGAGGTTTTTCTGACTGTACCATTCAATTCCTTTCATTTGTATGAATGTAATCTTTATTATATGTCAGATATATTTTCCTCTATACAAAAAAAGGATGAACAATAATGGAACGCCTGTGTCAGATAGAGATTTTAGGACCACAATGTCCTGAACCTGGTTTAGAAGTGTGGAATGTGTGTGCACATGTGAATGCATGCATGAAAGTGCAAAGGATCATCATAATAGCATGCAGGGCTTCTAGAATTTATTATTTTTTTCACAAGCCTTCAGAATAAACTGCAAGATGACAAGGAACCAGAAGTGTAGGCTATGGACATTTGCCAAAAAGTAAAGTATAATCTAGGGGAGAAAAGAACTGACACATGTATGATGAATCTCCTACATGATCAACGATCCTGTCAACAGGCATTAGTAAATATTAGTTGAAAGAAAGGTGGATGATCCCTTCACTTTTTGCAAAACAGCTCCAATTCAAGGTAACTGCAGAGCCTTTATAAGGTTGACCATCCTTTTTTGGCTGCATTTCAAGGCCTTCTTTTTTAAACTAAATCCTGCAAATGGTAAGGGGACTTATATTTAGCTTTCATTAACTCCTCACACCTTACCTGGGGAGCCAGTTATTATTGTTCAAACTAAAGAATTCAAAGCAAGTGAAAAGCATAACATTTGAAATGGAATTGTATAAATACTTTTTTTTCAGATGGGTACTACATTATTGTTTTATGTGAAAATAGCATGAAATCACCTCAAACGAACAGTGTGTGTGTGTGTGTGTGTGTGTGTGTGTGTGTGTGTGTCTGTGTGTGTGTGTGTGTGTCTGTGTGTGTGTGTGTGTGTATGTCAACAGGAATAGCAAAAGTTTTCATGTTTTTAGTAAGAAGAAAATAAATGTATAATAATTGAATGTAATCAAAGAATAGCATTATAGTTAGCTCTACATTGTACAATTAAAGGTGAGGCTGAAAGAATTTAAATTACTTTCAGAAATGTTCATGACAAATCTAGACTAAAACAAGTCATAAAAGTATTAATTTGGACCTGGAGACTAGGAAGACCTTTCATTTTTCAGATGAGAAAACCAAAGCTGAGAAGTATTTAAGGACTAATTAGTTAAATGAATAATAGCTAAACTAACAGTTAAATGAGTAATTAAGTCGATGGCTAATAGGAATTAACTATTTGAATTCCTGTAATTAGATGATTTAAGGTGCAGGCTTAGATCTTAGTCAATAACTACCAGATTTTTAAATCAAAGAATGGATCTGCTTTTTCCTCTTCCTTCTCTTCTATCTTTTTAATAATTTTGGACCCTAAAAGGACCTTAGAAGTTACAATATGAAACACCCATTTTCATTGGTAAAACCTATTATCAAAGAAAGTTCTGTCTCAAAGCTAACTAGTAAAACAGCAAGGCAGAACCTAGAGTTCCTATTAATGAACTCTCTATTAGATCATATTTTCTTCAATCCAAATAAATCTCCACCCTTTCACTCTGACTCCCCACTCACTTTCTTAACACTTATAATTTTTGTGTGGTGTCAAACACCAGAGGCAATGTAATATAGTAGAGACCTGACTTTGCAATCAGAAAGATCTCCATTAAAGTCATATTTTTTGCTTTGTTTTCTGGAACAAATTACTTATATTCTAAGTAATCTAGGCATTGATTATTTGAATTAGTGACTTCCATTGCTATCAGGATTTTCCTTTCTGAAAATCTACACAACAGTGAAATCACTGCTGTTGACCCATCTTGGTTAATGCTCCTGAATGTGAGAATTTCCATCTCATGAATAATTGAGGCTTTTATAATTTCTCAAATTCTATGGCTATAAAGGACATATAAAATCATATGTATCTGAATGAAAATAAAAGATTGGATATTCAACATTCAGTTTTTACCATGTTAAGTTGAAAGCATCACAAGGACAGTGGATAGAAGTTCTCTAGATAAATAAATGGAAGAGACTTGTTTGAGAGCAAGAAACTGTATAATTTGTAGATGCATATTTTGAATTCTTTATCATTCAAGTGAGAGTTAAATTTTAACCCGGGGAGAGAGAGAGAGAGTCTATAAGTAGATAAATTCTTTAATTTAGAAATCTGTTTGGACAAAAACTAGACTGGCCTTTTAGCCTTTTATATTTTCTAATAAGAATTTGATTGGGGTTGGGGATGAGTTGGTAAATAGCACTAACCGAGGATTCAGGAAGACTTGGATTCAAATACTGCTTTTAATAGTTAAGAAAGTGATCCTGGGCAAGCTTTTGAATGTTTTTTCTTCTCATTCCCTTATCTTGTTCCCTCAGAAGGTTGCAATCTGTGGGGTTTGAGCTCCTTTCTAAGTCTCACCATAGATGATTATAGAGAGATGGATGCTTCTTGAGAGAAACAAATAATACATATATATTTGAAATTCTCCTATTGTTCAGTGAATGTTGACCAAAACCGTATGATTGTGTCCTGGGAGGAGTTGGTGGGGGAGTTTTAGAAAGGAAAAACATTATTTGTGTTGAGAGGATATATATATATATAAAAGCTGTCTATTGGTACCAATTTCTCCCCACATGTAATACAGTATTGTATTAGCATTCTCTTCACTCATTGGGAAGAGGTCATGAGTAAAAGAAAGTACTGAGAAGGAACATAAGCTTTCAAAGAATAATAAGTTGGGCAGTTACAGATATGTAAGCAAATGGTTCCTTTGCCTTACCAATCTCACAGGCAGATAATGATGGTAGCTCAGAAGCACAGCAGGATATCTGTACTTCCAGTTAGAGCCCCGATTTTATGGATTTTTCCCTTATATTTTTATTGGAGAGTCAGAAGGACTAAGTGTGAGGGGAACTTTAGTGATAGTCAATCAGTGTGTGGACAGGACTGTAACCCTCCTTATCAACACAAGGATACTGCAATTAATAAGATTTCCATTATATACATGGTTTACCTTACTTGCAAGGATTACATGAAGTTTGCCAAACTGATAATTTGCTAACCTTGCATTCTTAACCTCAAATATAGTTGACCAAACCAGTTGTATTCATGGGAACTTCCCAATAAATCGGTAAGTCAGTAAGTGGTCAAATAAAAAGTCTCTTCTGTCACCTGGGGCCTAGTAAAGTTGAAATTGACCAATATTCATAATAATTACCATTATTTCTTTCAAAATTCCCCAGGCTTTTCTAGAAAACTAGGTTATATGTTTAAAGGAATAAGAGAAATGGGACAAAAACTATTTAAATAAATTTGACTAAAGAGAATTTTATTCAGGGGGCAGAGCCAAGATAGCAGAGGGTATATAGGTCTTTTTCATGAGCTCTTCCTGGCTTTTTTTTTTCCATTTCACTAATTCTGTTTTTCATGGAATTGTTTTCTTCAGTATCTCTCTCTCTCTCTCTCTCTCTCTCTCTCAAGCTATTTTCACATAAAACAATAATGTAGTACCCATCTGAAAAAAAAAAAAAAGTATTTATACAATTCCATTTCAAATGTTATTGTTTTCACTTGCTTTGAATTCTTTAGTTTGAACAATAATAACTGGCTCCCCAGGTAAGGTTTGAGGAGTTAATGAAAGCTAAATATAAGTCCCCTTTTCATTTGCAGGATTTAGTTTAAAAAAGAAGGCCTTGAAATGCAGCCAAAAAAGTATGGTCAACCTTATAAAGGCTCTGCAGTTACCCTGAATTGGAGCTATTTTGCAAAAAGTCAAGGGATCATCCACCTTTCTTTCAACTAATATTTACTAATGCCTGTTGACAGGATCATTGGCCATGTAGGAGATTCATCATACATGTGTCAGTTCTTTTCTCCCCTAGATTATACTTTACTTTTTGGCAAATGTCCATAGCCTACACTTCTGGTTCCTTGTCATCTTGCAGTTTATTCTGAAGGCTTGTGAAAAAAATAATAAATTCTAGAAGCCCTGCATGATATTATGTAATGGGCTGAGGCTTGAGTTGATGCACTGAGGTCCCAAGCACATGAGGCTAAATAGTAATTGGACCATACTCTATTAATAGATAAGCTTGGAGAGAGAATGGCCCCCACCCACTCTTTGTGCAAGTCCTGATGTGTTGTATAGGAAATGACGATTTTGGTGGGTGGAGGCAGGGGAGTGGAGAAGGAAGGGGAGGAGAGACCTTTGGGACGGCCATTGCCACAGTTGCCGACACAGTTGCCTCCATGGTTGCCTCGGCTCGCGTCGCTCTCTCTTAGCTGGCTTCCTGTCGCAACTGCCTATATTTGCTATCGCAATCTTTCTTGCCTATATTTGCTATAGCAATCTTTATTCACCTCTTCGCTTCAATAAATATTGAAGATTTTCCCCTTAACCTGAATTCCTTATTCCAGCTGATTTTAAATAATCGGTCATTACATTTGGCGCCCAACGTGGGGCTGTTTTTCATTCCCTGTGGCAAAACTGTCCATTCATATCTTTTATAAGGCTCAGCTAAGTTAACGCTGGGCACTGAAAAGGCAAATCTTTTCATATCCTCCTTATCCAGAGGGATAGAATAGAAACAATCCTTAATATCGATGACCCAAAGAGGCCACTCTCTAGGCAATTGAGTAGGAGATGGAAGTCCAGGCTGAAGAGTTCCCATAGTTTCCATCTGTTCATTTACTTTTCTTAAATCAGTGAGCATCCTCCATTTTCCTGATTTCTTTTTTACAACGAACACTGGGGAATTCCAAGGACTTAGAGAAGGTTGTAAATGTCCTTGTTCAAGCTGTTCCTGTACTATATCTAATAAGGCCTGAATTTTATCGCTACCCAAGGGCCACTGTTCTATCCACACTGGTGTATCAGTTTTCCATTGGATAGGAACAGGTGAAAGTGTTGGCAGGCCTTCAACAGCAGCCCTGCTTAAAAAACCGAAGTACTCATTTTTAACCCTAATTGTTGTAAAACATCTCTTCCCCACAGATTGATGGGGAGTTTTTCAACTATAAAAGGAGTAAAAACTCCTGTTTTGCCTTCAAAAGTCCATCTCATAGGGGCAGCACTAACTTCAGCTGCTATTGATCCTCCTACTCCAGACATATAGGTGTCTGCTTTAATCTTTGGCCAGTGACTGGGCCAATTGGCACCTCTAATAACTGTACGATCTGCACCTGTGTCTACCAATCCTTCCAATGGTAGGCCATTTATATAGATCGTGAGCATAGGTCGGTCAGCCGTTACAGCTGCTGTCCAGTAAATTCCTGGATTTTGTGGTCTGGAGTCAGAACCTGGGTGACTATCACCAGGTTGCTTATTAGGATTCTGTATGAGTAAACCTGATGCTACTACGTCTCCTGGGTGATAAGTCACACATTGTCTACCTGTATTAGTGACTGGGATATTATCTACACATTCCCCAGTTTCCCACATCAGTGTGTGGATGGACACTGTTTTGTACGTACAAAAAGGAGGTGAAATGGTCAAGCCTACTGTGCCTGGAGGTAAGGGATCCATAGGCTGGAGAGGAACAGATTTCACCTTTCCAGGGGGTATCTCAGTTGTCCCAGCTGCATACAGCTCTATTCTCCCCAATTGTAATTCCCTTCTGCCATCAGGTTGCTTCCTGGCTGGTTGACTGTGTAATCCCCTTCTCCCATCATATGGCTTTCTGGCTGATTGGTCATGTCTGGATACTGGACTTCTAGGCCCTCCCTGGGTGCACCATTGGCTGCCATCATGCCCCAAGTGTTTTTTGCCTTGGGCCCTGGGGCTGGGCCCCTCATCCCGTTTCCCTGAATCTGTCTGCATTCTGAGGCCCAATGGAAGCCTCTGTTGCATTTTGGACATGGGGTTTGGGGTCTTGTTCTCCCACCTTGTTTTCCCATTCTATCTCTATACCAACATTGAGCTTTCAGATGCCCTACTTTTCCACACTGAAAGCATCTACGAGTCTCTCTGGAAGTCCCTTGCCAAGAGGGATTCTGTCTTCCCATGTTTGGATTTTGGGAAGTCTGCACCATAGCCTGGGTATAAAAGGCACCTGTGTCCACTGTGGCACAGCGTCTTATGATCTCCTCTAAAGGAGCATCCCTGCGCAGTCCTAGTATAATTCTTCTGCAAACCTCATTAGCATTTTCCTTAGCAAGTTGCCTTATCAAAACATCTGTTATTGGATTTTCTCCATTTGTTCTTGTGATAGCTGTCTGCAAGCGTCCCACAAAGTCAGCAAAGGGTTCATTTGGCCCTTGTGTTATTTTTGTGAAGGCCCCCCTCTTGTCGTCTTTATTGTGGAGGGAAGCCCACGCTTTGATAGCATTAACAGCAATTTGCTCATATGCTGCTACAGAATAATTAATTTGTGCTGCGACATTTGCATAAGGACCTGTACCTGTAAGTAGGTCATAGGTGATTGCAGCATGAACTCCACTTTGACTATTTTGTTGGGCTTGTATCCTACAGAGCTCACTATATTCAGAAAGCCACAAGTAGTTTTGTCCAGGTTCTAGGCATATCTTTGCTATAGATTTCCAGTCATCAGGGGTCAAGATTTCAAAAGACAAATTTTGTAATAGCATCTTAACATAAGCTGATGTAGCCCCATAAAGAGTGCAAGCTTTTTTCAGGTCTTTGAGGATATCTATATCAAAAGGAGAGTATCTTCTACTTTCTTGACCTGAAGAATCAAACTGTTGAATAACTGGAAAAATGTGGTGTTGGATTTCCAATACATTTCTCCCTTCTTCTTTGGCCTTAATTAGTGCCTTTTGCAATCTACTCAAAGGAGCAGCTGGACGCTGTGGGGGAGGGGCTGGATGCTGGGGGGGAGGTGCTGGTGCTGTCACTGCCCCCCCCACTACCCCTCCTCCCTCCATCCCAGAGGGTGGAGTTGATGGAGGAGAGTCAATTACCTGCTCCTCAGGTGGGGCTAAAGCTGCCTCAGATTCACCCCGCCCTTGAGCCTCACTTAAGTCTTCATGCCCTGTGGGGATAAGGCCATTAATCTGTTCTTTGTCTTCCTCCTTTACCTCAGGCTTCCGCATTTGGCCATTCTTAGAGTTTTTTCCTTTTCTCCTAAAACTAGTACGGTATTTTAAGGCCATCTGTATCGTATTGTATAAATAGAATGCCTCGAAGGGAACTGACTGAGGGTTGTCAATGTTATAATCAGAGATCTGTTGACCAACCAATGCCCAGTTACCCAGAGAGATTTGCTCTTCCTCTAAGAACCCAGGGGAGGTAAGTTTTAATGTACTCAAAAGTTTAGCTGCGTGTTCCCAAGATACAACTAGCCCTTCCTCTTCTATCAGGTCACGCAGGCTTTTTATAACACCACTAATATCTGATTCAGCCTATTCAGTAGGTGTGGTACAAAGAATTGCCACAGCCCAAATAAAATTTGCAGCTTCTAATATATATCAGCTCTTTAAGGAACTTCAGGAGCAAGTGAGAAAACATCCAGGTAAGATTTATATCTTGCATGTCCACTCACATAGTGGACTCCCAGGCCCTATTTTTGATGGGAACTCAAAGGCAGATAGCCTTTTAACTATGTTGGCCAGTACACCTTTATTTCAGGAGGCACAGGAATCCCATTCTAAGTACCATCAGGCTGCTCGAGCTTTGCGTTTACAATTTGGGATTACAAAAGAGGAAGCTAGGAGCATAGTAAAAAGCTGTACAGCTTGCCTTCCTTTCCATGCTCCTACACTGCCTCCAGGGAAGAACCCTCGTGGTTTGAGACCCAATGAAATCTGGCAAATGGATGTGACCCATTATAAATCTTTCGGTCGTCTGTCTTTTATCCATGTTGTGGTAGACACCTTTTCAGGATTCACTTTTGCCATACCAGCAGCAAAAGAGACAGCCCGAGTGGTCACTGAATTTCTCATGCAAGCATTTGCCATTATGGGTGTGCCACAAGCAATAAAAACAGACAATGGTCCTGCATACACCTCCAAACATTTTGCACACTTTTGTGCACAGTATAAGATTTTACACACCACTGGCATACCTTTTAATCCTCAAGGACAGGCAATAGTAGAGAGGAGAAACAGAGACATTAAGACGCTCCTCCAAAAACAAAAGAAAGGGGGAGCCACAGGTAACCCTAGAGAACTACTAAATCTAGCTCTTTATACTATTAACTTCTTGATTTTTGACGAAGATGCACTGGCTCCGGCAGACAGGTTTTATAACCCACCGGAAGGGCAATGTCCAGTGCGAGCAGCTCCACTATCTTTAGATAATCGCCAGGTGATGTGGAGAGACCCAGAAAGTGGTGAATGGAAGGGACCAGATAGGCTAACTGCTTGGGGGAGAGGGTTTGCTTGTATCTCTACAGGTGGAGAAGGAATCAGATGGGTGCCAACGAGCCGTATTCGCCTTGTCCATCGCAGAGAGACGGAGCAGACCCTTGAAACGAAGGAGAAGACCCAAGAAACATCGGGTGGTTCTGTTGCTGATTGTGCTCACCATTGAAAGAGTGTGGCAGTTATGGCGTTTGACTCATGGACATAGAAAATCATTGGACTTCAAAACCCTCAGAAATCATTGGATTCTCTGAGACATAAGATTGTTGTAGGACTTTAAAGCCCTCAGGAATCATTGGATTTTCTGAGAAATGATAAGACTGTTACAGGACTTCAAAATCTGCTGGAATCATTGGATTCCCTAAGACATAAAAAGACTTTTGCTGGACTTCAAAAACTTGGGGGGATCATTGGATTCCCTGATATGTGAAGCAATGGACAATAGATTGGTTTTGGACTATCTCTTGGCTGCTGAAGAGGTGTATGTGTGACTGCTGTTTACATACTCTCCTTCTAGGACTTCTGGCAATCTTTTACATCATACTGTTGATTTATATTGTTTGTTATACCGTTACTTGGGTGCATAATTCATGTTTGTTACACCACATCAAGCCTGCACTGACTGTGGGGAGAGTCATCACTAATAGCCTCTGCGTTGTTGCTATGTGCTATGTGTTCCCATGCTGATGGGTTTGTGCATAATAAGACCCTTGAGCCCAGAAACCTGCTAGCAACCCCCACTTCCCTTTGGTGCTTTTCATCTCCCTTCCTGAGATGTCAGGGAGGGCGTGATTATCTCCTTTTTAGTGCTTTCACCTCCCTTCCTGAGAAGTCAGGGGGGTCGTGATCACTTCCTTTTCGGTGCTTTCACCTCCTTTCCTGAGAAATCAGGGAGGGTGTGATCACCTCCCCTTGGGGGCTCTGACCTCCCTGAAGAGTCAGGGATGGCATGATCACCTGTGTTCTAAAACAAAAGAAAGCGGGAGATGTAATGGGCTGAGGCTTGAGTTGATGCACTGAGGTCCCAAGCACATGAGGCTAAATAGTAATTGGACCATACTCTATTAATAGATAAGCTTGGAGAGAGAATGGCCCCCACCCACTCTTTGTGCAAGTCCTGATGTGTTGTATAGGAAATGACGATTTTGGTGGGTGGAGGCAGGGGAGTGGAGAAGGAAGGGGAGGAGAGACCTTTGGGACGGCCATTGCCACAGTTGCCGACACAGTTGCCTCCATGGTTGCCTCGGCTCGCGTCGCTCTCTCTTAGCTGGCTTCCTGTCGCAACTGCCTATATTTGCTATCGCAATCTTTCTTGCCTATATTTGCTATAGCAATCTTTATTCACCTCTTCGCTTCAATAAATATTGAAGATTTTCCCCTTAACCTGAATTCCTTATTCCAGCTGATTTTAAATAATCGGTCATTACAATATTATGATGACCCTTTGCACTTTCATGCATGCATTCACATGTGCACACACATTCCACACTTCTAAACCAGGTTCAGAACATTGTGGTCCTAAAATCTCTATCTGACACAGGCGTTCCATTATTGTTCATCCTTTTTTTGTATAGAGGAAAATATATCAGACATATAATAAAGATTACATTCATACAAATGAAAGGAATTGAATGATACAGTCAGAAAAACCTCTGCTCTTGGTGCCAGAAGCCCTTGATACTATCTTTGTGAATTCTAGACAAATGTTTTAACATTTCTGGGATTCAATGTTCTCATTCCTAAAATGGAAGAGCTCAACTAGATGCTTTCTGCTGCTCCAGAAGCATGAGCTTCCATCTCTAGTTCTATGATTTTAAGTTCTTAAGAAAGGGGTGGGGGTGGGGGAGATGAGCAGAAATTATCTTTTCTTTAGATATGTTGAACAAAATAAACACCAGGCAGGAGGGAAGAAAGTAGGTCCATGATTTTTGAAAATAATTATTGTGTACTAGAAAGTATGCTAGATGATAGGAACACCAGTGGAAGCAAGAGGGAAACAAACAAACAAACAAAAAAAAGACAGATCTTGGCCCCAAGGAACTTACATTCTAAAGAAGGGAGGGAGGGGAATATTTATATCTCAAAGTGGAGCTAAGGGATTAGAGGAAACTGGACATAGACACAGTGACAAAGTCTTTAGAATTAGAAGCCCAATCAGGAGGGAAAAAATTCCACTTTGAATTGAGGTGGGACTTATTTCATCAAATTCAAGAAAACCCCCTTGTGAAAATTCCATTATAGCAACAAAACTGGTATGTAATATAGTCATGAGCCAATTGCATTTCCTGTGAACAGAGAGGGCAATGGATCTTCCTACCCCACACTGAGCATGTGGAATGACCTTATATGCCATTCTGTTAGAGGAAAATTGGGTTCAACCTGTTTCAAAATGAGAAAACACAAAAGCACATGTCCAAATGTGCAAACCTAGCTGTCATTCTGACATGCTTGCAGCATTCAGACTAGAAAGGATCAGGCAAAAGGGGTTGTGATTTTATTCTACCGTGAAGCACTTTGGATAATAATGTACATTTTGCTTTTACTGCACTCAGGGGAAATCCACTGAAGATAATAAGAGAGGTTAATAAGAGTTTGTTTCATCAGTCAGCCTTTATAGTTCTCTACCCTTACTGCTTTCCCCCCCCTCCTTCTGTTTCCAGACAAGAAATTCCAGTACACTCTCTAGTTATAATACTAGGTTAGTTCTCATTAGAGATTAAAAAAACAAAAAAAAAACTTTATTTCATCCTTAGTAAGTGAAAAACATACAGAAGATTTGGATTTGTCAAAACTAAGGATCTGGGAGATTAAATAGAATCTTTTGAATTTAAAAGCATTATTTCTGGGCTATTTTTCTTGTGGTGGTAGTAAAAATAAAAGCAGTTATCAGTTCCATAACTAGAGATAAAGGATCAAAAAGAGGCCTCCTGAAACATGACCATATTTGAGTCTTCAGACCTATATATTATAAGATGGAAATAAAGTACCCTAAGAAGTGTCCTCCTGTAAAGTAATTTAATGAGTACTTGTGGTGGGGAGAGGCAGCTGGTAGTTTTGGGATTCATGAGGCTAATTCAAAGAACATTCAACACAGTTGCTCATAGTTGAACGATGAACACCCTTTGTGTGTTTATGGCTGATTTAACTATTAAGGCTGAAAATAAAAAAATCAAAAAGAGTAAAAAGTTAATTAACCTAACGAATGAACACAGAAGAAGCAGGATGTACCTACAGGTGGTAAATCATTTCAACTGTGAGGGAAATGGGAAAGCCAGAGTGATAGCCAGCTGTTCAAAACAGTACAAATTGTGCACAGCAAACCTGAACTCAAAATCCTGGCTAAGGGATAATACAACTCTCTTCAGAGCAACAGATGCTCATGGAAAGAAAAGAGGAGGTAGGGGAGGCAATTCACTGAAGCAAATTACCTTGATATTATGATCTGTGATCTAGGTATCAAATAAAAGATTTCTCAGAGTCAATGGTCCTATATTAGAAATGTGGTTTGGGTGCATTGGTATAGAAAAATAAGATTTAGTATTACAATACCCAGGAAAACCATCTGGAATGAACCCCTGTTAGCACTTCACTCCTCCTCCCCCTGAGGCAGATGCTTGAAAAAGTCTGATGAGATTAACAGTCTAGAAAGGGAATAAAACAAACTACTTAAACACAAATTCTTTAAGGAATAAAAATTTCCTCTTATACTTATGAAGAATATAAATACTAATAATTTGAATTTCAGAATCTCCTTAAGAAGTGAATAGCAGAAAAAAACAAACAGAAAAATAGAGTATTTATTCAGTCTCTAATAACCTCTATATATACAGAATAAATGACAATCAATAATAATCATGGGAAATACTGGAGAAATTAGCCCCACTTTAGCTGGGAATACATTTGTAGCAGTTGGTAGGATTATTTAAGTTTTTTAAAGATCTTTTTCTAATATGTTGCCATAAAAATCTAAAATGTTGACTTTTTGAATATTCAATAGCATGCAGATATCCAATGGCACCCTGTAACACATGCTTGGTTCTCCAAGCATTTATCTATGTTTATCAGTATTTATCTAGGCTCCACAAGGAAGTTGGGTTCTTTTTTTAATTTCATAGGATTTCTGCTTACTTTCCAACTTTTATGATTTCTTTTGCCTTTCTTCCATTTTATGTTGATAGATAGATAGATAGATATAGGTATACACTCATAGATGCATATATATGTGTTTATATATAGTAACTGGTACCAAAATATTTATTTTCTTTTTCTTCAGTTGAAGGCCTTTGTTTTCTTTAGACATTATTTTTTCTTATAGTTCATTTTACCTTCATATACAAACATTTATACTATCTTTTAAAATTCTTTAAAATATTATTTCTATAAAATGAAACTTTTCCCCAACTTCTTCATCATTCTCTCCCTTTTTCTATATTATCTGAAACCAGTTTTTGAGCTACTTTGTCTTAAAATCCAGTGCTTGAACTGCAAGATCTCTCACTTGCCATTCTGCTCCAATTGCTTCTGATCCTTCTTTTATCCTTTTAAGTTCCATCAAATCCCTATTCTCTGTCTCTACTATCTGATCTTTCTAATCTACTAGGGACAAATGTAAGAATCTATATGTATTTTTTAAATCAACTTCACAAAAAGAGAGCAGTTAAAACATGCCAAGACAACACATTTTGTGAAAAAGATTTGCCAGTTTTAGGTGACTTTTAAATTTAATATGCATCAACAGTGTAATATGAAAACCAAAACAAAATATGAATGCTTCTTTGCATTCATAGATACATATTTGTTATATTTGTGGATATTTATGTTGTAGGTATATAGCTCAATAATTTACTATATTTTAATTTTGCCTTTCTTGAGTCTCAAGGCAGCTCTTGCTTTTTTTCTTCTGTCCTACTATCACATGCTTTAGATCATAAGAAAGCTATTCTTGTAGCATTTATTTAAAAAGGAATAGTACTGAAAAAAAATTCAAAAATAAGAATCAGTCAGCCAAAAGAACCTCTAAAACAGAAGTTCTTAATCTTTTTTTTTTTTTTTTTTTTTTTGAGCATCATAAGCACCTTTGGCAAGTTGGCATAGTCTGGGATTCATGAATAAGATAAATGTTTTTAAATGTATAAAACATATAGGACCAAAGGAAAAAATAGATATTGAAATACAGTTACTATTTTTAAACATACTTATGAGCTTGAGTTAAAAATACAATTAAGATTTTTTTTTAAATAAAATAAAAAATGGACAAAATCCATGTATTAAGACAAAAGCCAAAAAATTATCCTCATGCCTGCAATGATAAACTACTATATTTAATGTTCTCATCATTAAAAATATATATCTAATTTATGTTATTGTGTGTTTTCTACTTACTTTCTTTTTTTTTTTTTTTTTTTTTTTAATATTTTACAACTCAAAGGCTGGGAACCTAAGGAAAAGGAAGAAAAAAATCATTATCACTTTTAAGTATTCAATACTGTTTTGAATTGGTTCTGACTCTTCTTGACCTCATTTGGAGCTTTCTTTTTTTTTTTTTTTTTGAGCTTTCTTAATGAATATACTAAAGTGGTTTGCCATTTCCTTTTCCAACTTATTTTACAGATGAGGAAATGAAGATAAACATAATTAAGTGACTTGTCCAAGGTCACACAGCTAGTAAGTATCTGAGACTGGATTCGTATTTAGAAATTCTTGACTTCATATCCAATACTCTACTGATGGTACAACTTAGTCTGCAAATATTCAAAACTAATTGTAATTGGCCGCTAACTCTTTAAGCAAAGGCTGGATGATCACTTGTAAACTGAAATTTATTTTGGGTATCTATTGGGTTAACTGATAAAATTTTTGATTCTATAATTCTGTGACCTTTCTTTTTTTTTTTTTTTAAGTAAAGAAGATTGGCATTTATACATGAGCAAAGTGAAATTTGGTTAAAAAAGATAATTCTGTTGTGTGTTTCCTTTGGGAGACACTGTAGAAAAACTAGATTAGACAGATAAAGGCTTTGAGATCTATGTGTACTAATACATTGCTATTTATGCTCCATTTCCATTTTGAGCTCACATATGGTCTGTTTGAGGGATTATAACTGTCTTTGTTTACAGAGGTCATCACCATGTTTACATTATTGCTTGTGGCTTTGTTTTTCTCCCTGCCAATCCCATTCATACCAACCCCCAAACACTTAGACAAAAACCAATCATAAAATCACTGTGCCCGCTCTCCCCCTAAAGAGAGGAAATGATGGGTTTATATAAACACCTACTGGGATACTGCTGGGTAACTGAATTAATATCACCTTAAATTTGAATAGCTCTTCATACTTTTCAAAGTGCTTTGATGTACATTATCTTAATAGATACTCCCAAGAACACTGTGACTAAGGTCACATATTAACATCCTCATTTTATGGTTGAGGAAGCTGAGACATAAGAGAGGCTGAGCTAGAAAAATGTTATCTGATTGAGATCCTTGGGGAAGGTGCATCAAAGAAAAATGGGGGAAAATTATTTGGAGTTAGCATGATGTATTTTTTTTTTATTTCTAGCATGAACTTTAAACAGAGTTACACTCTTATAATCTCAACTAACTACTATGTATTTTCACATGGAAATTCTACTTTATTTTTTAATTTTTAAATACCCCAAACTAGCTCATGTCTCTTAGAGGTTACCCTGCCTCTAATCTCTGTTTAATCCATTTGAACATCACAACCAAATTAATATTCTGAAAGAGTATTCATATTATTCCTGTGCTAATCAATCAACCAACATTCAAACCATAAGCCATTGTTCAGTACCAATAGTCATGATTCCAGTTCTTACACACAGCATTTAAGAACCTCCCCATCTGATTCTCAACATATTCTGCAAATTTATCTTCCAAAACTTCAGTTCAACAAATAATTACCAAGAACCTACAAAGCAATGTTCTAGGTTCTAAGCACATGAAGCCAAAAATAAATAGTGTGTAACCTTTGTAAGCTTATATTCTATTGATGGGTATAACATATACACAGATAAGTTAAAAGAAACTCTATTAAAAAGAGGGACAAGACTAATGAGTGGACAGGTGTGGAAAAGCTTTACAAACCAGGTGGCAACTGAGTTGAGGATTAAAAGAAAAAAAGAAATTGTGAGCCTGAAAGGCAGAAATGACACTGAAATTCACTTCTGTAAAAGGACTTCATCAATAAATATTAAAACAAGATAGTGGAGAATAAACAGATCTTTATCTGAGGTCTTCTTGGCATCCCACAGATCGACCAGATCAAGACACTGAACTGGTTTTGGAGTGACAGAATCCACAAATATTTGAAGTATAACAAATTTCCAGTAGAAGATATTTTGGAAGAACTTCAGAAAAGGTCTGTTTCTTTTTTTTTTTTTAATAACTTTTTATTGACAGCACATATGCATGGATGATTTTTTACAACATTATCCCTTGTACTCACTTCTGTTCCAACTTTTCCCTTCCCTCCCTCCACCCCCTTCACTAGATGGGAGGCAGTCTTATACATATTAAATATGTTATAGTATATCCTAGATACAATATATGTGTGCAGAACCTAACAGTTCTCCTGTTGCACAGGGAGAATTGGATTCAGAAGGTAAAAATATCCTGAGAAGAAAAACAAAAATGCAAACAGTTCACACTCATTTCCCAATGTTCCTTCTTTGGGTATAGCTGATTCTATCCATCATTGATCAATTGAAACTGTATTAGATCTTCTCTTTGTTGAAGATATCCACTTCTATCAGAATACATCCTCATACAGTATAGTTGTTGAAGTATATAATGATCTCCTGATTCTGCTCATTTCACTTAGCATCAGTTGATGTAAGTCTTTCCAGGTCTCTCTGTATTTATCCTGCTGGTTGTCTCTTAGAGAACAATAATATTCCACAACATTCATATACCACAATTTACCCAACCATTCTCCAATTGATGGGAATGCATTCATTTTTCAGTTTCTAGCCACTACAAACAGGGCTGCCACAAATATTTTGGCACATACAGGTCCCTCTTTGGCATATAAACCCAGTAGTAACACTGCTGGATCAAAAGGTATGCACAGATTGATAACTTTTGGGGCATAAGTCCAAATTGCTCTCCAGAATGGTTGGATCCATTCACAGTTCCACTAACAATGTATTAATGTCCCTGTTTTCCTACATCTTCTCCAACATTTGTCATTTTCTTTTCCTGTCATCTTAGCTAATCTGAGAGGTATGTAGTATTATCTCAGAGTTGTCTTAATTTGCATTTCTCTGATCAATAGTGATTTGGAACCACTCTTTCATAAGAGTGGAAATAGTTTCAATTTCATCATCTGAAAATTGTCTATTCCTATCCTTTGATCATTTATCAATTGGAGAATGGCTTGATTTCTTATAAATTAGAGTCAATTCTCTATATATTTTGGAAATGAAGCCTTTATCAGTACATTTAAGTGTAAAAATGTTTCCACAATTTTTTGCTTCCCTTCTAATCTTGTGTGCCTTAGTTTTGTTTATATAAAGGCTTTTTAATTTGATATAATCAAAATTTTCGATTTTGTGATCAATAATGATCTCTAGTTCGTCTTTGGTCACAAATTCCTTCTTCCTCCACAAGTCTGAGAGGTAAACTATCCTACGTTCCTCTAATTTATTTATCATCTTGTTCTTTATGCCTAAATCATGGACCATTTTGATCTTATCTTGGTATACGGTGTTAAGTGTGGGTCTATGCCTAATTTCTGTCATACTAATTTCCAGTTTTCCCAGCAGTTTTTGTCAAATAATGAATTCTTATCCTCAAAGTTGGGATCTTTGGGTTTGTCAAACACTAGATTGCTATAGTTATTGACTATTTTGTCCTGTGAACTTAACCTATTCCACTGACCAACTAATCTATTTCTTAGCCATAACAAATGGCTTTGGTGACCACTGCTTTATAAGATAGTTTTAGATCAGGTACACCTTCATTTGAATTTTTTTTTTTTTCATTAATTCCCTTGAAATTCTTGACCTAGAAAAGGTCTGTTTCAATAGGGCATGGAGGGTTGGTAGGGGGATAAGAGAGGCAGGCAGCCAAGTGCAGGTCCAACAGAGGGACCCAAAGTAATATGGTTTCCATATTCCAGGTAATCTACTGGGAAGCTCTTATTTGAAATGCAGTGGCTTTTCTATCCTGGATCAGAAGCCAGTGGATCAGCGAATTAGCTGGGAGATATTCAACACAAACACAAAAGGCGAATAATGAGCTTTTGAACTACAGAATAATGCAGGATTTGGCCACACCAACCCAGCACTAAAAGGAAGTCAGCAGCACTGTCCAAGTGCTGTGTAAATCTGCTGTTGCCCATAGAGGAAGTATGAGAAAATCCCCCCTTTGCCTTAAGAGTAGACTTCAATCTTTAAAAAATGAGCAAAAAATTCCAAAAGAACTCTAGCCATAGATGGCTTTTACAGATACAGAGAAGAACAGACCTCAAACCCTGACAATATTCAAGGCAAATCTTCTCCAGATTAAGTCCCAACCAGTGATACGGGGTAATCCCCATCTCACAAGTTTTTTGGAAGAATTAAAAAAAAAATCTTAAAAGAGTAAGAATAAAAATGGGGAAAGGAAATGAGAACTTTTCAGGAAAGTTTACAAAAGAAAGAATAGACAGTATCCATGATCTCCTTTGACCTTCTCTCAAACCAACAGCAAATTAAGTCTCTAAACTGGTTTTGGAGTGAAAGAATCCACAAATATTTGGAGTATAATACATTCCCAGAAGATAGATACCTTGGAAAATCTTCAGAAAAGGTCTGTTTGAAACAGGCAAGGGGACAGTCTTTTGAGCCCAGACTGCAACACAGGGAGACAATGGCAAAGTGCTGACATGGGGAGTCAGAGCTTTGCAGCTTCCATGCTCCTGGGAATCTTCTGTGAGCCTCTTAGATTACTCTGTTCTGGTTGCAGGCAAGTAGTTTGGCAAATTTGTGGCAAAGGGCAAAACCATAAACCACTGAACTCTAGAAGAACACCAGACCTAGCTGCCACTACCAGGCACTGGAAATTAATCAGCAGAACTACCCTAGGGCAAATTAAAGCAGCTGTTGCTCTTCTGCCTTGAACAGACCTCAAACCTTAAAAAAAAAAAAAAAAAAAAAAAAAAAGAACTCTCATCATAGACAGCTTTTTTTGGATAGAGAGAAGAACAGACTTCAAATCTCGAGATTCCTAAAGGCCAAGCAACTCCAGATGTAGTCCCAAAGGGAGATATGATCTGGTCCCCATTTCACAAGGTTTTCTTGGAAGATTGCATAAAGGATCTTAAAAGAGTTAGAAGAAAAATGGGGAAAAGTAATTATTGCAAGAAGGAATGGAAAAAGTATATAATGCCCTACAAAAGAGATATGAAGGAGATACTAATTCACTGAAAAACAAAATTTATGAAATCGAAAAAGAATACAATAAACAAAAAAAATTTTTAAGGTAATTGAAGAAAATAGTACATTAAAAATTAGAATTGAACAAATGGAAATAAATGACTCAAAAAGACTTCAAGAATCAATCAAACAAAAACAAAAAAAAAAAATGGAAAAAAAAAGAAAAGAATATGAAATATCTCCTAGGAAAAACAACTGACCGGGAAAATAGACCGGGAAAATAGACCGGGAGAATAGGGAAAATAGGAGACACAATCTCAGTATTATTGGATTTCCAAAAAGCCATGATGAAAAAAAAGAACCTAGCCATTATCTTACAAGAAATCATAAAAGAAAACTGCCCTGATATTTTAGACTCTGAAGGAAAAATAGCCATGGAAAGAATTCACTGATCATCTCCTGAAAGAGAACACAAAATTAATACCCAAGGAATATCGTGTCTAAATTTCAGAATTATTACACCAAGAAAAAGATCTTTCAAGCAGCCAGAAAGAAATAATTTAGGTACAGAAGAGCTACAATTAGGATTACCCAGGACCAGCAGCTTTTACCTTAAGGATCTGGAATTTGATAATCTGAAAGACAAAGGAACTTGGATTACAGCCGAAAATAAGCTATCCAACTAAAATGAGCATTATCTTTCAAGGAAGAAGATGAACATTCAATGATATAGGTGAATTTCACCTATTTCTAATGGAAAGAACAGAACTTAACAAAAAAAATTGATTTCCAAACACAGAACTCAAGAGAAGCATAAAAAGGTAAAAAGGAAAGAACTCATGAGAACTATATTTCTATTATAGATATACTTAGAGGATATGGGTATAATTTGAAGCTATTATGATAATATGAAAAAGAAACTGGTGGAAAGGTGATTGTACTGGAAGAAGAGGAAAAAGGAGGTCAAATAAGGGAAATGGCATCTCATGAAGAGACAAAGAAAACCTATTATAATTGAGGTAAATAAGGGAGGGGGATGCGCTTTGTGTAAACCTTACTCTCATCAGATTTTGCTCTAAGACAGAATATCAGACATATTTGGTATCATAAAGAAAGTTATCTCACCTTATATGGAAGTAGAAAGGAAAGGGGAAAAGAAAGGGAAAGAATAATAGAAGGGAAAACAGAAGAATTAGGGGAAAGGTGTAAAAAGCGGGGAGGGATTCTAAAGGGGGAGGACTGCTTGAGGAAGGTGGTCACCAAAAGCAAAGTACCATGGAGGAGGGAAGGGGGATAGGAAAGAAAAAAGCATAACTTAGAGTAAATAAGATGACAGTAAATGCAGAATTAATTCATGGAACTTATATAAAAAACAAACAGAAGTATCAGATCAAGGAGAAAAAATTATAAGCATTGAGAGAGAAAAAATTCAAATATTGAGGAGCCACAATCAGGATAACCTAGAACCTGCAACTTTCACTTTAAAGGATCAAAGTTGCCTGGAGCATGATATTCCAAAGGACAAAGGAACTTGGTTTACAGCCAAGAATCAACTAACTAGCAAAATTAAACATTATCTTTCAGAGAAAAAGAGGAACATTCAATGAAATAGGTGAATTTCACTTATTTCTGATAAAAAGACTAGAGCTGAACAGAAAATCTGATCTTTAAATATAAAACTCAAGAGAAACATAAAAAGTTAAAAGAAAATAAAAAATAATTTTTGGGTTTAAAAGTAAAAAAAAAAAAATGTATATCCCTATTTAGGAAGATGATATATTTAACTCTCGAGATCTGTATCTCTATTAGAGGGTAGAAAAACAATTTGATTTTATTGTAATGATATAAAAAAGAAACTAGAGGTGGAAAGAGGATTGTACTAGAAGAAGAGGGAAATGGAGGTAAAATAAATTTGTTATATCTCAAGAAGAGGCCAAAAAAAAAAAACTAATTACAATTGAGAGGGAAAAGGGAGAGGAAGAGCATTGTATGAATCTTATTCTCATTAGATTTGGCTCAATGAAAGAATACCAGGTATATATCACATAAATATTAAACAGAATATCAGACAGCTTCAAAAAGAATCTTGTTTCCTCCTATAGGTAAAAGGAGAAAGGGGAAAGGAAAAGTAGAGGCTACTAGAAGGCAGAACAGAAATATAGGGAAAAGGCATAAAAAAGAGAAAGAGGCTTTAAAAGGGAGGGCTGTTTGAAGGAGGTACTGATTAGAAGCAAAATACTGGGGAGCAGGAAAAGGGGGAAAGGAAAGAGAAATGTATAACTAGGGGAAAATAAAATGGCAAGAAACATAGTTACCAATTTTAACTATGAATGTGAATGTGATGAACTCTTCCATGAAACAGAAATGGAGAGCAAACTAGATTAAAAGCCAGAATCCTACAATATATTCTTTACCAAAACCACATTTAAGGCACAATAATACCTACAGAAACAAACAAACAACAACAACAACAACAACAACAACAACAACAACAACAACAACAACAACAAAACCAGGAGTAGCTTTCCTGATTTCAAATTAAGCAAATGCAAAAATAGATCTAATTAAAAGATACATGGAAAGAAATTATATCTTGCTAAAGGATATCATAGATAATGAAGTAACATCAGTACTAAACATATATACACCAAGTGATAGAGGAGAATTCCAAGAGGAGAAATTGAGAGAGGTGCAAGAAAAATTAGACAACAAAACAATACTAGTGGGGTATCTCAACTTTGGTCTCTCAAAACTAGATAAATCAAATTGCAAAATAAATAAGAAAGAAGTTAAAGAAGTAAATAGAATTTTAGAAATATTAGGTATGATAGATATTTTGAGAAAATTTAATGGAGACAGAAAGAAATATACTTTTTCTCAAAGGTATATGGAACCTACACAAAAATTGACTATTTATTAGGGCATAAAAACCCCAAATCCAAACACAGATAGCCAGAAATATTAAATGCATCTTTTTTAGGTCAAGATAGATTAAAAATTGCCTGTAATAAAGGATAGAGAAAAATAGAACAAAAATTAATTAGAAACTAAATAATCTAATCCTAAAAAATAAGTGGGTAAAATACCAAATCATAGAAACAATTGATAATTTCATCAGAATGACAATATGAGACAACATACGAAAATTTATGCCATGCAGCCAAAGCAGTTCTTAGAGGAAGTTTTATATCTCTAGATACTTATTTGCATAAAATAGTTAAAGATAAGATCAATGAAGTGGACATAAAATTAAAAAACTTAGAAAAAGAACATATTTAAAACCCACAAATAAGTACCAAATTTTAATTTCTGAAAATGAAAGACAAGATTAATAAAATTTAAAATAAGAAAACAATCGAATTAATAAACAAAACTAAGAGTGGATTTTATGGAAAAACAACAACAACAACAACAAGAAAATAAATTAACCTTTAGTTAATTTGATTAGAAAAAGGAAAAGAAGAAAATCAAATTGTCAGTTTCAAAATGAAAAAAGGAGAACTTTCTAGCAAAGAAGAAATAAGAGCAATAATTAGGAGCTATTGTGCGCAACAGTATGTTAATAAATATAATATCCTATGAGAAATGGATGACTATTTACAAAAATATAGATTACTCCAATTATCAGAAGAGAAAATCTCTCTCCTTTCTCAGTTTCTCGGGCATTACAAAATAAATTACTTAAAACGCATGTTGAACATAGATTACTTGCTTTCTAGGGGAGGGAAAAAAATTTGGAATACAAGATTTTGCAAGGGTGAATATTGAAAATGGTCTATTCATATGTTTTGAAAATAAAAAAGCTTTAATAATTAAAAAAAAACCACATTCACTATATTCCTGTTTTGAAAACAAAACATGAATCTGAGGTTCAGTGTCTCAGTAATAATTTTAAAGATGGGGAAAAAAACAAACAAAGAAAACAGTTGGAAAAAAGACCATAATATAGGCAAGGAAATTTATTTTCATTATTTTCTCTCTCCAGTGGTAGTAGTTAAAGGTAAGGGAGTGCTTGAAATGGCACATAAATAAATTATTCTTTAGAATGTTTGAGGTTTATATTAGAGAGTATTTGGGTGATACTAGGAAGGTAGTAGAAATATAACAACTTAAGAAAAGATCATGTTAAAGCAAAAATGCATGATCCCATTGTTTTATTAACCTTTTAATCAAAAACTCTTTCTTGCCAATTTCACATCTCTTCTTAGACTGATTTTGCATAATGTGAAGATTTACCTTTTGACTATCCTTTTCTTTATCTGAATGAATCTGTCTTAAGATTTTAAATTACCTACTTAATAATTATTATAGCTACCATTTATAGATCACCTAATATGTGCCAGGTATTCTGCTAATTATTTTATAAATATTATTTCCTTTGATCCTCCCAATAGTCCTGGGAGGTAAGTGCTATTTTTCCAATTTAATGGTGAAGAAAATGATTTGTTTAAGTGATTTGTAGAATTTGCTACCAGTATCACAATTAAGTATAGGAGGCTGGATTTGAAGGCAGACTTTTACACTTTAGGCCCGGTGCTCTGCCCACTCTACCATTTTACTACTACTTTTCTATTTTTATGACAATAAAAAAATATTTTCCTCAATCTGCAAAGTAAATCATTACAAACCTTATATTCCTATTATAGGGAGAAAAATTCACAAAACAAAACAGGAGTCTATGCTGCTGTGTATCAATAATACTTTTTGAACAAAGGGGAAAAAAAATCAAAGATTCTTAGCCTAATTGTATTGTAAAAGCTGTTAAAGCCTATAAGAATCTTAAGAATAATATTTTCAAATTCATAAAATAAAATATACAGTTACAAATGAAACTTTCTTGATGAAATATAATTATGAAAATAAATTTTTTAAAAAATCACAGGGATACAGTTAAGAATCCTTGAAATATTTGCTCTTTAAATTCTTTTCCAGGTCTGTCATGCACAAAAATCACACAGCTATCTAATAGCATAATCATATACTGTCATAATTTCTAATTAACTTTACATTCAATTCAATAAGTATTTCCTATGGGCTTAAAATATCATAGCCACTATACCAGTCACTGATGATATAAGAGAAAAACTAAATAGCTCCTACCTTCAAGAAGCTTACATTCTATATTATAAAGTAATGTTATATAAATTACAAATATTCTGTCTGCCTTTGCTCTCTTATAAAGTCATTTCTCTGACTCTCCAACACAGTCTTTCCCTCTCTTAAAAAAAAAAAAAAACACTTATTTTTTTCCTTTCCATACACATATATAACTAAATGTATATATAGACATATATATGTGTTGTCCTTGCAACCAGGTTAAAATGCCTTGGGAATGAATTTTGTATTTCTTTGTATCTTCAAGCTTTAATATACTTTCCTATATTCTTATTGACAATAATTTGTCCAAAGTCATATTGCCAGCTGAAAGCAAAGATGAAATTAGAATCCACATTTTCCAATCAAGTATTAATTCTGTTATATTGCAACATTCTTCATAAATGTATTTCATGGGTTAATCTTTTGAAAGTCATATATTTTTGTTTCTAGGACTAATTTCTTTAAAGATTTTAAGACTGTCCCTCCTTGAAAATAATAATAAGCAATGCTATAAAACATAATAGAGAACAATAATTCATTTACAAAATTTTGGAATGCTAATCTGTCCAAAAAAAAATGTTAGCACAAGAGAGAAAATTGCCCATTAATAACCTCATCTTTTATCTTTGGGCATTATAAAGTAAATGATTAAAAAGGGGGTAAAAGACTAAAAATATTATGTTAAAATGTAAATTTGGGAATGAAATTGCTATCATTCTAATCAGATTTACCTATTTGACCTTCAGTCATGTAAATTGGTATCCATTAAGCTATTGTCACAGATGTGGAGTTGGATTCTATTCTATGTGGTTGACAGAACAGACTTTTACTCTACATTATCTGGATAATGGGATAGCAAAAATAGCCAAGTGAGAGCTTTCTTAAGTGATTACAAACAGGTTCTGTGACTCATTTATCCTAATGTAAGTGAGTTGCCCATTTATTGGGCAGCAATATCAGCCTCACACAGACAAGCAATAGATTCAGTCACACAGGAAGCTGGTTTGTGTTCATGAATGGTGAGATAGCTGCAGCAAGTAAAGGAAAGAACCTTTACTGGAGACACACATATGCTGGCTGCTGATAAGATGCTACTTTTATAGCTCTTTAGTAAGGCCATCTGCTTTAGTAAGGCATCAACCCCATACCCCTAACCACCTAGCTGTTTTTTTTTTTTTTTTAAACAACTTTTCTTTAGATTCAAAGCAATAGAATTTGTAAGGATATAAACCCAAATCATTACTTGTAAAGACCATTTATTACATTTCCTTGAATTACATTTTCATTTTCTCCTTAACCATGTTCCTTGATCTCACATTGCAGATGGTCATCAACTCCTCCACAACTTAGAAAAACTAAATCAGAAGTGTGGGGTTCAATTCAGAAACACCTTAACAAGTCTTAAGAAAGGTTAGCTAGTAGTGATAAAATGTTGGGGTTGTTATGTGGCCAGAGATTCGCTCAACTTTTTCATTTCAACTTGATAGTTCTTGTCAGAGATGCCTCGAAAGTTGACTTTAGAATTTGTAGAATTCACATCCTTTGAAACCCTTAAGGTTTCACCACAGAATCAGAAACAATTCTTACTGCTAAAAGTCATGCATATTCTGAAGTGCTAATACTTACCAGTGTCCAGAAAAATAATAAGCTTATTTCAAAAAGTGTTTTTTTTCTTTTTTAAAAAATTGGAGTTACTACCAAAATTCTGCAAATGATGTGAATTACTGACAAGGAAACTTTAGAATTTGCTCATTTATATTATATACTGAAATAATGCATTATATTCTATATCTATGAGCTATGGGAAAGCAAACATATTGAAAGCTTTACAAATACTCAATTCTCAACACGATGTAGGTGAAGTACTAGATTGTAGATATCTGAGTGTTGGCCTTTATGCAAAGAATGTTCTAGGCTATATTAGTGAAAAGCTAGAGAAATTTGCTAAGAGGAACCTCCAAATATTTTTTACTCATATCTTCAGACTACCATTAAGCCTTCATTTACTAATTATGGCAAAACATATCAATTCTCTCTACTGGTAAACTATACATTATTTGGACTGCACAGAAGTTTTTGTCTTTCTCATATGAACAGAAAGAAAAATTCATTGAGGATAATGTTACAAGTTTCTGTGCATTATAGTTGTAAGGAATATTTTGTAAACACTTTGCCAAAGAAGAATTAGAAAACTAGGCATATTTTGAATCATGATAGAAGTATACATGGAAAAAAAGGAATTAGCTTTTTAAAACTTCAAAAAAATATTGATAACCATTTCTGTTTATATAGCTAATATAGTGAATATATCTATTTCCCATGTAGCTAAATGGTATTATCTAGTATTAGGCTGAATAGGAAGGAATAAATTTGAGTCAACACAAGGGGAAGCACAAAATGCTATTAACTATTCACAGAGACTCTCTGCATTTCTAATCTATTTAGTCATCCAATCTCATTGCCTTTTAGACATTCCTATAACATACCTTCCTTCTAGGCAATTATATAGAGTTTATAGAAATGATAGAACTGAAAGGAGTCTTAAATCTTACCTAATACAAACTTCAACTTTTTTAAACATTGATGAAGGCAACATGCCATAGTTAAGAGATCTCTAGATCTGAATCAAAGGTTTTGCTTTGAAATCTTGACTTTGCAATTTACTAACCCCTTTATATTATCATTGATGAAATTGGGGTTAGACTAGATCTTTAAGTCCTTTTCTTGGATTGGATTCTATGAGGCACCCACAGTTACATAGCTAACTAGAGTAAAAACAAAATAACACAACACTGTGATTATTTATATATAGCTTCAATTCAAAAAGTATTTATTCAATTAAAAACTATGTGCTAGTGTTTCTACTGGGCTTGTATCCCAAAGAGATCTTAAAAGAGGGAAAGAGACCCACAAGTGTAAAAATGTTTGTGGTAACTCTTTTTGTAGTAACAAGAGAATGGAACCTGAGCGGATGCCCATCAGGTAGAGAATGGCTGAATAAGTTATAGTATATGAATGTTATGGAATATTATTCTTCTATAAGAAACAATCAGCAGAATGATTTCAGAGAGACCTGGAGAGACTTACATGAACTGATGTTAAATGAAAAGAGCAGAAGCAGAAGAGCATTGTATACAGCAACAAGACTATATGATAACCAATTTTGATGGACTTGGCTCTTTTCAACAATGAGATGATTCAGACCAATTCCAATGGTCTTGGGATGAAGAGAGCGATCTACACCCAGATAGAAGGTGGGTGGGAACTGTGTGTGGACCACAACATAGTATTTTCACTCTTTTTTTCTGTTATTTGCTTGCATTTCGTTTTCTTTCTCAGGTTTTATTTTTCCCTCTTGGGCAGAGGCAGAACACCAATGACTCTGGGGACTAAGAAATTAGAAAGAAAGACCTTTTATGTGAAGAAGTAGCACTAAAGATAAACCTTGAAGGCAGCTATGGATTTCAAAAGGTTAAAATGATAAAGCAGAATATCACAGGCATGCAAAACAGCTTGGACCAAGTCTTAGATGAAAGCAGTTTTTGTTGTTGTTGTTGTTGTTTTAAATAGCATTTTTGTATATATTACTAATAATATTTAAGATCACCAAAGGAAAGTAAGGTGAAGACAAGAAAAATAAAATGTATTTTAAGTATTGAAAATAGAAGTAAAGTATATTTAGCATAACTTTTTATTCCTTGATCATATGACTATGAGCATTAATATACATGTTAGAAAAGTGTTCGAATTAAAAAAAAGCAATAAAGAACATTCTTAGAACATTTAATTTAAATACAAATGTACATTATTACCATCACAAAAATTCTATTCTGATACCTTAAAATGGTTTAGAGGGAATCTTGGACTCTTTAAGGATATGCTAGGAGAACAAAAACTTTAACAAGTTTTTATGAATATGAATAGGTTTCTAGTGCAGAACCTGGAATAAATTACTGATTGTAGATAACATGGAATAGCATAAAAGTGATAGATTTGGAGTAGAGAACATTTTCTTCTTTGTAGTACCTATGTGACTCTTGACAAGGTGTGATGAAGGCATTTTTTTCAATTGAACAACTAGAATTGGATTAGATCTATTTAATCTAAGGGCCCTTTGAAGTCCATGAAATCTTCTATTTGAATACCACCAAGCTAAATATAGAGAAAACCATCAGCAAAAACTTGGCATTAGAAGACATAGACATACAGGGAGGCATTACTTGAATTAGCCAATTTCCTGGTAACAGCATTAGAAATCTTCATTTGTGTTAAAGGTTAGTGATCTTTTCTCTTAGGAGCCCTTGGCAATTGAATTAATCTTTGCTGTAACCATCACTAAGACTCCATTGTTGTATGTTCCTGGGAGCTGTGGGCATAGTAAGAATTTAATTTGGCTATAGAAGAAAAGCAAGGCTAAAAGAGAGATTTTTTTTTTAATTTTAAAATCATGGAGGGAACAGTTACAGAGATACTGTTTTGACTTTCACCTGAGCAAACGTCAGGCAAAGGGCATTTGGCAATAAAAGCAGTCTTAGGGCAGAGGATTTACTTTTTCAAATCCTACAAGTTTTCCACTAGCCACTACCATAGATTTATCCTTTTAAGGTGGCAGATTGAAAAAAGAGAAAAGGAAGGGAGTCCAGGAAAGAACCAGAAATAGAATTATCAACATGTGTATTTGAGCTATAATGGATTTTACAACTAAAACTTTACAGATTAAGAAAACTTAATCACTTAAATCATTTTTATTTCCTTTGGAGGGGGGCAATCACATATCCTTCTCACACTTGGGTTTAGAACACTTGCCAATAACCCTCACCAGAAAACAATGGAGTTTTAGCTAACTAAACACCAATAAACAAACATAATATTTTGCTCAAGGGAAAACCACCGAGAAAATTTCTAGCTTAATCTTTGCATATAGCTAAAAAAGTCTCTTTTAAAAATAATGGACATTAATTTTTAATCAAAGGTAGTCTATAACCATTGGTTATCCATTGGTATCTTTCAACTAGCCAGAAGACTGGAGAAGAAGAAGCCACAAGCAAAAGAATACCAGAAATATCTCAAAATCCTAAGATAACTAGCATTAAACTCCATAATCTTTTTTTTCTTGTTATATCTCATGCTATAATAATATACAGTATGGACTTTATAACTTTTTTTCAGTAGTTTATTGTATATTTTTTATGAGATCTGAGTACCAGAATTAATTGTATACTTCTTATACTACCTACTTCCCAGGACTATCAGTTTTCAATGAATGTGTTCTCCTAATAAACATAGAAAGTCATCTCCTTAATAAAATAATATGGCATACTGTGAATAACATCTTGTTGTGCTTGAATCAAATAAAGTAGTCTTGAACCATATCTTCATTTTAAATACTTAGAAAATATCAGGACCCTGGTTATATGGCTAGTCATTGTGTTATTGCCAAAGTTACCTTAGCAGGCAATTTCTTAATGTCAGTCGATTTCTTTTTGTCCATAGCAATCCTCCAAAATAGAAGGAACTAAAACAAACAAAAACATTGACACTCCTGTACAATTCCTTCTTATTTCATAGTGACAGTGATAGAACCATAGAAAAAGACATTTGGCTAAATATTTCACTGGAAATATTTTGATATATATAATTGGAAAAGGAGGTGATTAGTGCAATGGATTAGTACAAAAAGTGATTAGTGAGGCGAGTGATTAGTGCAATGGAAGGGAAGCCTGAACACTGTGTTGGTATCCATTTTGATAAAATGAGGGCGAAGTTTCTATTTGATTGGATAGATCCTATTGGGAATATTTCTGAAAAGAAATAGGCAAGAGTTATACAACATTATAAAGCAAATTTTAATCTGCATTAGTGGATGGAGTAATCACACACAAAAAATTATACATATATATATATATATATATTTGTGTATATGTACATGTAGTATATACACATATATACTAATTGTAATTGTGATTAAAGATCACCTCATTTTTTGAACAAGCAACCAAATGTTCAGGAAGAATTGCTGACTTTCTTTCCAATTTTCCTTATTCATGCTACCTAATATAAAAAAAATATATGTTCTGGGAAGAATATCACCATGAATTAAGGACTACTCAAACTTTTTTCAGGGCTAATCATCCACTTCAGTTGTTCACCTGTTACTTATCTCTCACCTGTGACTCCAAGATGTAGCATGTGTCCGAACCACACTTCTGTGCACTATCTCAGAAGATATGTTAAATCAGGTTGAGTGTAAATGACAGGCTTCAGTTCTTTGGTGAGTAGGGGAATGTCTAACCCAAACATGTAAAGACTTCATGGAATGGGAAAAAGAGAAACATTGTTCCAATGCGACTGAAGGTGCTTGAAGCAGGTACTGAGAAGTACTTAGAGCTTGGTCAGAAAGAGAATCCACTAAGGTTATACACTGTGTTTTGGGCCATTGCCAGTTAGATAGATTTCTGTCTTGCCACTGGACTTTGATGATTCTGGAAGAGAGAATTAAGTTAATGACTTTGTGCTATTCTGACTCACTTAAATCCAAATCATGCACAATTCAAGAAATTATCCATGATGTCACTGATCATCAAAACAGAAGAACAAATTGTTGGCATATTAAAAACCACCTGGAACCAACTTAATAAGGAAGAAAAAGAGAAAGAGAGTGAATAAAGATAAGTAATGGAATATAAGTGATTTAGAATGTGTGTGTATTATATTGATAAGTTTCAAATGCAGATGTCTGTCTGTCTATCTATCTATCTATCTATCTATCTATCTTTCTATCTTTCTATTTATCTATCATGTATTTTCAAAATTCCCAAAATCTTTTAGGGTGACTAGAAAATGATGGTATACTTTTATACTCAAAAAAATTAGTGATTACATATCCTTCTTTTGCTGCCCTCCAACTCAAATCCTAAACTCATTTGCTTCATTATATGAAAAACAAGTTTGAAGGATTTTGTTCTCCATTTTTTCTTTTTAATTTCATTTTATTGGTGTTTAATTTTCATCTTCTATATGATAATGGTTCAATTAAAAGAAAGTATTATTTCATCTTTAAGTCTTTAATGCAAAACTTCTACCCTTTCTGAGTTCATGAAAAGGTGAAAGCAGACTATAAACACAGCTCTTGATGATATAAGGCCTCCTTAAGTATACTGAATAATCTTTATGCTTTGAGAATTTCAGAAATCTATATGCTTTTCCTGAATATAGCTCTCCTGAAGCAGAATTTAGAAAAAGGTATGATTGATGTTTTCATTATAAAGATGAATTTGTATGACATAGTGTCTTCTTCTTTAGAGAGCTAAGCATTTTAGAAAATACAGCTCCTCATTGTGAAATTTAGGTTGTCTGTGCATACACAGTGAAATGTGCAGTTTATGCCTCACTTTGATGCACTGCTGAGCTGATATTCCACATCCTACTTATATGAAATATGGTATATTATCTAGAATTTCTTATAGCATTTACATCTCTTAAAGCTTATCTTCATTGAGATTAAACCACTTTATTTCGTTTTTATTTCCCATTCAGAGTTTTCTATAACATCTTTACATTTAATTATTTATAACAGTGCCCATGCTATAAAATTAGTCCTGTGAAATTTACTTCAAAATCCATTCTTTTTGGTTTTCAGATGACCCTGAGTTCTTAGAAACTTGGCTGGCAGTGGAAAATTTCTGTCTTATTCTATCTAGATAGAGGGCTTAGAGACAGAGCCATGCATTTTCTTTTTAATCCTATAGTATTTTAAGCTAAAGAGCAAGTATCCTAATAAAGTTTGGAGAAGCTCATTACCAAGGAGTTTTCCAGAAAGGTAGTAGATTTCAGAGATCCTAATGAACAAATAAAATTCCCTGAGATATGGGCAATTTTGGTCTACAAGAATGGAGAAATATCCAAATCAGTGAAATCATAAGTTCTCTAAGTACTGAAATATATTACAATTAGGCTTTTTCAAACAGATTTTGGTTATCTAGAAGAGGGAAAGGAAGGAAAAGTATGCAAAGCCATGCTCTCAGATGTAAAGATCATCTGTATAGATAACATTACATCAATAGGCAAAACAGAATTTTCCTAACAGTAACTTTGTGAGATGGTTATTATTCACAGTATGAAATGAGAGAATTGGTCTAAAGAAATTCCACTGAGTTTTATGGACAATGTGTGTGTGTGTGTGTGTGTATGTGTACATATATATAATTAAGAGGTACAGAATAGAAGAAGCACTCATTCTCTTAACATTCTCCTTCAAACAACTTTAATTTTTTGTCTCAAACAGAAATTTCAAGTGGCAACATCAATAAAAATTTAGGTTGAAACATTTCAGCTAAAGTAAATTTAGAAGATACTTGTGATATGGACCTGGCTCCCATGGAGATGAAACAGCAGTGGTGGGATAAGGTAGTAGAGAAAAAGCAGTCAGTGCAGCTTCAAGAACTCACAAGTAAGAGAAAGTAAGGGGATTTAGCAACTGGTCAGAAGTAATCTTTGTTAGCCCTGGATGCAGGACTTGAAATTTTGATAACTTGATTGCTAACACTCAAAGGCAGAATCAAACACTTTTAAGTTAAGAGGGAGGAAGAGTGCTGAGAAACAGTACCAATTTCATCACAATGGATCAGGAACTCTGAAGAACAGTACTGGTTATGATCCCAAAAGAACAGGAAGACTAAAGAAGTGTATTGATTGCAATCACAAGGGATCAATGACACTTCCTGATTAAGGTTCAGAATACAGATCAGAATAGCAGTGCCTGGAACACACCACTTTGAAAGCACCCAAAACTTCCAAATTCCCAAAGCTACTTTTGAAAATAACAGTGGGAAAAAAAAAAAAAAACTGAGATAGTACTACCCTCTTAATAGATGCTCCCCACTCCCACCCTGGGGAGTCCTGGGGGGAAAGAGTCCAAATTTAATATGAATTTTAAATTTAACATAAATTTAAAAATAAATTTAAATTTCACTTTGCTTCAGTTCATAGAAGTCTTTTCAGATTTTTTCTGAAATCCACCTGTTCATGATTTTGTATAGCACAATAGTATTCCATATTCATATACCGTAACTTGTTCAGCCATTCCACAACTGAAGGTTATCTCCTCCATTTCCAATCTTTGACACCACAAAAAGAGCTGGTATAAATATTTTTAGACAAATAGATCCTTTCCTCTTTTCTTTATCTCTTTGGGATACAGTTCAAGTAGCAGTATTGCAGGATGAATTTGCATGCATAGTTTGATAGCCCTTTGGGCTTGGTTCCAAATTGTTCTCCTCATTGGTTGGACTAATTCACAATTACACCAACAATATATTAGCATTCCGTTTCTCCACATCCCCATCAGTATTTTTCATTTTTCTGTTCTGTTACGTTGGCCAATTTGATGGTGTGAGATAACACTGAGTTGTTTTAATTTACCTTTCTCTAATCAATAGTGTGTTAGATTATATGTAACTACAGCTTTTATTTTGTCTGCTGGAAATTGCCTGTACATCTTTTGACCATTTATCAATTGGGAAAATGGCTTCTTTTTTAAAAAAATAAATTTGTTTCCATTCTCTATACCTATGAAAAATGAGGTGTTTATCAGAGGAAAGAATATAAAAATACTTTCCAATTGCCTGTTTGCTTTTCAAATTGGTGCCTTAGTTTCATTTGTTTAACAACTTTTTTTAATTTCAAGTAATCAAAATTATTCATTTTATTTCCCAAAATATAATCTTTCTCTTACTTGATCATAAGCATTTCCCTTATTCATTGGTCTGTCAGATAGATTTTTTGCATGCTTTTCTAATTTATTGCTCTTTAAGTCTTACTCATTAATCCATCCATATCTATCCATTTATTTTGTTATACAGTGTAAGATACTGATCTATGCATAGTTTTTTTCCAAATGGCTTTCCAGTTTTCCCAGTAATTTTTGTCAAATGGTTTGTTTTTACCCCCAAAAGCTTGTATCATCGGATTTATGAAACACTAGATTACTATGGCAATTGACTTTTCTTTATTGTGCACTTAATTTATTTCACTGGCTCACCACTTTATTTCTTAGCTAGTACCAAATTATTTTGATGATTATCATTTTATAATATAGTTTGAAATCTCCCCCAAATCCTTTTTGTGCTTTTTAATCAAGGTGTTGTCTTTTCTCAAGTGTTTTTTAATTGCTTTCATTTTTTCCCCAATTTTTCTTCTACTATTCTTATTTAAATTTAGAAAATATTTTATAGCTTTTCATGAATTCTTTTTGGGTTTATGGCAAAGACAATTTTTTTCTCCTTTGAAGCTTTCCTTGTAATTATTTTGACACTACCATATCTTTCTAAGTCAGTCTTAATTTTACTGCCATCCTTATTAACTTTTTTTATTATTGGAGGCTTTTTTACATTTATATTTGAAGAAGTGTTTCCAGGAGGGTTGGAAATTTGCAGTGTTTCCAAGATAGTATGATCTGGGGAGTGGTGTGGTCACTGCTCCTGTGTTGCATGAAGGGATATTATTCTTTAGAATTTTGCTCCCTTGTGAATGTAAGTGATGCTGGTCTTTAGACTCCTATTTCCTTTTGACCATAAATGTTATTCTGTCTCGGAACTGTGACCCTAAAGTGGGTATATTTAGTGAGTTGCCAAACAGTCCTCCATCTTACACCCAGCAATAACACAAGGATATCACGCAATCCCTTTCTGTCCAGTTTATCTATGTAATGTCTCTGATTTAAGAGCTCCAAAAGCTTCTGCTGCTGCTGTTAAAACACCAGTGTGGTTGCCACTTAGGCTCTAAGTCATTCCTCATCCATGATCACAAACTTCTCCTTTCAAAATTCCTATATGGTTATAGGCTGGAAAATTTCTTACCAAAAACTTTTGTTGTCTCTGTTCCTCCAGATTATGATTTGAATTGTTATTTTAAAGTTGTTTGTAAGCCATTAACATAAGAACTCAATTATTTCTATTCTGCTCTCTTGGCTCTGCTCCTGGAAGAGACACAGATTATCTTCTAAAGAATCCAACTTCTTGGGGTGATCTCATTTGTGCTAGTTGTATGTGTGTTTAGGGCTCTCTTGTCTGTGTGAGAAAAGGAGAAATGGAATTAGTTTTTAGATGTATGAATTTCAACTACAAAAAATGTAGAAAAAATTAAGATGTGTACAACTAAGAACCATAACTGGCAAGTTTTGTGCCCATGCCATGTGATATACTGGATATGAGATGGACCAACTGGTCTATGGCTACAATAGAGGATTATTCATAGAAACTGAAAGTTTTAAGCAATGATAAAAGACTTGCTCCTATTGGAAGATGGGGATACACATGCTATGGAGAGAAAGTGGTGTACCTATAGAGACGACCAGTCTCTTTTGGAGGAATTATGGGAAACTGAGTATAATTCCATCTAAATTCTAAATTTTCTCACTTCAATGGAAAGAAAACTTTGAAATCAAGAACTACTGTGTTTGTATGAAGCAGTGTGGAAACATCTGGGGAGTTTCTATGGTCATGAATAAAATTTCCAAGTTTCTTTTGAAATTCCTATTGGCCATTTTTTTTAAACTAGGAGTAAAGTTAGAGACCCTGACCTAGTTCCAGATGTGATAAGAATAAAAGTAAAGTATTAAATATCATCACACTTTTTTAAACAGCAAAATGAAATGACTAGATTGATGCTTAGCTTGTTTTTAGCATCCCTGCGGCATTTTATAAAAGAATAAATCTTAAGTTATTTGAAATTAATTTCCTCCTGGGACTTTCAAGCATATTTCAGAATGTTTCATTTAAAGAGTTTACCTTCTGAAATGTTTATGTTTCTGTCAAATTTCAAGAGCTTGAGATCTTTACTTTCTTTGATCTCTCAGTTTCTTTTGCATATAACACAATTCTTAGAACGAATTGGTACTTCTAAAACATTTTGGAAAGTCTTCAGGAAGGAATTGATTTTGAATAGGATAATTAACCTTGACAATAATTTCTTTATATCTGAACCAAAATCAAAGAAGTTGAAAAGATATATTCATTTTTTGCAGTGCTAGGTACTTGTGATCTAATGTTCAAAGGAAGTATATTTCAAAAAATTCAAATAAATTTTGAAAATGTTATCTAAAACAGATCTCTCCATCAAAACATTTAAGATGGACATTCTTCACGCATAGGAAGAAATATTACAGAATATTTACAACAGATTATCAAAATACGACTCTTTTAATCAGAGAATCAAGTTTCAAAATGTAAAACTACTATTTGTTTTTATAGCAGTAAATTAAATTGGCTTGTATTTTAGCTGTTAAATCATAATTAATCATTTTCACATCATTCTCATCGTCACCATTTTCACTATGAATCAAATTTCCCTTTTCTTAAAAAAAAGGAATACAGAAGCTTGAATATTTTTATGAAAGGTGTCCCTCTGTATTGCAGAATAAATATAGCTCAGAGAAAATCACTTTGCAGTTTTATTCAGAAAATTACTATATTTTAAAATTATGGTCATGATTTTTTTTCTAGTTTAATTGAAATGCATTCATATTACATCTCCAAAATCTTTAGAATTTTATTTAAATAAAATTCTTCTTTTTATCTATTTTCTTTACTTAGGTAAAAATGATCTCCTCTGTAATAATTGTGTACTACCTTGTTCCACTGTCTTTAAAATAGCTTTATGTTATATAATTATATATGTAACATACATATATATATATGTGTGTGTTTGTGAATCCCTTTGAAATTTATTATGTTGTTTGGTTTGCTTGTTTGTCTAAACCCAATTTCTATGAGAATATTCTCAGTTTTCTCAGCAATTTGAAATCAAATATGGAGGCCAAACTAGTTTTACATAAGCCCAGGTGGATCTATTAAAGATTAAAATAATATGTTTTATAATTTCTACATTAACTTTGGTTAATTTTTTCAATTAATAAACTTTGAAAAATATTGTGCTATTATTGCTCAGTCACTTCAGGTATATTGTTTTTCTTGTCAAAGAAACTCGAATAGTCTGCCATGTCCTTCCGCAAGTTATTTTACAGACAAGATAAATGAGGCAGAGTTGAGTAACATGCTCAATCATACAGCTAGTTAGTATCTGCAGCTGGATTTAAATTTAGATTGTCCTAACTTCAGTTCCACTACTTTATCTACTGTATCACTACCTAGCTGTCCTTTGATAAGTTTTAAATTATTTAAATGTGTACTACTTTTTTTTAAAATAAAGTTTGAGGCCTAGTGCTCCAAAAGCCCTTTTATTAGTTCTCCCTTCCCTACTCCCCCTGCCCCCCTTATTTCCCTTGAATTTCACACCTTTAGATAAATTCTATTATTTGAATTTGAGCTATGTAATAGGTTTGGAGTTATGACTCTATATCTGAAAAATGAATTTGGTAATATTACTACTTTGTAACAATGGTACAGTCCTATCATAAACACTTATTTCTCCATTTATTTCTCTTCTTTTATCTAAATATAATATTTTTAGTAATACACATTAAAATGTTAGGGCTGCAAATACCTCAGATTCTCAGATTAGAACCCATTTTTTGATAAAAATTGCTGGAAAAACTGAAAAGTGTTATGGTAGAACCTAGTCATTTACCAATACCTAACACCATATACCAAGATAAGGTCAAAATGGGTTCATGATTTAGACATAATGAGTGATACTGTAAGCAAATTTGAAGAACAAGGGATAGTTTACCTCTCAGACCTGTGGAGAAGGAAGGGATTTTGGATTAAAGAAGAACAAAAGTACATTATAGAATGCAAAATGAATAATTTGATTATATTAAATTAAATTGGTTTTGTTTGCACAAAACTAATGCAGACAAGATTAGAAGGGATGCAGAAAACTGGGAAAAAACTTTTGCATCCAAGAATTCAGATAAAGGCCTCATTTTTAAAATATACAGACAATTGATTCAAATTTATAAGCATACAAACTATTCTCCAATTGATAAATGGTCAAAGGATATTGACAGGCAATTTTCTGATGAAAAAATTAAAACCATTTATAGTGATATGAAAAAATGCTGTAAGTCATTATTGATCAGAAAAATGTAATTTAACACAGCTCTGAGATGTCATTAAATACCTCTGAAATTGGCTAAGATGACAGAAAAATATAATGATGAATGTTTAAGGGAATGTGGGAAAACTGGGAGCACTAATACATTTTTGGTAGAGCTGTGAACTGATCCAACCATTCTGGAAAGCAATTTGGAACTATGCCCAAAGGGCATACCCTCTGATCCAGCAGTGTCTTTATTGATATTGTATCCCAAATAGATCATAAAAAAGGGAAAAGGGCTCAGATGTGCAAACATGTTCAAAATAGCCCTTTTTATAGTAGAAAGGAACTAGAAACTGAGTGGATGTCTATCATTTGCAGAATGGCTGAATAAGTTATGATATATAAATGTCATGGAATGTAATTGTTCTATGAGAAATGATCAACAGGATGAGTTCTGAAAGACCTGGAGAGAGTGGGGCTAAATGAAATGAATAGAACCAGGAGACCCTTTTACACAACAACAGCCAAATTACATGATGATGAACTCTGATGGATGTGGCTCTTTGCAATAGTGAGGTGATTCAGAGCAGTTCCAATGGTCCTGTGGACCATTTGCAACAAGAGAGAGGACTGTGGTGATTGAGTGTGGACCACAACATGGTATTTTCACTTTTTTATTGTTGTTTTCTTTCTCACCTCTTTTCCCTTTATGATCTGATTTTTCTTGTGCAGCATGATAGTTGTGGAAATATTTACAGAAGAATTGCACTTTGGTTTTCTTTCTCAATTTTTCCCTTTTTGATTTGATTTTTTTGTACAAGATTATTGCATAAATATGTATCCATATGTTGCATTTAACATATATTTTAATATGTTTAACATATATTAGGTTATTTGCTATCTAGGAGAAAGAGTAGGGGGAAGAGGGGAAAATTTGAAACACAAGATTTTGTAAGGGTCAATATTGAGAAATTATCTATTCATATATTTTGAAAATAAAAAGCTTTAAAAAAAGAAAATTTAAAAAAGAGAAGAATTGCATATGTTGAATTTTTTATCAGATTACTTGCTATCTAGAAGATGGGTTGGAGGGAAGAGAGAGAGAGAAAAAATTAAGACACAAGGTTTTGCAAGGGTAAATGTTGAAAAATATCTTTGCACATATTTTGAAAATAAAAAGCTATTTTTTTTAAAGATTGAGGTTCTTTACAGCTTTTTTAATTGTTCCATCAGAAATTAGATGATTCTAAGACATTTGAATGATGATTTTTTCTTAAATGATGATGGAATATATACCTAACAATTATTAAAGTTAAATTACCATTTTGTTAATAAATATTTAAAATGCATACATTAAAAAAGTGAAGTGTTAGCACTATCTTAGTAGACAGTCTCAGTTAAGCATTTTGAGAATTTTTCTTTCTACCTTTTTCATTTGGATTTTCTTTTCACTAATTTTCCTAATTAGTTTCTTTACTGATTACATATAATTAACAAATATTAAAAGTTTTGTTGATCTCTTCTTTATCATGTTTTATGTGATTAATTTCTGTGTTATATTGTCATTTCAAGCATTTCTACATCTATATTCAATAATAATGTGGTTAATGTACTTCTTTGGTTTGTATTTGTATTTATTATACAAGTTTTTCATATACTTCTATTTTATATCTATTGTTTTAGAGAAAATAGTAGAATTTTAAATGTTTTTGTTTTTAACACATAAATATATGTCAGTTGCTTCCCTTGAATCCATGGTATAATACTAATTTGACTTATTAAATATAAGAATCAATTTTTTGGGCTGAGGCAATTTGGGTTAAGTGACTTGACTAAGGTCAAGTTGACAAGGGAAGAGTTAAGTGTCTAAGATTAGATTTGAACTCAAGTCCTGACTTCAGGGTTGGTGCTCTATCCACTGCATCACCTAGCTGCTCCCCCAAATCACTTTTTAGATACATTTCTCTAAGCTGAAAGGATGCCTTATTTTTAAAATTAATTTAAGAGATTAGCCTATAGGGCTCCTTTGTTATTTAATTCTTCCTTGGTTCAGGGGTATTTGTTTAAAAAATTAAATATTTGTTCAAAACTGGAAGAAAAAATAAAACAAAGTTTGGTAAAGTTTTTTCTTATTTCTTAAAAAAATGATTCATGTAAAATTGAAATTAATTATTCTTCAAATGATTGACTGAATTTTTTTTTTTTTATAATCCATTAAGACTAGGTAGCAGAGGTTTTTGTTTTGATTTTTTTTCCCTTCCTCACCCTAGTGTAAGTCCTTTACAGCTAGTTCTATTTCCTTTAGATAGATTGATTTTTAAATGATCTCTATTTGATATTCTTTTTCCTTTTTTTTTAATGTTTCAAATTAATTGCCTTTTTTCCTTGTCCTCAATGATAATGTTGAGTATCCACAGTACAGTCTGATCATTCATTTTTATTTCTTTGGATTTTATTGTAATTTCACATTTTTAATTTGCTAAGTAGTTGATTTCTGTTCTTTTCTCCTTTATCCTTTTTTTGGGGGTTTACTCAGGTTTTTAGTCTTTTCAAATAACAAACTTTTCATTTTATTTATAATTTATATTCTTTTTTGGTTTCCAATTAATGCAGTTCTCTAATTTTTCAAGATGCCCTGTTTTTGTTGATTTGGGGTTTACTTTTTGTAGGTAATTTTTCTTTTTAAAATGCATATTAAATCCATTAACTTTTTCAAATTTGTTAATATCTGTTCCTAAAGATATATTTTGTATCCTGCCTCTCAAAACTACTTCAGCTATGTACCAGAAATTTTGGAATTTTGTTTCACCATAATCATTGCATTTAATTTAATTTTTGCTTCTGTGAGTTCTCCTTTGACCTACACTTTAATTAGGATTACATTATTAAACATCCATTTAAGTTATTTAGTTTTGCTTCCCAATGCTACTCTTTTTATTGCATTATAATCAACAAAGGATAAATTTGTTAATCTGTACTTACTTATGAGATTTTATGCTCTGGCATCTGGAATCTTACTCTGCCTTTCTCCCTTAGTGAATTGGTTGACCATATATTATTATTTATATAATAGATGATAGTATAAGTATAAAATATATATACACATAAATATATATATATACTCACATATATAACATATGTGTATATATACACATGCATATGTAGAGTACATAAATATGTTTATTTAATGTCTTACCATTCATTCCATACATTTCATACATTTATGTATGTATTGTGTTATAAGAAATGATATTGTTAATCCTTTCTTTTAATTGTTGATATTTTTAATCATCTGTTTAAATATACGTGTTTTAGTCTGCTTTATTTGGTCTTAGAGATCAGGATAAAATAAAGATCAGGTTTTCAGAATTTACATGAAATTGGTTCTGAGGAAGTTGATCCAAACAAGAGCTTTGTTATATAATGCAACAAGAAGTCAACAACAACATAAACACACACATACATGCTTGTGTACTCACATGTGTGCATGCATATACACACGCACACATACACACAAAGGAAGTATAAACATACAGAAGTTTGTCTTTATCTATGAAAGAAACATCCTGTGTAAGGCAAATGTGTTGAGGAAGAAAGACACTTAAAGTTGTTGTTCAAGTGGCAAAACTATGTACCTTAAAACAAAGTTGCTAGAGGCAGGTAAATATGGAAGGAAACATTCACAATCAACCAGATATGGTAGAGATGCTCCCAGTGGTTCCTTAATGTGTCCAGATATGGATGAAGCTCGGGTAGTAGGAGTTACTTTATCAGGAACAGAAATTGAGAAATGATCTAAGTTAGCTATCTAAGGTAGCAAAGAGAATCACTTAGAGTCAAGAGTTTCATAAAATCAAATCTACAAACATTATCTATCTGAACTAAAGTTATTCTGATGGATGTGGCTCTCTTCAACAATGAGATGATTCAGGGAAATTCCAATGATTTTGTGATGAAAAGAGCCAGCTACATCCAGAGAGAGAACTGTGGGTACTGAGGGTGGATCACAAGATAGGATTTTCACTCTTTCTATTGTTGTTTTTTTGTATTTTGTTTTCTTTCTCAGTTTTTTTTCTTTTTGATCAGATTTTTCTTAGGAAGCAAGATAACTGTATAAATATATATATACATATATTGGATGTAACATATATTTTAACATATTTAACAGGTATTGGATTACCTGCCATTTAGGGGAGAAGGTGGGGGGAAGGAGGGAAAATTTTGGAAAACAAGGTTTTGCAAGGATCAATGTTGAAAAATCACCCATACATATGCTTTGTAAATAAAAAGCTTTAATAAAAAAATAAAAAGAGAGTTTATTTTAGATAAGCTGCAAAATTCCTTAAAAGTCTAAATATGTGATAGTATAATCAAGCATCATATTCCATCCGTTTTTGCTTTTCCCATTTCTCTAAATACCACTCCTCCAAGTACTCCTTGACAACTCTGGATCATTAGGAAGACATAACTTTTTCCATTTTTTTTTTTAAGTTGCTACTGCTCTACCCTGAAATCAAAGCAAGTCTATTTACCTAAAAATATCAGAGAACATCTCAGATTCAAAAAGTAATTTGGCTTATTAATTACTCAAAAATAGTTTTCTAGTTTATCTCTTTCCTTTTTAAAATACAGATAACCTACATTTACATAATTATTTGGGATATGTAAATTGTGCTATCTATTGCCATAAGCATCCTTCTAACTAGACTATGATACAAGAATTGATTTTATGGATAAAGAAGAGGCAGTGAAATTTTAGTTATCTGGCTTTAAATTAAGAATATATGGGCATGGATTTGATTACTGTTTCTAATGTGTACTAACTCTATGGATATGGGCAGGTCATATATTCTCTTAGTGCTTCAGAAAATGATCTAAAATTATAAATTATAGATTAGCTTCCTTCCTTCTTTGAAAATCCATACACCATGGCAGAAACTAGGCATTGACCCATACTTAACACTGTATACCAAGATAAGGTCAAAATGGGTTCTTGGCCTAGCCATAAGAATGAGATTATATATAAATTGGAAGAACATAGGATAGTTTACCTCTCAGACTTATGGAAGAGGAAGGAATTTATGACCAAAGAAGAACTAGAGATCATCATTGATCACAAAATAGAAAAATTTGATTATATCAAATTGAAAAGTTTTTGTACAAACAAAACTCATGCAGACAAAATTAGAAGGGAAACAATAATCTGAGAAAACATTTTTACAGTCAAAGGTTCTGATAAAGGCCTCATTTCCAAAATATATAGAGAATTGACTCTAATTTATAAGAAATCAAGCCATTCTCCAATTAATAAATGGTCAAAGGATATGAACAGACAATTCTTAGATGAAGAAATTGAAACTATTTCTAGCCATATGAAAAGATGCTCCAAGTCATTATTAATCAGAGAAATGCAAATTAAGACAACTCTGAGATACCACTACACACCTGTCAAATTGGCTAGAATGACAGGGAAAGATAATGTGGAATGTTGGAGGGGATGTGGGAACTGATACATTGTTGGTGAAATTGTGAATACATCCAGACATTCTGGAGAGCAATTTGGAACTATGCTCAAAAAGTTATCAAACTGTCCAGCAGTGTTTCTACTGGGCTTATCCCTCAAAGAGATACTAAAGAAGGGAAAGAGACCTGTATGTGCCAAAATGTTTGTGGCAGACCTCTTTGTAGTGGCCAGAAACTGGAAACTGAGTGGATGCCCATCAATTGGAGAATGGCTGAATAAATTGTGGTAATTGAATGTTATGGAATATTATTGTTCAGTAAGAAATGACCAACAGGATGATTTTGGAAAGGCCTGGAGAGACTTACATGAACTGATGCTGAGTAAGATGAGCAGGACCAGGAGATCATTATATACTTCAACAACAATACTATATGATGATCAATTCTGATGGATGTGGCCATCTCCAGCAATGAGATGAACTAAATCAGTTCCAATAGAGCAGTAATGAATTGAACCAGCTACACCCAGCGAAAGAACTCTGGGAGATGACTACGAATCACTACATAGAATTCCCAATCCCATACTTTTTCCTGCCTGCATTTTGGATTTCCCTCCCAGGCTAATAATACACTATTTCAAAGTCTGATTCTTTTTGTACAGCAAAATAACTGTTAGGACATGTATACTTATATTGTATTTAATGTATACTTCAACACATTTAACATGTATTGGTCAACCTGCCATCTTGGAGAGGGGATGGGGGAAGAAGGGGAAAAATTGGCACCAGGTTTGGCAATTGTCAATACTGTAAAATTACCCATGCATATAACTTGTAAATAAAAAGATCTTTAAAAAAAAGAAGAAAATCCATATACCTATGAAATCACAAAATCCAGTCTCCAAAATGGATAAAGACATTCAAGACCTAAGAAGTGTCATTTGACTAATATCATACCAAAGATTAGTATCAGAGGGTTTGCACCACACTCCAATGACAATCTGTGTACATTGAGACCATTTCTGAAGCAAATTCGATGAATCCTGTATTATATGGATGGACTAATCCTGGAGACAAGAAAAAAAAAAAAAAACAATTCCACCATTTCTCAATATGAGAAGAAAAACCCAATGCAAATTAGCCCAATTTTATCTTCTGATACCAGTTCCAGTTCAGTTTCTTGTAGGATGTGAATAACATCAAATTCAATTTTCCATAGAAATTATTTTAATTATTTTGATTGAAGCCCTCATTTTCTTTTATTAAACATGAATCAAGGTGCCAATATAGGAAACAATGTTCTTAAATTATGAGGTTTTTTTTTCTGTGTTGAACCTATGAGGCCAGTGAAGTATTTCTTGGCCAAAAATCTCAGAGACTAATTTCTGTTTTTACCACAATTTATAATATATTATTATCATACCATAGGGAAATTACACAAATTTTCATGAAACCTCTAAGTCTGATTAATTGGCTCTGCATATTGAATCAGATCTACTAAATTGGCTTTATTACATTGTGAGGAACTACTAAGGAATTTTTGTTTATTTAATAGAAAGGGCATAAAAGTATTTTATATGCATTATGAACAAACAGAAAGATGCTCTTTTTATTTCAATACACCTTTCAGTATGGTTTTATTTGACGTTCTTATTTAAACTTTCAAGGAATTCTGTACAACAGAATTTAAAATGATTATAAAGTAGGGACATGGATCTTTTGAGGTTGGTGAAATAATGTTTTACTCCGGAAGATTATAATTGATGGTTATATTCACTTGTTTTACCACAAAAGCAAAGAATTTCATTTTCTTTGGTCAACACAACATGCTTTGCAAAATCTCTCATGCGCACAGAGATATTATCTTCCTAATGCGATTTGAAATGATTTTTAATAAGTCGCTGAAAGTTACTCTCTTGTGAGATAAATGAGGAGGTGATATTATTGACATACTTTGTTATATATAGTACTGAAGAAGGATGATTAGATAAATGAGATAATAGATGGTCTTGTAACTCAGTATATTAAGCTCAAACAAAATTTATTCCATTACTCAAATTTTTAATATACTATGCATACACATAATACATATAGATATGCCCATCTATCTATATATCTATCCATCTCTCTATTTATCTATTTATAATCTCCTCATATTTTTTGTCACCAGAAGATAGAGATCTTACTTTACTCTTTATTCAATTACATCTAGGATGGTGATTTTTATATAATAGTTCTACAACAAACATATGTTGAACAAATAAATATCTTAACTCATCCCCTTCCTAGTGCTGTTTCTTAAACTGACTTCAGTACCACATGCTATCGCACTGTCAAGTGAACCCTATTCTTGCTGTTCAGGTTTCATTCTTAATATTATGATGAAGAAAGCTGAACTCATTGAGAGAACATTAGTAACCTGGAAGGATCTGAGGAAAACAGAAGGGTAGAGACCTTGCAATAGGTCATTGCCACCTTCTATGAACCCAATGATAACATTCAGAGGCACTACAGTGATACATATTAATGAAATGAAATGAAAAATATTTTGCAAAATTAAATGTCATCTTGGGTCATGGAGTAGAAAAATATATTTAAAAGTGTTGACTGATGAGTTCAGCAGGGTCAATGCCAGTGCAAAAGAGAGCACCTACAACATCAGATATCATTAAAGGTCATGTTGTTATCAGTAGCTTTCCTATTCAGTATTACATGTAAAAAATAGGTCCAAATTACAGAATAAAACAAATTTCTATGTTCTGGTATGGTTTAAATCCATTGTTATTTCTGCATTTTGTTGAAGAGACTGGGGGGAAAGAAAAGCAAATTTTATTTGAGTATTTAACTCTTTTTTTTTTAAACCTTTTTAATCATATCTGTATGTTTCCCAGGCAAACTGCCTTAGAGAATAATAGACTGAGAGCTGAAAGAAACTTCATGTACCATCTAGTTTTCCCACTACCTTCAGTGAACAAGTAAAGAAACATCTTCTAGTTAGGTTGTGAATTTACACAGGTAGTAGTGGCCAAAAATAAGAGTAGGATTTAGATGAAGTGAACCAATTCTCTTAATTTGAAATTGTAACACTCAATTGTATTATCAACACATGAGCTTAGTTTCCTACCCTTATTTTTGCCATTTAAGGTTCAATTAACAAAACATCTAGATTTCAAGAAATAGATATTCAACCTTCAAAAGAAGATTATTTCAGTATAATAGAACAGTTTTTTAACTTGAAGGCTTAATTTTTTTTTACTAGTGTGATAATTTTAGCTTTAAAAATAACACATAGATTTTGTACTGATATCTTTTCATTTGTATCCTTATCATCAGTCCTTCCAGTCTTATAAGATAAACCAATTCCACCACTTCTCAATGTGAAAAGAAAAAAAAAATCCAGTGCAAATTAGCCCAATTATATCTTCTGATACCCATTTCAGTTCACTTTCTTGTAAGATGTAAATAACATCAAATTCAATTTTCCAAAGAAATTATTTTAATTATTTTGGTAGAATCCCTAATTTTCTTTTATTAAATATGAAACAAGGTGCCAATACAGGAAACAGTGTTCTTAGATTATGAGAAGTTCTACATCTTATCTAATAAGAAAGGATTATTTTTAAGATAAGGTGATAGAAGAGAAGAAAATATGTTTTGTTGATTTATTTTACATCAACACATCTTTTATCTATATTCTGTCCCTTCCCAACAATTGCCATCTAATACAACAAATAATATTTTTTAAAGAAGGTCAAAAGAAACTTAAAACTGAATGGATGCCCATCAATTGGAGAATGGCTGAATAAATTATGGTATATGAATGTTATGGAATATTATTGTTCTCTAAGAAACGACTAGCAGGATGATTTCAGAGAGGCTTGGAGAGACTTACATGAACTGATGCTAAATGAAATGAGCAGAACCAGGGGACCATTGTACATGGCAACAACAAGACTATATGATGATCAATTCTGATGAACGTGGCTCTTCTCGACAATGAGATGATTCAGGCCATTTCCAATTGTTCATTGATGAAGAGAGCCATCTACTCCCAGATAGAGGAATGTGGGAACTGAGTGTAGACCACAAGATAGCATTCTCACTTTTTCTGTTGTTGTTTGCTTGCATATTGTTTTCTTTCTCAGTTTTTTTCCCCTTTTTTGATCAGATTTTTCTTGTGCAGCAAGATAAATGTATAAATATGTATACATATATTGGATTTAACATATATTTTAACATATTTAAGATGTATTGAATTACCTGCCATTCAGGAGAAGGGGTGGGAGAAGGAGGGAAAATTTGGGACAGATTTTCAAAGTATAACATCTGATCATTAGCGATATCTAAAAGATCTTGCTGGTTCCATCTTTAATCCTCTTTTTTGTATCTTTTAGATATCGCTAATGATCAGATGTTATACTTTAACTTAAAACTGTGTGAACCTGGACAAGTGATTTAACTCTTGGTGCCCCAGTATCCTTATTTGTAAAATGGGGATATCAATAATACCTGTCTCCTAGGGTTACAGTGATAATCAAACAAGATAATAATTGTAAAGTGCTTGGCATACAAATTAAATACTATGTAAACATAACTATCATTATCATTATAATCATCATCATTATTGTTGTCATTATCATTGTGGTCATCACAATCAACATTATATCACTAATATCAATAGTTTTGGCAAATTAGGATAGAACTGTCTTCTCTTTGCTCACCTTTGTCTTCTCTTTGCCCATATTTATGCCTTTTTTGGTCTTAATGTTACTGTTAGTATTTCAAAAAACCTATCTCATAATAATGGGAGAGTGTTAGACTTACTTTAAAACTATATTTATTCTAGAGTCATAACAATATGAAAATGAAGGAACAGACATTTTTCAGTTCACAAATATAAAGTTTAGCCATGCAGATGGATCACAGCAAAAGTCTTTTTACTTTTTCATAGATTTTACCTTTCCAATTCAACTTCAGATGATATTTTTAAGATAAAGTATCATGTTTTAGTTATAGGACTTCTTCCATGCGAAACACAGAACAAAGTCATCTCTATTTAGTCTGTGGATCAGATATTGTTGGAAAATAACAATTTATACAGTGTATCACAGTGATATCCTTTCTGCCCCAGTATGATGGAATGGAAAAATGCCATTACCGGTACTGTCCCTGTGCTTTGGCAAAGCCAGAGGAGCCTGGAAACTCTAGTTCTGGAAATCATCACGTACTTCAGTTTAATCCCTTTCCAAACAGGCTTTTTTGGGTAGCCAGACCTTTATTTGTTTCATCACGGCCTTGGGCAAACAAGCATCCTACAGGGTACAGACCACTTCTTCAGCCTGGGAAAACACAGAAACACCCCACCTAATCTCAGCACACACCAAACACTACTACTCATTGCCAGGTAAGCTGCCATTCCTCAGCAGCCTCCAGCAGTATCACCTTCCTCTCTCCATAGCCTCTAAACCAAAGCAAGACATGATGGTTCCTCATGGGTCCCAAGGTAACATCTGTTATAGCAAGAGGTAAATAGCCAGAGGCTGTAGCAACTGGCACAAAAAGCCTGACACAGTACTCTTTCCACTCTAGAAGCAGAGCCAAAATTCAAAATAAGGAAGGGAAGGAGAGAGAGAGAGAGAGAGAGAGAGAGAGAGAGAGAGAGAGGAGAGAGAGGAAAGAAAAAGAGAGAGAGAAGAGAGAGAGAGAGAGAGAGAGAGAGAAGAGAGAAGGAGAGAGAAGAGAGAGGAAAGAGAGAGAGAGAGAGAGAGAGAGAGAGAGAAGGAGAGAGAAGGAGAGAGAAGAAGAGAGAGGAAAGAGAGAGAGAGAGAGAAGGAGAGAGAAAGAAAGACAAAGAGAAAGATAAAGAGATAGAGACAGAGACAGAGAGAGAAGGGGAAGAAGGGGAGGAAGGAAGGGAGGGCGGGGCAGAGAGAAGGGAAAAAATGTCAAAACACACACACATTCACATACACAAAGTTACAATATTCACAAAATATATGGGCCCTTTTTTATTTCTTTGACCTCTTTGAGATAAAGACATAGGAAGGGTACTGCTAGATGAAAGGATATGCACATTTTATAGCCTTTAGGCTATAATTTTTCTCATAATTAGACTACTTTACAACTCTACCAACAATGTATTATTTTCTCAATTTTTCATCTCCCCTTTAACATTTCCCATTTTACTTTTCTGTCACATCAACTAATATAATAGATGTGAGGTGAATTGTTTTAATTTGCATTTTTCTAATCAATAGTGATTCAGAGCTTTTTTTTCCCCTTATGACTATAGATAACTTTGAACTCTTCTACTGAAGATAGCATGTTCTTATTCTCTGATGACTTGCCAATTGAAGAATGATTTGCATTTTTATAAATTTAATTTAGTTCTCTATATATTTGAGAGATTAAGTATTTATCAGAGACATTATAAAATTTTGCCAGTTCCCTGCTTTTTTCCAGTCTTTGGATAGTTTTTTTTTTTTCCAGAAAAGGAAACAGCTATATTGATGTATATACTTATTTAAGAGATGTAGAAAGTTGCATTTCTTAGACACATAAATAGTTCAAGGCCTTATCATTGTAGAAATTCATTTCAGAGTACACATTGCAATCCCTCCATCCTTTAGGATTTTCCAGGAGTCACTTGATGCCTTAAAGGATGATTCAAGGCCAACTCTGTTTGCTTCAATATATCAAGTGCATGAATATAGCACTCAGGCTGTATCTGTTTTTGTTTAACTTCACTTTTATTGTCACATAATCATTTTTCGGGGGAAAATGTAGGGGTATTAGAAATGTTCTCCATGATATGCTGATATTACTTCTTGTGCATGATTAAAAGCTGGTATTATACTACCTGCCATTTGAATTCCCTTGAACCTTTCTGTTGTTTTGATTCTTCTGACATCATGGTGTTTCTTTATTCACAGCCATTAAAATATTGTTGTCAAAAAAACCTGTGATTTTGTAGCCTTAAAAGTTTACATTAACTTTTGAAAATTTTGCATAATTTCCCAAATTTAAGCTAAACCAACTTCTTCTGCTCATGAAAGTATAGGACCTTTCCATAATCCATCTGTGGCATTTGATCAAGCTATATGTATTGATAAAATCATTGGACTGTCCATTCAAGTAAATAGCAATCTGGGCAATATGAATTTTGAATTTTTTTTTGGCAGAATGGATTGTTAGAAATATAGGGGTAGCCAGATTTTTTACTTATATCCCACTAAGGGGAGGGTATAGGCAAGATGTGGGATAAAAGTCAGTGACTCACCTGAGCTCAGCCACCTGTCCCTTTCAAATGTCATAGAATACCATAAAAACAATTATTGGAGCAGCAGAGCCCACAAAATGATAAGGTGAAATCACTCACCAGACCAAAAAAAAGTTAGAAGTTCTACAGGAAAAGTCTGTCACACATGGGTGAGAGTGGAGCAAAATCTACTGCTTGCCCTGACAATCCAGAACCAGTCCTGGCAAACCAACAGCATCCATCAGGAAGAATTGAATCAGCAATGATAGTGGCTGCTTCTGGAGCTCTCAGACTGCAGCTAGTGAAGAGGTAAAGCAACTAGTCACTAGACACTAGAACATTACAAGGGTTTCTTTGGTACATCAGAGTTTCTAGTCCCAATGGAGCAGGGGCTTTCCTCACAGTTCCAGGGCTGAAATGAGTGTTAGTAGTAACATCCAAAGCTTTCAAGAAAAATATAAAATGATGTCAGAACATGAAAGAATTAAAAAAAGTATCATTTAGTAAATCAAGTATGAGAAGGAAAAAAAAAGGGAAGTGAATTGAGAGTGGAATAAGAAAATCATGAAAAATGAGTCAACGCTTGGTAAAAAAAAAAAAAAGATACAAAAATAGTGAAGAAAATCATACCTTAAAATATGACTAATTTCAATATGATATAAACTGTTTAGAAAAACAAGCAAAGAAGAAATCCTACAAAATTATTTTAAGACATAAATATGGTGCTTATAAAGCAGGAAGAGCCAAAACAAAGAAAAAATTATAGAGCAATTCCTCTAATTAATATTGTTGTAAAAATCTAAATAAAATATTGGCAAAGAAATTACAGCAATTTATCATGAAAATTTTTATAAGATTTTAGTCTTTTTGAGAACAAAAGTCAACAAACAACCAACACTATGATCAAATGGGATTTATACCAGGATTGAAGGATTAAATCAATATTAGGAAAACTATCACCCTGATGGAACATATCAATAACAATATCAATGAATAGTTGGGGAAGGTATGAACTAATCCAATTCAGGAGAACAATTTTGTTCTATGGTCAGAAATGAAGCAAAATGAACCTATGTGTAGCCCAGCGATAGCACTACTCAGTGTGCATTCCAAAGAGATAATAAAAAAAAGGAAAATTACAAACATATAGCAACTTTTTTTTTTGTGGTAGCACAGAATTGTATATTGAGAGTATCTGTCAATTGGGGAATGGCTGAACAAGTTGTGGTATATGAATTCAGTGGAATATTTCTGTGCTATAAAAAAGATGAGCAAAAATTTCAGAAACTGGAAAAAAGTATGAATTCTTGCTGAGTAAAATAAACAGAACCAAGAGAATATTGTACACAATAGCAGCAATATTGTGTGATGACCAACTTTGACAGATTTAGTACTTCTCAGCAATAAAATGATTCAAGATAATTCGAAAACATTCATGATGGAAGATGCTATTCACATCGAGAAAAATAAAACAAAACTATGAAGCTGTGCAGATAGGAGTATATTATTTTCACTTTTTCTAGGTTTTTTTCATGATTTTTTTTTACCCTTTCAAACATGATCAATGTGGAAATATGTCTAACATATATTAAATTCAATCTAGGGAAGGAGGACAGGAGAGAGTGAAGGAGAAAAAATCTGAACTCAAAATCTTATAGAAATTAATGTTCAAAACTATTTTTGTATGTAATTGGAAAAAGAAAATAAAATTTTAAAGAAAATAAATAAATATCAAACAAAATTTGAAATAGAATTGGCTAAATGATAAAGAGTTACAAAAAGCAATGAGAAGAAGAATGCCTTAAAAAGCAGAATTGACCAAATTGAAAGAGAGGCAAAAACATTCACTGAAACAAAAAACTTTTTAAAAATAGAATTGGTCAAATGGAAAAGAAGTTACAAAAGGTCGCTGAAGAAAATAATTTCTTAAAAATTTGAATTGAGGAAAAAACCTAATAATTTTGTAAGAACTCAAAAAACAATAAAAGAAAACCAAAAGAATAAAGAAATTAAAGATAATAAGAAATATCTCATTGTAAAAACAACTGACCTAGAAAATAGATCAAGGAGAAAATATTTTAGAGTTTTTGGACTACCTAAAAGCCACGATAAAAAAAAAAGCCTAGACATAATGTTTCTATAAATTATCAATGAAAACTGCCATAATATTCAAGAAACAGAAGAAAGAAAAAAAAGGAAATTGAAAGAATTTACCCATCACCTCCCAAAGATAAGTCTCCCAAGACTACCCAAGAGATCCCAAATGAAAACTCCCAGGACTATTATAACTTAATTCTAGAGCTCCCAGGTCTAGGAGAAAATATTGCAAGCAGTCGGAAAGAAACAATTCATTTATCATGGAGCCAGATTCAAGATAACACAAGATGTAGTAGCTTCTATATTAAATGATTAGAAGACTTGAAATATATTCTTGATAGCAAAGGAGATAGGATTACAACCAAAAATCATCTATTCAACCAAATTGAGTATAAACCTTTAGGACATTCTATGAAATGGAGGATTTTTGAGCATTTTGGACTTAAAAAAAAAAAAAGAGTTGAATAGAAAATGTGTCTTTTATATATAAAACTCTAGAGAAGTTTAAAAAGATAAACAGAAAAGGAAAAACATAAAGTACTTACATAAAATAAGGTTAAACTATTCACTTATCTACCTGGAAAGATGATAATTTTCACTCATAAGAACATTCTCATTATTAGAGCAGTTAAAAGGAGTTTACATAGAGGCTACATACAATTACAGGGTTAAAAAGGAATATTCTGGGAGAAAGGGAAAGGGAGATGTATAATGGGGTAACTTATCTCACATAAAAGAGGAAAGAAAAAGCATAATCAATAGAAGAGAAATGGAGATTTGAGAGGGAGTGAAACTTATTCTCATTAGAATTGTTTCAAAGAGGAAATAATATGCACACATAATATATTTCAATAGAAGAGAAATGGAGATTTGAGAGGGAGTGAAACTTATTCTCATTAGAATTGTTTCAAAGAAGAAATAATATACAATAATAATCTATTTTATTCTACATGAAAGTAGGAGGGGAAGGGAATAAGAGAAGAGATGGGTGATAGAAGGGAGGGAAGATTGGGAGACTAATCAGAAGCAAAACACTTGAGGAGAGAAAGAATCAAAGAAGAGAGAGAATAGAACAGATGGGAGGAATATGGTAGATGGAAGAACAGTTAACAGCAACTGTACCAAAACAAAACAAAACAACAACAACCAAAAAAAAAAAAAATTAAGCTACTTTCTTAGGCCACATTTCACAAATACATAGAGAATTTAGACAGGTTTATAAAAGTATAAAGCATTCTTCAATTGATAAATGCTGAAAAGCCATGAACTGTTTTCTGATGGAGTAGTGAAAGTTAACTAATTGTAGACATATGAAAACATGCTCTGAATCACTATTGATCAGAGAAATACAAGTTAAAACCATTTTGAGGTACTATCTCAGACCTATTAGATTTTTGATAAGATAGAAAAGGAAGGGGCAGCCAAGTGGTATAGTGGATAGAGTACCAGCCCTGGAGTCAAGAGGACCTGAATTCAAATTTGTCCTCAGACACTTAATACTTCCTAGCTGTGTGATCCTGGGCAAGTCATTTAACCCCAATTGCCTCAGGAGAAAAAAAGAAAGAGAAGGAAAAGAACAAAAATGGAAATGAATGTGAGATAAATAAGACACTGATAGACTGAAGGTATGAACTGATTCAATTACTCTGTAGAGCAATTTGGAACTTTACCCAAAGGTCTTCAAACCTTGTATCGGTTCTCACCTAGCAATACCTCTACTAAGTCTTTATTCCAAAAGAATTAAAATAAAAATTCTATATTCATAAGATAGAGATTTAATTGATTCAAGTTAGTTGTTTCAAATAGAAGAGATATAGTGCCATAAGGCACTCAGAGATTAAGCTATAAAACTTTGGCATTTTATAAGTTAAAAAATAAATAAATAAGTAGCAAAATCAAGCTACTTAGTAAATAGCCAAATTGGGATTCAAAACCACTTCCCCTGATCCTAAATCTAGAATTCTTTCCACTGTATCATTATTTCATTTTATCTCATAGACATTCAAACCTACTTTTCCTGTATGTCATGCACTCAGAGTTGGGTTCAATTTTTTCTAAGTCCTAATGTTTTTGTTTTTTTTTTTTTGTTTGTTTGTTTGTTTCCTAAAAGTGATAACATTTGATTATGTTCAGTGTGACAGACTTTCAGAAGAACATTCATATACTGGAGACCACTCACAAGAGGTCACCTTGAGAAACCTAGGAAGTTCTGAGCTGCCATCCCATCCCACAAAGCATCTATTCCTTTCCCTTTCTCTAGTCCTAGCTGCCACATACTTATTTATGACAAAGGTCTTGTTAATATTGGGAGGAAAAATAGCAAAGAAAAAATAGACAGTTTTGGTTTTTTTTTTTTTTTTGTTTTTGTTTTACTTTAGATGCTTAGAAAAGCCAAGAAGACTGAGAAGGATTTTTATAGCCAGTCAGTCACCCTGAAATGTCCTCAACCAGCTAAGTGGCTAGCAAGTAATAGGTACTAATAAATTATTGTTGTTTGATTAAAAAATATAACATGAGAGTGATTGATCAGAAAAATCAGACCTTGAAAATAGGAGAATAGGAGAATTTCAATATTCAGGAGATATGGGATGTGTTGAAAAGAATAGGCAAGCAGGAAAGGGAATATCCCTTGAAAACAGTCTTAAGCTACTTTATCATTTTTCCCAGTTGGCTTGCAAAAAAAAGATTCTGCTTCCTCTTGCCATTTGGAAATGTTAACCCCTCTCTATGTATAAGCACAATGGTCTTCATTGTTCACACTCGGTATAACATAAACATGTTATTTGAGCTCTGTCATTTCACAAAGCCCTAAAACAAGTGCCTTTTAACAACCTTGATAATGAAAAGGGTAACAATGGCTGCAACTTGACTACTTGAAATAAAGCATGATAAAAATGAAATGTTAATATGCTGTTTCTGTTAGATGCTGCTTTGAAGTTGCAGAAAAATGAACAGTAATCAAATGAATGTGTTGCAAAATACAGGGCATGCAAAGAGCCAATTATGCAAATGAAAGCCCAAAGTTAGCATGCAACAATACTTTTTAACTCAACAAATATTAAAATCAACTTGTTCCAGCATAATAGATGGCTGTGACAATAGTTAAAGAGCTTTACATGTTTTTGTCTTCCCCTGTCAAATTAAAAATGCTGCTGTGACTGACCTGCTTTTTTTAGTACAAGACTTGAGAAAGGCCCAATATGTGCAATAATTCTCTTATTTTGGAAATATTGGATGAAGATACTTTTGAGATCAAAGAATAACAACAAGAGTGCATCTACCTCTTTCCACTGGAAATAAATGACAGGTAAACTCTTGCTACCCCAGCAAAATCTGCATAAACAAATTTTTTCTTTAGCTAGTTTATCTCACTTGAATTTTAGAGAAGCCTACAGCTATAGAGCAATAAGTATGTGGATTTAAGCCATAAATATATATGGGAAATATTCCACTAGAGTCATATTTCCTTTTTAATTTTTTAATCAGCTTTTAGACTCCATCTAAATTTTTTTTTCAGTTAGCTATAAATCTTAGTCCAATAGACAAAGCATTTAACCCTATTGGTATCTGTTACATTTCAAATGCCATTAGCATCTAAATAATATCTGCTTTCTTTGCCAAAAATATATATAATGCAAAATCACTAGCATATTTCTATTGCTTCCAATATATGGCCAGAGTCTTAAAAGTGTTTTTGATTTCAAGTTACAGATTTTTATTTGCTTTATTTGTTCCACTTTCCCTTCCCCTCTTTGGTTTGTGACATTATTTAAAAAAAGGCATACTTTTTTTTTTCCACACAAAATAGTTTTTGGGCTATTTATTGATTATATTCAGTGATCAAATGACAGTCATTTTCACTGTGTAACTTTTCTTTCTATCAGGTAGCAGTGTCATTTTGGTGCTATCTCCACAATTTTCACCTTGAAGCAAAACAACAAATTAAAAAAAAAAAAAAGAACAAGACAAAAAAGTATTTCTTCAGTCTTTTAACTATTAAATATTTTAAGCTCCAATGAGAAAAATCTAGAACCAAAGCAGTCACATAACCTTCCTTCCCCAAAAATTTATATACTGCCTATATTGTTTTGAAGCTAATGATGAGGCCTGAAGTTTGCTTTGTTGTAGAACATACCAGAAAACCTACCTATTGATTTATGTATTGATAGTATTTTAATAAATGATTATTACTGTACCTACATTGCCAAATACAGCCCTTTAAAGAAAATGCAGTATTTTTTTGAAAGTGCAAAAAAAATTGTATAGAAAAGATATGATCATAGGAAGTTGTCAAGTATTTTTTAAATCACAAGACCTTCTTTGAATATAAACATTTAAAAGAAAAAAAGCATGATATAAAATGTAATGACAAAACAATATTATGAAAAAAAATTAGCTTCAGTTTAATCATTAATATATTAGTGAGAAAGTGAAAATGCCACTTTCTACTCTTGGATTTTATACTTTGATTTGCATTGCAATTAGCAGCACATCATTTTAAAGTATTAATCCATTCAAGAAAAAGAAATCATGAAATCCCTTTAACAACTGCTTTCAAAGATGAATATTCTAATTTCTTTTGAACATCTAAATAAATAATATGAATTTTGAGCTAGTATCAGAAACTGTTACAGTACAATTGAAACCTTAGGAAGCAAACTTATTCTATAATGCTTTCTAATTTTTTCCATGAAGTATTTCAATAAATTATGATACATTGGTTAGTAAATGTTATAGATGAGGCTAAAAGAAATCAGTTTTCTTATTTCATATAAAATAAAAAGGAATTTAAGAATATCGATGCCCTTTGGATTGGATTGTTCAATCCACATATAGCACATACATCATGATGAAATTGTTTATTATAAGAGTAAAGAAATTTATGAAATTTAAATTATCTTCCTTCCACCAATTTGTCAAAGAAGTGACTGAGTCAGTAAGATTAAATGATATGCTTAAAGTCACACAAGTAATTTAGTTCATAGCAGTGCTAGGACCACTTCCCAAGTCTTTTAAATCTAAGATTGATATTCTTCCTATTAGAACTTTTGCCATTCTTTAATAAAACTATCCAGTTTTCTGCTAATTAATAAAGAAGCCAAAACTATAATAATGAGAATAAAATGATTCCAAAATTATATGGCAAAGTAGGATGTAGAATAATTTTCTTATGTTATTATAAGGCAAAACAGTTAAAAAATAGTCTCAACCACAAGAGACAAGAAACCCGAATCATAAATTCATCCTCTCATGCTTATGGGCTACGTGATTGAGCAACTCATTTGAGCTCTCAATAATCTAGAAAATTCTCTAATATTATAAGTTGTAGAGAAGAACTGAATTCAAATTGGAAGATTGAGTTCCTTCCTCTGTGTTTTCTTTATATTGATAACATTGCACTGGTCCCTAACCTTATTTTATAAATAAAAGAACACACAAAAAAGTTTAAGTGATTAAACCAAGCTTCTATAGGTAGTTGATTTAGTAATACATTTTGAAATAGAACTCTAATTATCTGTCAGCTTAATATTTTTCCATGATATCCTGTTTTGGGGCTACAGGAATCCTTCTGTGATTCCTATGCTTGAAAGCTGTTGTACATGTACTAGTATATATCTGACAGCTCTTTGCTAAATATGGCTCAAGCATCCAGGTCCTCTTCTCCTTCAGAGAATGATGGATTTGGAGCTTCTAGTCATAGAATCATAGGTTTGAGAGCTACAGAAAGCCAGAGTAGCCATCTACTCCAACCTATGTATAAAATAATTCTCTTATGATATGCCAGAAGTATGGTTGTCCAATCTTTGAAGCATTTCAAAGCGAGTAGTGAGGGAATCAACCATCTTGATAGGGATCCCATTCCACTTATAGATTCCTCTAATTTTGGGGGTGTTTTTTTTCCTTGACATCAAGCATAAACTTGTCTCCTTATAATTTGAACCTATTTCCCTGTTTTTTGACTCTGGGAACTAAGAGAATAAGTTTAAACTTTTCTGCACAAGTTAGTTTCTTGAACACTTTGATTCATTTTACAAATGAGGAAACTGAAGCCCAGAAAAAGTAAATAAAGCACAGAGGTTATATAGTTAAAGGCAGAGCTAACATTTGAACTACTGTCCCTGACTTCAAATCTAATGTTCCCCTCACTGTTGTAGCCAGAACTTTGATTGTCTTTTGCCGTCCAAACACTATCCTTTGTTCCTCTCTAAACTCCTGAGACTTTGCTGTATTGAGTGAGAGCATATTGTTTCTATCATATATCTCTTCTAGACATTGAGTATAACTTTTATATTGACCTTTCTCCTTCTCTATATAAATAATATCTCTTTTCTATTGTTCTATTCCTTTTTCTCAACCATCTTAATGGGCAAACTTTATCAAATTAAATGAATCAAGTATGCATTATTGAAGAGATTTAAGCATGTTTTATTTAGTTGAAGCTGCTACACACTGGTTAACTCTCATCTGTAAATTATGTTGAGATATGGGCACAAAAATCATAATTAATTCTTGATGGAATCAGGACTAGAACTCGGGTCTCCTGACTCCCAGTCTTGTCCTCTTCCCTAGATAATATTGATGTATCTCCATGCCCCTTGTGGTGGAAGACATTCTAAAAGTTTGTGAGATTACAGAAGGTAACTGAATGGCTAAAATTTCAGTTCTTTCATTTATGGATAAAAGAATGGAAGTCAACTGTGTAAAGTGACTTGTCTCATCTTAATTCTAAAGTTAGGTAAACATACTATGATATATGAAACTCACAACTGAATAACAGCCATTTTAACCATTTATTTCCCAAAAGACACTTTTTTTAAGGGGGAGAGGAGGATTAAAAGGCAGGAAAGTATTTAGTGGAGTTAGTCGTAGCTTGTTGCTAAATTCTCAGAATGAACTTTACACATAAGAAATCAATAAATACTACACATTGGCGTATGATATACTATTTTTTTGGTTTTTCTGAAACTAAGGATATGATGGAGAAATATTAGCAATGCAAATTAAACTAAAATGCGTGGTAGATTTTTAGAGAGCATGTTGTTAAAAACTTCCTAGCATGTTCCTGCACAGGTAGGGTTATCCCTTATAATTTATACAACCTTTTGCTTAACAAAAATTACACAAACGTTTGTTTTTTTTCCTTAGTTTTTAAAAAGTGATTGTATTTTGGTTTGTATTGTTGGTGATTAGAAAAAAGAAATAAAACCTTACAGAGATAGTTCCTAGAAGTCTGAGTTTTTTAGACATAAGCATTTTACAAGTTCAAAGCTCAAACAGCTTCTGAAAGGCAGAACACACTTCTTCACCACCTGCTTTTTGGTAATGTTGGCATTCCTAAGCAGTTCTAGCAGCAGGTGGGGAAAGTTACTTTTTGATAATTATAATTATAGACAAGTAGTAAATAAAATGCCCATGAAACTTTAATAAAGTTTAAAGAAGAAAAGCAAGTTAATAGCTGATTTTTTTTTCTTTGACAGTAATGAAATTCTGTTTTCTCCTGAAAAATCTTGTCTAAATTCTCACTGCCATGTGGAAGTGACCCAGGTTTCTGATATAGTCCATTCTTTGAAAGATTCTACAAACTAAAGAGACTGAATGAGAAATTGATGAGAGATTATATCTATTCTTTGTTGACAAACTTTGGCAATACAGCAACTTAAATGAAATAGGATCTTTTTTTTTTTTATTTTGTATAATGATACATAAAATTTACAAAAGACCAAAATGGCTCCCAGTTTTTGTTATTTTATTGTTTTGACTCTTTATGACTTCATTTGTAGTTTTTCTGGAAAAGATCTTGGGAATTATTTTGTATTTCCTTCTCCAATTCATTTTACAGCTGAGAAAACTGAAGCAAAATGGGTGAAGCGATTTTCCCTGGCTCAAATATATTTTAATTCATGAAAATGAGTCTCTCTGATTTGAGGCCTGGTGCCCTCTCTACTGCAGAACTTAGCTTTCCCCAGTCTTTTGAGGAACTCTCAGTTCTTAAGCCACCATCATTCTTCTAGTGTCACTGCTTTGTACACCGCATTGTTCTCAAGTCTTCTCACTCAACATATTCAATCACCACATCTTTCCATGTTAGATTTCACAACATCTTTCACAAGTGATTTTCTCTCTCCTCTTACAGATTGAGGCTCTCATGAGGGATGATGAGCTCATTGCCTCATATCTCTAATCATTTTTATCCATAGAATACAATGAAGCCAAACTAATTTTCTTTAAGCAAAAATATGATCAAAATGCTCTAGCACTCAAATAATTACAAAATTTCCCATTGTTTTTTGGAAAAAAATTTCTGTTTTAGATTTTTAAATTGACAACCTAAAAAGTTACATAATCTTTTTTCTAACTACACAGGACATTCTCTCTCCTCTAGCAGTTTGTAATCCAGACAAATGTCCTTTCTATTCATCAGTTATTTTTTCCTTGATTTTGCACTGGCCACCTATGCTTGGAATATACTCCCATCTTATCATTACATAATAGAGAACTTTTCTTCTTTTAAGATGAAACTCAGACACCTTTCTTGACACTCCAATCTGTTTTTGTCATTCATTTCAAACTATCTTATAGTTGACTATTTGTATATATTTGTGTTAATTCACTTTATATTTGTGCTGTCTATATTTTTAAATGGACTTTTCATCTACCCCATTAAAATGTAAATTCATCTCAACTAGAGAATATTTTATTCTTTGTATTTGAATGTCCATATCCTAGGACAGTACCTAGTACATGGCAGAGAAGGTATGATGTTTATCAATTACCCCTTGATGTTAAGACATGATCACTCTACCCTATTTTCCAGCCACTCTTCTCTGAGATATCTTGGGTATCATTCCTCTTCTTTATTTCTTTACTAGTTGTGTACTGTGACTTATTCACAGCCCCATGCATCTCTCAAGTGTTCTTTGTTTAAACCAAAACAATTTTGTATCAGAGACTACAGTAATCGGGAGGTGGTTGACATTCATATAGCATTATCAGATAAAAATATTACTGTTGAATAGGTGAACTTTTGTTTTAGGAAAATAGTGAGTTTACAAAAAGTGTAGGAAAATTACTCTTGCAAAAATAAGCCTCATTTTCTTTCCTTTTTCAATTTTGGACATGCTCATAATCTATTGCAATGTCTTCACCAAATTCTGAAATACTTATATAGTCCACAAAAGAAATTGAACTCACAAAGCACTCTGGGAAAATGAAAGAATTAAGAATACACACTGACAAGTTATACCATACTTTTGGATAGAAAGTCCACTGAACTAGTCTGTTTGAACATATATCTTAGGCACAGCAGATTGACAATGAGGAAGAGAAGGGGCTGGATCACATTTTTTAAACTGCACAATACTTTCAATGATTGCAAGCTGCTCTCTGCTGCAACAGCCCATGTTTTAAACATCAATATCCTATGGTGCACTATGGCTATGAATCATGAACCACAACTATCTCTGAAGAATCAAAATTGCAGGTGACTCAGATGGCAATGGAAAGATAGATGGTGGGTGTAAATAGGATGTAACTTATTGCCAGGGATGAGTTATGTACAAGAAATGAGATAAATGGCATTATCAAGGACATATATGACTAAAGAAGGAATTGAATTGGTTGTATAGAAAAATGACAGATGACATAGAATAACCTAAGTGCTACACTAGCCTCTATGAAATGTAAAAGAGCCAGAAGAAAACCTTCAGCCCAATAGGTAGATAAGAAGATCAGAGACAGATGGGACCTTAAAAAGAATTAATTCAACACTCTCATTTTATAGATGAAGAAACTGAGGTCCAAAAAGATTAAGTGATTTCCCCAAAGTCACACAAATCAATAAAAATTACAAAGAATAAAATGGAGTGATCTATAACTTTAGCAGGGATTACTTACATAGAAAATATCATGGATACATCATAATGTTTAATTTATGTATGTATGTTTTTAATTTATGTATGTATGTTCATTAATGACAATATACTATATCCTATTGCTATATGTCATCCTATTCTGAAATATTCATACATCTTGAACAGACATTTGGCTAGAACAGATTGACAGTGAGCTGTGGGAAAAATGACAAGGAAATTGGGGTAAACTATATTTGAGAACTTGTGTTAGGTTTCCAATGATTGCATACTATTTATTTTCAAAGAAGCCTCTCTCTTTAACATTTGTATTCTCTAGATAATGCTCAATGGCTAGACATTATAGCACACACCAAATCTCAGGAGAATAAAAACTATTTGAAATCCGAAGGGTAATAAAAGTATGTGTGGTAGAGGTAAATATGCTGCAGCAAATTGCCAATAATAACTGATAAAAAATAAATAGCATCAAAGATAACTTCAGCAAAAGTAAAATGGCTTGTCATGTAGCAGAAATGGGAAAGAAAAGGTGGATAGTCCAAATGTTATAGTCAAACCCTTAAAAAATCAGAGAAAATATCTAGATTCATTTAAATGGAAACATTTTAAAAAGAAAACATAAAAGGTAAATGGATAAAATGAAATGAAGATGTTGAGATTTACATGTGTGAAGATAGGAGCCCACATTAATGAGATTCTAGCTCTTTTTAAACAGAGCAGTTACAAATTTCTGGGATTGAGATGGCATAGTAAAGTCAGGAAACTGCTGAAACTCTCCCTGTTTCCCTTGAAAACCATAGGAAACCAATCCTTGGAACAGAGTTACTGAATAAAATCACTCTTCAACTCAATATAGACTGAAAAAACTTCAAGAAAGTTCAGTTTCACTGAGATGCAAAGGGTATTCAGCTCAGGTCACATAGACTCTGGGAAAACAGGTGAGAGGGTCTTCATCATAGCAAATCAGCAACTGAGACCCTCAGTCCTGGCTCCATAGAGAAGCAAATCAGTGGGGCAGCTTTAAGCTTAGAAGTCAAACTCTAGGACACCAGGCTTTTTTCTGGAAAAGAGCAGCCAAGGTACCCCTTAAAAACACAAGGGGCCCCTGTACTCAAACCTAAGACTCAAAGATACACAGGGCTTAGGACAATGTCCTCTTTATCTTCAGGAGCAGAGTTCCACCTTAAAAGTAAACGAAAGAGGAAATACCAAAAGAAAATGAAAGAAAAGGAGCAAAGAACAGAAAAGAACACTGATCACAGAAAGCTAATGTGGTGAGAGGACAGACCAAAATACCAACTCAGATGAGGACAAAATGTCCACAGAAGAAATCTCAAAAAGTGATATGAATTAGTCTCAAGCCCAAAAAGGCTTCTTGGAAATGCTCATAAAAGACTTCAAAACTCAACTAAGAGAGACAGAAGGAAAGATGAGAAAAGAAATAAGAGGAATGCATGAGAGAGTCAACAGTTTGGAAAAGGAAGGGAAAAAAATTGTTTGAAGAAAACAATTACTTAAACAATAGAATAAACCAAATAGAAAAAGGGATACAAAAGGTAACTGAAGAAAATCACATGTTAAAATCTAGAACAGGGCAATTGGAAGCTGTTGACTTTGTGAAACAGTAAGAATCTGTCAAACAAATTAAAAAGAAAGAAAAAAAATGGAAGAAAATGTGAACTATGTCATTTGCAAAACAGCCAACCTAAAAAATAGATCCAGAAGAAACAGTTTGAATCTTATTAATCTACCTGAAGCCCTGGATAGCTGTCTTCTACAAGAGGTCATTATGGAAAACTGCCCTCACATTCTAGAAACAGAGGGGGAACAACTCCATCTATCACCTCTGGGAAGAGATCCTACAAAGAAAACTCCAAGGAACAAGTTGCAAAACTCCAAAACTAAAATCTCAAGGAAAAAATATTGCAAGCTGCCAGACAAAATCAATTCTAATATTAAAGAGTAACAGTGAGGATTACCCAGGATCTGGCAGCTTCAACAATAAAGAATGAGAGGGCCTGAAATACCATATTCCTGAAACAAAGAAAAAAAAAAAAAACAACTACAAATTAGTTATCCAGCTAGATATAGCATCATCTTTTAGAGGAAGAGATGGATCTTCAATGAAGTAAGAGACTTTCAATCATTTCTATTGCAAAAACCAGAACTAAACAAAAAATTTAATACACAAACATGGGACTCAAGAGAATCATAGAAAAAGAAAGGTAAATGAGAATATATATATATATATATATATATATATATATATATATATATGTATATATATATATATATATATGGTTGTGTAGTTGTGAATGGACTCTGATGTGATAACAAAGGAAAAAAAAAACATAGGGGGGTGAGAAATAGACTGAGAAAAGAAGAAGAAAGAGAAAGGTATAATGGGACAACTAGTTCACATGAAGAGGTGCAAAAAACCTATTACAATTCCGGGAAAGAAGGGAGTGACATGAACATTGTCTAAAACTTGTTCTTATCAGTTTTAGCTTTAAGAAGGAATAATTTAATTATTCAGTTGGGTAAATAAATTTATTTTATGCTACAAAGAAGTAGGAGGAGAAAGAAGGACAAGAAAGGGAAGAACAAAATAGAAGGGAGGGCAAAAACAGTAGGGTAAAAGCTAAGAGAAGAGGGGAAGGGTTGATAGAAGATAAGGTAGTCAATGAACTGGGTTAAAAATTTTACTAAGAGAAGGGGAAGGGGAGATAGGAGATAAGATAGTGGAGTGGGTAAAAAAAAAAACACGACTAAGAACAAAGGGGAAAGAGAGAACAAAAGTATTTACAGGGAAAAAATAGCAGAAATACAGAGCTGGTAATTATAACTATGAATGTGAATGGGATGAATTCTCCCATAAAATGGAAGCAAATAACAAAGTGGATTAAAGGAGATAAGGAGGAAAAGAACATCTTAATAAAGGGTACCATAAATAAAGCTGGACTATCAATCCTGAATGTGTATGCACCAAGTGGTAGAGAAGGCAAATTCCTAGAGCATATTTTAAGCCAGTTACAGGAAGATATAGAAAGCAAAACTATTCTAATGTGGGACCACAGCTTTCCTCTCTCAGAATCAGACATATCTAACCACAAAATAAAGAAGAAAGAAACTAGGGAGGTAAATAGAATCCTAGAGAACCTGGATATGATAGATCTCAGGAGAAAACTGAATAGGAACAGAAAGGAAGACATCTATTTCTCCACTGCACATTATATCTTCACAAAAACTGGCTGTGAATTAGGCCATAAAAACTTCACAATCAAATGCCAAGAGATAAAAATAGTAAATGTTTCCTTTTCAGACCACAATGCACTAAAAATTATATTTAATAAAGGGCCAGAGAAAGAGAGCCTAAAAATCAGTTGGAAATTAAATAATTTAATTATAAAGAATAAGTGAATCAAACAACAAATTATAGAAACAATCCATAATTTCATTGAAGAAAATTACAACAATGAGACAACAGACCAAAACCTATGGGAGGAAGGCAAAGCAGTTCTTTGGGGAAATTGTATATCTTTTAATAGCTAGATAAATAAAATAGAGAAAGAGGAGATCAATAAATTACATATGAAACAAAAAAAAAGTTTAAAAAAAACAAATTAAAAATCCCCAATTAAATACCAAAATTAAAAATTTTGAAATTCAAAGGAGATATTAATAAAATAGAAACAACAACAATAACAACAAGAAGCAATTGAACTAATAAACAAAATTTAAGATTTGGTTTTATGAAAAAAAAAACAACTAACAAAATAAATAAACCTTTGCTTAATTTGATCAGAAGAGGAAAAAAAAATCACCAGTATGAAAAATGAAAGGTATGAACTTACAACCCATAAAATATAAATTAAAGAAATAAATAGGAGCGATCTGAACAAACTCTATGGCAGCAAATCTGACAATCTTACCAAAATGGATTAATATTTTTAAAAAATATTAATTGCCCAGGTTAACAGAAGAGGAAATAAAATACTTAAATAGTCACATTTAGAAAAGGAAATTGAACAAGTCATTAATGAATTCTCTAAGAAAAAATCTCCAGGGCTAGATGGAATTACAAAGTCAATTCTACCAAAGGTTTAAAGAACAAATATTTCTAGTACTATGTTAACTATTTGGAAAAATAAGTAAAGGAGCAATGGTAAACCTGGAAGGGCAAAAACAGAGAAAGAAAAGCACAGACCAATCTCGCTAATGAATCTTGATAAAATTTTAAATAAAATTTAAATATTAAATTTAAATAAAATATTAACAAAGAGATTTAAGCAAATTATCAGCAGTGTAATACAGTATGATGAAATGGGATTTATGCCCAGCATACAGGGCTGCATCATTATTTACATAATTAACTCCAGAAACTATTGAAAACTATTAAACATAACCAACCATATCGATAATGAAAACAAGAAAAATCATATGATAATCTCAATAGATGCATAAAAAGCTTTGAATTAAATGCAGCACCCATTTGTATTCACAACATTAGAGAGCAGAAGGAAAAAGGGAGCTTTCCTTAAAATAATAAGAAATAAGCTGTATCTATTAAAAACTTAAAGGAAGCATTATTTTTAATGGAAAGAAAGTGGACACATTCCCAGTAAGATCAAGGGAGAAATAAGGATGCCCATCACAACCATTCTTATTCAATGTTGTGCTAGAAAGGATGGCTTTCGAAATAAGAAAAGACAAAGAAATTAAGGGAATTAGAATAGGCAATGAGGTAGTAAAACTATGACTTTTTGCAAATGATAGGATGTATACTTAGAGAATCCTAAAAAAAAGTCATCTCATACTCTATACCAAAATAAAGTCAAAATGTACACATGATTTGGGCACAAATCTCCTAAATAAATTAGGAGAACAAGAGATAATTTACCTATAAGATCTTTGAAGAAGAAATTTGTGAACAAAGAGGAAAGAGAAACTATTATGAAAGGCAAAATTGATAATTTTGAATGGATTAAATTAAAAAGTTTTTGCACAGACAAAATCAACAGAAACAAAATTAAAAGGAAAGTACAAAGCTGGGGAAAAAATCTTTACAACCAGTATTTCTGAGAAAGGTCTCATTTCTAAAATATATAAAGAACTGTTTCAAATTTATAAGAATACAAGTCATTCCCCAATTAATAAATGGTCAAAGGATATGAACACACAGTTTCCAGATTAAGAAATTGAAGCCATTTATAGTTATATGCAAAAAATGCTCTAAATCACTATTGATTAGAGAAATGCAAATTAAAATAATTCTGAGGTAACACCTCACACCTCTCAGGTTGATTAAGATGACAGGAAAGATGATAAATGTTGGAGGGGATGGGGGAGAAAACTGGGATACTAATGTATTGTTTACGGAATTGTGAAATGATCCAAACATTCTGGGTGGAATAATTTGGAACTATGCCAAAAAGGCTATAAAACTGTGCATATACTTTTGATCCAGTGCCATTACAGGGTCTGTATCCCAAGGAAATCATAAAGGAGGGCAAAAAAACCCACACGTGCAAAAACGTTTGTAGCAGGTCTTTTTGTGGTAGCACAGAATTGGAAAAGGAGTGAATGCCCATCAGTTGGGGAGTGATTGAACAAGTTGTATACAAAGGTAATGGACTATCATTGTTCTATTAAAAATGATGAACAAGCTGATTTTAGAAAAGCCTGGAAAGATTTATATGAACTGATGCTGAGAGATGCAAGCAGAACCAGAAATACATTGTTCACAATAACAGCAAGAATGTGTGAGGATCAACTACATAAGGCTTGGTTCTCAATAGTTCACTGATCCAGAGAAATTCCCAAAGACTTTAGACAGAAAATGCCATCTGCCTCTAGAAAAAGAACTAAGGAGACTGAATGTAAATTAACACTTGCTATGTTCACTTCTTGTTTCTGTATTTTTTTTTTTTTAACTCTCTCCCATGGTTTTTCCCTTTTGCTCTGATTTTTCTCTCCCAACATTCTCTCCAAGAAAATATTAGAAATAAATAAAATTACTACAATAAAATAAAGAATTCCTGAAGTTTTTTGACCATCAATTTGGTCTAAAGCTAATCTAAGCATGTTAACTAAAGACAAAAATCAAATTTTGAAATATTTTTGCAAATGAGAAAAATCACAATGCAATTATAATTTAATGTTTAACATATAGATTTCACTGTAATATTTCCATGCTTTTATAGGTATACATTTTTGTATTTGACAGATACATCAGAATTGTAAAATATGTTTTATAAGCTCTATGTAACCATCATATAAGAGGAAGATAGTATTGTTTTATCTGATATCCTTTTTGTTTCTTCTGTTTTATAGTTGGGTAGTTTCAGTTAACTTTTGAAAACTCTTAATAGATATAAAATATTAAGTTCAAAGCTGATTTGTTTTGCAAATATTTGATTAAAATTTAAGAGATTATTCAAATAGTATCACTTGTGTTATGTAAAATCTTCTAATTTCACTGCTCTCCTAATCTAATTTTTGATGATTTACAAAAGGGAATTTGCATTTATTCCTGGAATTTGTGCCCTTTTCTATGTGTAGGGAAAGATCTTTTGTTCCTACTGACTTTTGACTTTTGAATTTTGGTATAGGGAATAATGAATTAGTCATGCTATGTACCTTGAGTCTTAAATAACTTCTCTTTTTTATTAAATTAAATTTTATCCATTTGTTAAAGCGCAATTAAAATACATATCATACATATGTAGATAATATGGAGATTGAATATGAATATAATTTCTAGTTAATTCAGATAATGTTTGTGTGTATCTGTGTATGCACATACGTGAGGAAGAATTATATTATTGAATAATAGACATGAGAGTAGGGAATGGGAATCTGACAACTGATGGTGATAGAGTACAAGCAAAATAAAGAAAACAGTTTACTGGGATACATTTTGGTCCACAGGAAAAATAATTTGTGAAGAAACTGGTAGAGAAGATTTTTGGCATGATATTGCATTATTTTATACATTTCTCAATATAAACCCCTTGGACTGTAGAACTATATTTCATCCATATTTTTGTTTTAAATTTTCCCTGTAGGTTAAGATGCTTTCAAACAAGTGTTGCTATCTAAAGGAAGGCAAGGACTATGTGGTCCTGAGTTCCTCCTCATTAAATATGTGGCTATATACACACTTATACATATGTATATAGTACATGTGTCCTGTATATATATGTATATATACACGCACATCTATGTATACTTATATATAGACACCACAATGCCTACATGTGCACATATATGCACACATATGCTGATATATATGTATTTGTGTCTATATATGTGTGTATATATGCATATATATACATAATATATACATACATACATATTGATACTAATTTGACTTGTTAGATACTATATGTGTGATAATTATGAAACTCGAATTAATTGTTTTGGAAGAAAAAAACTTATTTATTAGAACTAAAACTAAGGATATTAATGAATAATGACTTCTGGTTTCCCCTTCAAGAGTTCTATAAGATACAATGGCAATATTACCACCTCACATTTATTTAGCATTTAAGATTTACTGATTATTTGTCTGTTAACAACCCATTAGGATAGGTGTCATGAGCATTATCATCATTCACATTTTTCAAATGAACTAAGAAAAAGTCTCAAGTGAGAGAAGTAATTTATCAGAGAACATGTGTCAGAATCAGAATTTAATCCCAGATGTTTCTAACCTCTTAGTCTTGTGTTCTTTTCATAAGAGTTTCTAAAAGAGTGTAGCAAAACTTTCAGAAAGATTTTGCATATTATGTTTTGATATATGTTTCTATATTGCATGTATGCATATATTCTTTGCATATTTTGATATGATAGACATACAAAAATATCTGTTTCATAAACTAGTGTGGGGATAATACCAAATATTTCATAGTGACTTTGGCCATTTCAAAATGTTTCATGAGAAATTATAGAATGATGCTTTATAATTTGCTGGTAGATTGTACCTTGTACAGTTACCACTGGCTATCTTGGAACTTAACCAAAATTGCAGGCAATTATGATTTTTTTAGTTGCTATTGTCTTTTCAAAGACTACTTAAGGGGGCTTTGGCTTTGTCTAGAGTTTGTCACTCTAGACAAACTTGTGCTGAATAACTAATAATCATCTAGATGAATGGAGAATGTAGAAACATTGCTGATTTTAATTATTTTATCACAGAAACAGTAATAGTAGTAGAATAGATTGATAATGTTTATATTTATTTCTATACTACAACATATACAGATTTGTCCTTAAATGCAAACCCATTAGTTTCAAATAGGTAACCAAAGGAAAGAAAATTTAATATCTTGTTCTTCATGCTTTTAAACATTTTCTAAAAAAAAAAAAAAAAAAAAAAAAAAAAGTCTCTAAACTAATCAATTTAATTCAACAAACATTTACTTAATATTTGTCCTGTTTAAGGTTTTTGTACTGCGGAGTTAGAGATGAACAATTATACAGATTTCATCAAGAGGTATAGACAATCAAATAGGAAATTATGTATAGCTACCATGTAATGACAAACTGCACATTTAATGCTTTCCAAATCTATACTTTCAATTGTAAAGATATTGGGATATGGAATTTTATAGAGTTGGTTTAGTAACTGAACATTTTCAAGCAAACTCAAACTGCTAGCTTAGCCTGTTGTCTAGATTAAATCTACAAGTAAATCATTTGACTGGCAGGATTTTGTCATGTAGGTGACATAACAAAACTTACCTCCAGAGCTGGGGTTTTTGACACACTGACTGTAGGACACTTTTCTTTCCCCTTCAGATGGATTATATATACTCATTAGTCATACTTCATCGCACCAGAAAGATGGGGAGGAAGGACACACGACCACCCAGCCCTAACCTTACCGGAGGTAGCACCAATATTGCCTTAAACCCTTTTAGCCTAAAGAGAAAAACAAAAATAAAAACATAGAAGAAATATAGTTCTACTTTTTAGGGAGCTCCTGTTGACTAATGGATAAAATCATACAATATAGTTCCCACTATTTTCTGTACCAATTCCTTTCATATATTCTACATTTGTCTCAAACTTTATCCTGCTTAGTCTCTTTCCTTATCTTGCCTGTATTCTGTCACCTTTCATTCCCAATTTCCTACTCTCCTACTCCCATGTCTATCATTCAGTCCCTTTTCATTTTTGCTTATTATTGTAATTCAGTTCCTTCAAGGCCTATTTCAAATGTCTGCACACTTTAGAATCTTCCCCTAATTGCATCTGAAGAAAATGTCTTTTCCTTCTTCGAGTTTTATTAGAAAATTTCATCTTGATTCCCCCATTGTTACCATAACATTACTTCCATAATATATAACTAGGTATAAATAATCAATCTTCCTTGAAGTTAGAAAATAGTTCTGAGACATGGCAGCATGGACTCCTGGGAATAGTTTATATGGAAAGAATGCTCCCATACCTACAGGTAACCATCTAGAAAGTAACCTTGTCAGATCCATGAGTTATAAATATTATTTGGCAAGTATCAAGTTAACTTTTGAAGTAAAATGACATAATATGTCTGACTTAAAAGATAAATTTAAAATATAAATTACTTTTAGAAGTTGGATAGTTATTTTATTTCACTGGCATAAAAAAAACCTTCCTTTTATTAATAAATTTTATTTTTAATTTATGAAATAAGACAAGCATTTCCATAATAGTACTATAAAAAAGATGAAACCATATGAAACTGCAAATCTTTCATTCCTTTCAAATTTACAAGAAAATTATCATGTAAATTTCTTACTTTTTCTTTCCTTGCCCTATTCTAGATTAGATTAACACACACACACACACACACACACACACACAACTTTTTTTTGCTACATTGTAATTGAGAATATAAATTTATGATTTTTCTATTACAAGAACCAATAAAAAAGAAATACATAATTTTTATAAAGTTTTTTATTTTCAAAACATATGCATGAATAATTTGACAACATTGAGCCTTGCATTGTGTTCAGATTTTCTGTTCTTTTTCCTCACCCCTTCCCCTAGATGGCAAGCAATTCAATATATATTAAACATGTTAAAATATGTTAAATCATATATCTATATATCTATATATATATGTGTGTAAACATTTATATAATTCTCTTATGCAGCAAGAGAAATCAGATAAAAAAAGAAAGTAAATGAGTAAGAAAATAAAATATAAGCAAATAACAACAAAAAGAGTGAAAATATTATATTGTGGTCCACACTCAGTTTCCACAGTCCTCTCTCTGGATGTAGATGGTTCTCTTCATGAAAAGATCTTTGGAACAGGCCTCAGTCATCCCATTGTTGGAAAGAATTCCTATGGAATGGATATTCACTTAGAAAATCATTTATTTGCCATAAGCTAATTTTTACATTATCTTGTTAAATAATTCTCAATTCAGACACAGTTGAGGTGATGTAAGCTTTATACCACATTGATCTGTCTTTCTATTTCTTAACCTATACCAGACTGTTTTGATAATTAAAATATAATTTCAGATCCTGTTTCATGAAATCCCTTTCCTTTACCTTTTTAAAATCTATTTCTTATATATTCTTGACTTCATTCTTTCAAATATATTTTTGTACTTTTTTCTAATTCAGTAAAATAATTTTTGGAAAACTAATTGAAATAGCATTGAGTATATGTTAGTTTAGAAAAGGATGTCCATTTTTATTATTTTTGGCAACACCTACACATGAACACTCAATATTTCTTCAATTATTTGAATATGATTTTATTGTATAAAAATTTTGTTTAAAAAAACATTTTTACATACTTCCTGTGATTATTTTAGCAGGTTTATACCTGGGTAATTTGTGCTGTCTTGAATTATTTTAAATGAGATATCTTATACTAACCCTTCTTATGGCATTCTATTTGTGATATTAAGGGGTGTTAATGATTTTTAGAATTTACTTTATATTCTGATAATTTGTTAAAATTATTAAATATTTCAACTCACTTTTTAGTTGAGCTTTTGGTATTTTCCATTATCATTCCATTAATCATCATAACCTCTGCAAAACAAAACAAAGCAAAACAAATAAAAAAAACAGATAGCTTTATTACATTGATTCTGGGCTGTAAATGTCTACTTCTATTTCTTCTCTTATTGCTATTGCTAAAATTTTCAATACAATATTGAACAATATGGGTAATAGTAGGCATTCTTGTTTCAAACCTGATTTTACTGGGAAGACTTCTAGCTTATTCCCATTACACTTTTTTTTTTTCTTTTCTGATCTCTCTTTCATCCTGAATATTGCATTTTATTTATCATTGACCATTTTGAATCCCTATAGTAGAAAATTCTTGAGGATATACTGTTTTTAGCCTTAGGGCATAACCCAGCATTATATATATATATAATGTATTTAATAATAAGAAATATTATATTTTATCATGCTATTAAGTTTACAAAGAGCTTTACAAATAGTATCTAATTGCAGATGTGGAAAAAGGAAAGCAAAATTTAGGTGACTTAGCAGTTTCTTCATTAAAGAATGAGAGGGATTAAAATATGATATACAAGAGGACAGAGAAGCTAAGATTAAAAACAAGAAGCCCTTATCCAGAAAAAGTGATTATAATCCTTCAAGAAAAAAAAAAGGGTATTCATTGGAATAGAGGACTTCTAAGTATTCTTGATGAAAAGACCAGAGCTCAATGGATAATTTGATTTCCAAATACAAACTTCCTCAAGAGAAGCATAAAAAGGTAAATAGGAAAGGGAAAACAAAAAGGACTTAAGATTAAAGCATACTTGGAGAAAAAGGAATGGGAAATGTAGAAGAAGGTAAAAAAAAAAAAAGGAAATAAAAAGAAGATTTTACAGTGAAGGGGAAAAATAGGGATGTACAGGGGAGTGTGAATTTTCATCAGAATTGGCTCAAAGAGGGAATAACATATGTACCCAATTGGTTATATAAATCTACAGGAAAATCCTACAGGATTTTATCCTACAGAAAAATAGGAAGAAAATAGGAGAAGAGAATGGAGGGGGGGGGTTAGAAATGAGGGCAGATTTGGAGAGGGAGTAGTTAGAGTCAAAACACTGCTGAGGTGGGCAGATTTGGAGAGCAAATAGAGTCAAAACATTGCTGGGATAGAACAAGGTGAAAGGAAAAAGAGACTAAAACAAAAGGAGGAAATACATTTAACAGTTACTGTGAAAAGGAAAGCTGAAACAACTTTATCTGATAAAGATTTCATTTCTTAAACATGTAGAGGATGAAATCAAATTTATAAAAATTAAAGCCATTTTGCAAATGAATAGTGATAAAAAAATATGGACAGTTTTCAGATGAAGTAATGAAAGCTATTTACAGCCATATAAAAAAAAAAGAGTTCTAATTCATGATTGATAGGAGGATTTCAAATTAAAATAGTTCATGTTTAAAATTGCTCATATCTATTAGATTGGCAAATAGTCAAACATGGAAAAATTGAAATGGTGGAGGTGATATAGGGGGAAAATGAGATGTTAGTGCATAGCTGGTGGAGTTGGGTACTGACTCAGCACAGCAATTTGGAACTGTGCCCAAATATTATAAAACCATGCATATCATTTGACCTCACAATACTACATACTACTCAGTCTTTATCCGCAAACAAATAAAAAAAAATGAAAAGAAATTAAAGCAATAATTAGGAGCTATTTTGTTCAATTCCATGGCAATAAGTCTAACAATCTAACTGAAATGGATGCATATTTACAAAAATACAAATTTCCCAGATTAACAGAAGAGGAAATAACTTAAGTAAGTAATTTCATTTTAGAAAAAAAAAATAGAACAAATCATTAATGAACTCCATAAAAAAAAAAAATCTCCAGGGCCAGATGAATTCACAAGTGACTTCTTCCCAATAATTAAAGAACAATTAATTCCAATAAGATGTAAACTATTTGGAAAAATAGGTAAAGAAAGAGTCCTGTGAAATTATTTCTATAATACAAATAAGGTATTGATACCTAAACTAGGGAGAGCTGAAAGAGAGAAAGAAACTTACAGAAAAATCTCCTTAATGAGTATTGATACAAAAATTTTAAATGAAATATTAACAAAGAACTTACAGCAACTTATCAGCAGGATAATATACTATGACCAAGAAGGATTTTTGAACTATAATTTTCCAAGACTTACATTCTTTTAATGTAGAAGCTGCTGGGTCTTGTGAAATCCTGATTGTATCTCAACTTATTTTTCTTGATTTATTTTCATATTTTCTTCTTAAACTAAGAATTTTAAAATTTATCTATGACATTTATATACATTTTCCTCCCGGGATCTCTTTCTGGCATTGAGCATTAGATTTTTTTTTTTCTATTTCTACTATGCCTTCATTAATTTTGAAAGTATACAGTAGTACATATAGTACTACAAAATCAACCAAATATCAGTGAAATAAACATCAATCCTATAATACCCCCATTTAAGTTCAGAATCTTTGAAATAAATAAACCCCAATAAAAATACATCTGGTAACTACAGGTAAGACTAACAAATACCACAACTAACTGTCTGTCTGTCTGTCAGTCTGTCAGTCTGTCTCTGTGACTCTGTTTTTGTCCCTTTGTCTCTTTCTTTCTCTGTCTCTGTCTCTCTTCAAGTGACCTTTTTCCATTGATTGGAATATTTTTTCTCCAGTAAAACTTTTAGAAAGATGATGGAAGTAGCTTATTATGCTCATACATTATCTTAGTCAAATGTTCAGAGTAAAACTCCCTGGGAACTGAAGAAGAGACAAATCCTATAATATCTCTCTCTGAGCATTGTGTTCTGATATTTCCAGTGATGTTTACAATAGGTATGTCTTTTTGCTACACAATGACTATGAAAAATAAAAAAGTAAAAATGTAATAATAATAAAAAAAACCAATCAAAATTCATGTCCAATACAATGAACGACACTGGTAATAGTTTACTGAAAGAGAAGATGCTCTCACCAATTAATGTTCTTGCTTAACTCTTGTGAGCTCATATATCATCTTAGTGTGGGTAACTATCAAGTATGTATTTGGAAATTTCATCAAAACAATACATACCAATTTTCAAAAAGATATATTAAAAAAAAGCTCTTCTTTTACAATTGTTATTCTTTTTTTCTCGTGTCTTTGTGTTTTCTAATAATAGTACCTAGCATAAGGACTGTAGTTGATTGATTAGTTGAATTAGAGGAGTATGCTAATAAATGTTCAACTAGCTCTCAGAAAAACAAAAAAGTTGTCCCCATGATAGCTTCAACTTTTATCTGCATTGTTAGCATTTTCCCATGTTTCCAACTTTAAATAATTTTTAAAAGCTACAATAAGTTTGTAGCCCAGCTTTGTAGCATTTATTTATTTTTGAGCTATAAATTGCTCTAATTAAAAATTTAAAATGAACCTACTCTAGTACACCATTGGTTGAATAAATATAACATTTGATGTTTAAAAAAAACCTAGCTTTAATTGTTATTTTTTTATTTGTCACCTTAATAAGTAAGTTTTATTGGAAGAAAACAAAGAAGAAAATGTATAAAAACAGAAGAAATGATTGAATATATGAAAAAATACTATGTTTTCAGACCTTATATCTTACTCCTAATACTTCTATTTTCAATGTCATCACCAATTTATCACTATCTCTATTAAGTATCATTCTTTCCCCACCTCTTTTTTGTTTCCAGAAAATGAATATTGACTAAAAGAATGGGTGCTTCTGGGCATGACTGATAACACATCACTATTCTACATTTTCCTCTGCTTCACATATGACCCAAAAAATGGAATTAAATTATCTACCTTAAGAAAGAAAACAAGTAGTTAGCAGTTTTAGATATCTGTTCATTTTATTATAAATTCAGGGTTTTTTCAATATGTTATAGCACTCTATACAAGTTTTAACATTTTAATAACTGATGCTCAAAATAAAATAATCTATTCTCAGTTCGCCATTTGTATTTATTCCTTCCTTTTCCCAGAATTGTATATTTATGGGATTGTATAGTATTAATGAAAGTCTTACATGTATGTTTCTTGTGCTTAATAATTATAAATATTTGGTACTGAAAGGAATCAATGTTTGTTCATTGTAAATCACTAAACCTAAGGGCAACTAACACTCATAAGAAAGCATATTAAGTGTGGATTTTTATGATGATATTTATTATTAATCTTGTTGAATTACTAGTTATGGAAATAAGTTCTCCTGAGTTACATTATGGCTTTAGCTGAAACTTTTTGAGATACCAATTAATCCCACAGAGAATGGAAAACATGCATTGGAAATAGAATGCTACAGATTGTCACAGCTGAAAGCAAGTAAGTATTTAAGGACCACTGAAAATAATACAAAATCAAGTTCTAATTTAGAGCCAGAATAAATTATAAAAGTAAGAAAACAAAGCAATGTCAGTGGAAAAAGATGCTTCATCATGAAGAGGGAAACGGCAAATGACAATGCCAGCCTATTGCCAATCAATACAATCAAGAATGAGTTGAAAAGATCTCATGAATGTATCCTGAAGAACAATGTCTTGGTATTGTGATTCAGGTTTTGTCGATTTATTTTTTAATGTTTCAAATATAGTGCCATTAGAAATGCTTTTCTGTTCCTATCTCCACTCTAAAGTAGACTTATAAATGCTTTATCTCAAAAAGAAAAATCTAGAGTCCTTGGTGTAATCATAATTTTTGAGATACTAACGAAATCCTGCTTACAGTTAGATTAACTAAATCCAAAAATGAGTGCTACAGATTAACTATGATAACTTTTACAAGTTTTTAAAGCTCTCTTAGCCTTTGTTTGATTTTTAAAATTAGTAATCCTCAGATTACTTCAAATCATTGGATTTTTAAAATTCATCAATATCATCTAACTTTTAAGAAATTAGGATTTTTGATTTTTCTATTTGGATACACACACACACACACACACATATATACATATATATATACATTTATGTAGCAGTCATAAAACTATTTTAAGTAGCTATGAATTGGAGAAATAGTTTTCAAATTATGATCTTGGGATGTCTTTTGGTCCCTGAAACTCTTTCAGGAGATTCAGGGAGTCAAAGCTACTTTCACAATAATATTAAGACATTTGTCTATTAAAATACTGTTTTCTTTCCTAACTATATATTTCCTTGGGGAGGGGTTTTCTTTTTTTACTTAAACAAAATGAAATATAAAAATAAAAAATAAGTAGGCTGTCTTCTGCTATCAAATCTAATAATGGCATCAATTAAGTCATTAAAGTGATTTGCAAGGAATATGTAAACAATGTTATTCTTCCACTTTAATTTTAGAAAATCTAGTTGTTTTCATAAAATGTTATTGATCTTAACAGGTAATATTTGTATTTGAAGTGTTTATTTGTATTTGAAGTGTTCATAACTATTTCAAAATTAATCAGTTTTAATTTCCAGTATAGTAAATATCAATAGATGTAATCTACTTTTAAAAAGCTCTTTCAGATGGAGCCTCAACAATTTTCCAAAATATAAAGCAATCCTGAAGCTAAAATTTTGTAAATTTTTTGTCCTAGAGAAATAGCTTGTAGTGCCAATAAAATTAAACTTAGGACTGTTTTGTTGTGAGGAAAGAGGCAAGTCATTCAGCTCCTTTATTCCTCTAACATCTTGCTAATATAAACTTAGATTGTAATCTGTGTCAGTAGAGGGTATTCCCACACCAACAAAATCAAATATCTGTGTCAATATAAATTTTTTATTTTAGATGCCTAGATTGGTTTCTGTTCAGTTTAAGATAGGAATGGAGGGTAAGGGAGAGGTGGTGGTGGATAATTAGTTAGAATAACAAAATAAACATAAATAACAATAAAAAATTGCTTCATATCCATTTTCAATTGAATATGTAGTAAACAATGAGTTTTTAGTTGACCAAGGTGCTTCTTTCTGTAAGTCTTCAGAATCTTTGCAGCTCTGAAGGAGGATTAATAGACTGCAAAAGAAAAGGCAGTTTTCCTCTTCCATTAACACAGACAATTTATCTCACCATGCCTATTGTATAGAAAACTGCCTCTTGTGCTAATTAGCTCACAGCTAAATTCATTCTATTCCCTTTCTTTTTTAAACTAAAATTCAAACACTCTGCCTATCATTTTTTTCCTTTTCTCTCTGATCTCATTTTCAATCAAAATATTTGAAAATACAGCTATTAATCCTAATGCTTTTCTGCATAAACTGATTGTTCCTAGAGTTCAAAAAGACAGTTCTCCTTTATGAAATAATATTGAACAGGACAATTCACATCCTTCCATTTTGTCTCCCGAAATATACCTAGGACCAGAACATTCTGCTAGACAAGATATCATATTCGATGGACTATTGATTTGTTCTAGAATTTCATTTTTCTTTTCTTATGAATCATCATCCATTTCTTAAATTTACTTTTAAACGTACAGTGCCATTCTTTTTAACATTTTATTGAAAATATCATCAGATTAGAAGACATTTCAAATGATCCTGTTCTTTTTTTCATAATTATTTGGTCTTCTAATTGACTGATAATTGAACTCTGTGGTTCAGGTACTCCCTTTTTAATAGCTTGGCAACCACAGACATGAAGTGGAATTTAATAAAGCCAGAAAATAAGCAGGTTGAGATACTCACATATCTTATTACTGCTATATTTATTTTTCTGAATTGAAACTAAATATTATACTGACCTGAGTCATAGTCAGCTAGCATAGAGGAAATAGTCATCTGTCTATGTAAATATATATATATACAATATATAATAAATGTGTATTTATATGTAATATAATATCTTATAAAAGCTCCCTCCATGATTATAGTGCCATCTATCCTTCCTTCTTTTCAATATGACATAAAGTATCCGCCATTAAGATATTCCTTTGATTTACACATGAAAATATGTGGAGGGATTGTGAAAAGAAATTTGATTATTGTAATTTTTTATTTTAAAAATAATAATTATTATTATTAAGATTTATGAAATCCTTTGTGGTTTAGAAAGCACTTTGAATATTAGGTATTTCCTGGAAAGAAAGATTATTAAAATATGTGCTCCTTGATAGAGAAAGTTGCATTCTTTATAGTTGCATTCTCAATCCCTAACATAGTAGTTCACACATCATAGGCCCTAATAAATGTTTAATGACTGATTGATTACATGTTATCAGATTAGATTATCAATGGGAATTATTACCATCACTTTGACAGATTTGACAGATGGTTCCAGGAAACATATTAGTCAAAATGCATGTATTAAGCTCTTATTATGTATCATTGTAGTAAACACTGGGATACAAAGAATAAGTCAAAAACTATCCCAAAAGCTTTTACATAATACATACATACATAAAGCTGTCAAGTTCTGACATTTCATAAGGTTGAGAATTCATAGAGAAATCACTAATGCACATGAGTATCCAAACTATATGTCTGCTTCTGTTGTTAGGTCTTTCAAGCCTTTTGAAGGCTGCTCATCCAGATTTGGTATCCACCTGCCGTGTAACTCTCAACTGTGGCTGCAATGTGTAGCAATCAAACCTTGGTAAAATTGCTCTAGTAGATGATCAAAACCAGGGTAAGGATCACCTGTAAGCCTCAAATCTGCTGATAAGGTGAAGACCTCCACTAAAGAATAAGAGGATGAAATTAATTTGCTCCAATGGCCATGCTAAATCAGCCATTGTAGAGTGCTTAGGGCTTGTTCAGACATCAAAAATGTCACGGTTGTCTAGTGCCTCCCAGTCCATTGCTAGTAGTCTTGACTTTTGTTCTGCCACTGAACTTTTGATGACCCAGGGGGGAAAAAATGAAGTTAAAGATTTTACAGTAACTTTTCCTCACTTCAATTCATGCAAGTGAAGACATCACTCCATGATGTCCTTAGTCCTTTTCCAAAAAGAAAAAAAAAAGTACAATAATAATTTAGAATCTTTGAGAATTACATGAGGCTGTATGTATAAGACCTTGAACTCCAATCCAAATCTTTTTTGAAAACAGCTTTTTATTCAATATTAGTGCATCATTTTTTCTACTGTTGTAAACAAATTTCAAAGAAATCCTTCTTAGTATAATATGGAAATCAAGACCCTAATCTAAATATCCATCCACAGAGGTAACCAGAAAATAGAATTCAGGCATACAAAATTTACCTACCCATGATGATAATTATGCTGCCACATCCTTCAATAACTGTAGGCTACTTTTTGATAATACACTGGAATAATCCATTCTGATACTTTCCAAACCAGCCTACAAATCAACTTTTAGCAATAACCTCCCACCATTATGGGATCAGATAATAGAGCACAAAGGGATTTTTATATACTATCTTCGAGTCAAGACACATGGCTAACCCCTTTCTGTTCCAAGGATGAAACTGTGAATTTATTCTGAGGCCAGAATATCCCAACGTACATACACACAAAGCACAGTGCTTTAATGCTTCTTACATAGTAGTTCACTTCCAATAACCTGGACATTTGGTAGTATAGTTGAAAAGATGATGTCAAGCTGTGAAAGCTTTTAATTACACACAGTTCAATTAGACTTTCTTAGTCGTAATAAAGGGAAAGTAAGGAGAGATTCTTTCAAGCTTGGCTTCATTACAACATATTCACTGGTAATTAAAAATTAATTTTATCATGGATACAATAAAAAGTGAAGTCAAGGAAGCAATAAAAATGGATGAAGTATTAAAAAATAAAATACATGCACTGAAAGGAATTATGCCTTTTGTGAACTGTGTTTTAGAAGAAGGACAGTATTATGAATGAGTGAGTGCTTCTTTCTGAATTTTTTTGTTGTTGTTGTTTTGGTACATATCAACATGGAGATCAGGGGAAAGGACAGGGAACGAGGAGTTACTAAATACTTAACATGTGCCGTGCTCCATACTAAATGGTTTAAATATTACTTTATTTGATCAAGAAATAAAAACAAAATGAGGGAAACCACTTGCAAGTAAGGACGCATGTGCTAGAGCCCCAACTCCTAGTTGGGGGGCAAAGGGCCTGCTTTAATTTGGGAGATCTCAATATTAATACCAATGGCTGGGCAGGGTGAGCTATCGTCCTAACAATGAGGGCTAATTGCAGCAATGTGACAAATTTGATTCATAGCAGAGCTTGAAGATCAGAAACAATTCTGGGATTTTGCTGTGGCAAGATCATTCAAAGGGGTTTTGCCAAACTCAGTACACAGTCTTCTTGCTGAGCCATTAGCTCTGGAAAAGAGTGTCTTTTAATATCTTGACAGAACAAAGACATTTTCTTTTTCAATGAGTTTCCATATATTAAGGTTTTGAGTCTCCTTAGGTTTGTTTTTAATTATACCATTCTATTCTTTAAATTCTTATACTATCCCCAATGTACTATAAGCTTCTTCAGAGCAAGAAATTGTTTTTTCACTTTTCTTTGTGTTCCCAAAAGTTAGCAAAGAATTTGGCACATAGTGGGCACTTAATGAATATTTATCTGACTATTATGGTTTTTATATTAATGTCTGGCACATTTCCCACACGAACCAACTATATCAGAATGAAGACCAGTTAAGGCTCAAGTATGAATTTATACTTCTTCTGAATGAGGACATTTCAGAAGGTATATGTCCTGGCTTAAGTACAGGATATTATCATTTGTAAATCTTAAGCTCAGAAATGAAGCTGCAGTTATAATTAAGTTTCTCCCTGGGAATGAGGAATGGTTGATATAACTTTGGGGTTAAATCTGACCATAGACTTTATAAAAAACATTAACTAAGTGAAATCCAGTCAAAAACAGAAGTCTCTGGAACCTGCATTAAAATTACCATGATTAGTTTATTTATTTTTAAAATTTTTATCTTTCATTTTTCACACAAACATTTCATTAAATTTTGACAATTTTCTATCTATTTTGAGTTTAAGTACCATTTTTTGAATTCCTCTGTAAAGATAAGTTTGGTAGTGCTAGATACTCACTCACCATCATCCCACTTTGTTATTACAAGCTTTTTTTTTTTTTTTAGTCCCATTGTATTTTAATCTTTCTTCATTGAAGCTATTTAAAAATGCTCTCATCAATATCACTTTCTTCTTAAATCCTTCTTGTTAACTGTCTTTATTCCATGTATCACCTTTTGCTTCATTACTCAAATCTTTCATTTTAAATGGTTTGATTAGTTATTGTTTGTTTTGTTTTGCTTTGTCTCGCAATTATTGGGTGTCAATAGTAAGCAAGATGCTGATCTAAGAGCCTTTCAATTTCAAAGGACTTCAGTGTCACACTGAGCTGTTTTTATGTTTTCATCTACATAAGACCCCTGGGGCATTATTTGATGGATAAGAACCTAATTAAGTGGAATTATTATTATTAATTATTAACTAAAAATAAAAGTTCTGCCTAGGAAATGCCAAAGGCTAACAGGGTGGTGATGGGAGAAGAACTAGGAAAATAAAGAGATAAAAAATGTAAAGAACATTCTAATTGAAAGGTAATGCCATATCAAAGTATCAAAGTATCTGAATGAGTTCTGCAATTTGTGTAAGCTGTAACAAGCAGACATTGACCAGATGCCATATGCTCTCTTAAGGTGACTTCTCTTGATCCTCTACAAATTAAATTATCTTTATTTTGCCTTTGCCATTTAAATTTAATGAATTTGATAATACTGGCTTTGTGAGAGCCAATTGTTACGTTTTTATTATGAGCATTTACACTTCTAAATCAGCAAAGGATAAAAAAATGAAGACAATTTATTGTTTATTTTTTTTAATTATCAAGAAAATAAACTGATAGATAAAATGTTAACATAAATTAAAAGTAAAAATTTGTTAAGTGCATTTTCCCCCCAAGAGAGCTATTTGTTAAATATTTATTTCTACAGATAAGGATTTCTATTGTCTTCCCTTCTACCTTTTGGGGGAACTTTGGGGATTCTCTCAATTATAGTACTTAAAGTTTGCCCTTGATACTCAGGTTATTGAAAAGGCCCAGTATTCTCTGGCTAAGTTCCAAAGCACAGAACTCCACCATGCATAGAAATCTAGGATTAAGAGGTTGACTTTCATATAAGCCCTCTTTTTCAAGGAACAAATCTATAAAATGAATGTAAACTTAGAAACTTTGAATATTTTACCTTCTGTTAAATGGCTTTATTGAATTCAAGTTTGATTTTACTTCAAGTTCGGAATGTAAGCATATATACACGTATAGAGAGATCTCTCTACATACATATATCAATCTAGATCTATCTCTATGTCTATACCTATGCCTCTATCTATCAACAAATGAATATAGGTATAAATATAGATATAGATATATATTCTAGCAGTTAGTTGCACAGCTCTCAGAAGGGAAAATAAAATCTGAGTCTATAGGAAAAAGTTATTTCAGTTCTGCAATTTAAATATAAGAAGTATCTTAATGATAACTATTAAAGAATCATATCATCACCATGATAATTATTTATTTTGAGGCAATATAATGCAGTACAATGGAAAGTTTTGGGATTTATGTCAGGAAATCTGTGCTCTAATTCTAACTGTGTAACAAACTAGCTGTGTGTCCTGAGATAAATAACTTAATATCTCTGGGCCCTAATTTCTTTATATTTAAATTGATAGGGTTGAAATACCTAGTATATGAGCTATTTCCCTGCTCTTAAATTCAATTATTCTATTTACAGATTCTGTGAGAGATATAAAATAATATAATAAATCAAGTTTATATTCATGGGATTCTTTTATGTTCAAAAGGTCCTTGGTTGAAAGTGGCAGTTTCACTAAGCCACTAACATTAACTACAAAAAGAATCTGCCAGATACTGATGAATGTCAAAGGCCTTCCAAAATAGTTGGTGAATTGCCTGGGGAGATATAGAATCTCTTAAAATTGACTAGTTTAGGAAACCATCTTGTACAAAGAAACAACACACTGAGGACATTAGAACCCTGCTGAACTTTTCAGTTGCCATGTAGAAACCTATAGTCAAAGGCAAACTTTTTCTGTGGGTTACTGCTCATTCTAGGAGACAGAGAATGAGTTGGTTTGTAACATATTGACATTATATATTAAAAAAGCAAGACTGCATTGCTTTGCTCTAATTTACTATAAATTAGATGCAATGCCTCAGGTATCTATTATTCTGTAGCAAAAGAGGTTGCTCTGGAATTGTGAATACCTGGTAGAAAGGGATGCAGAAGGTACAAGCCAAAAGAAGAGTGGGAGGAGAGTGGGAATAAAGAAGAAGTCTCATATGTGTAGTTCCTCTGGTTTGATTGATTTCCTGCAGTTGGCTTTGCTGATAAAGTGCTTTAGCTTTTGTTCCCTAGTGTCCTTATCTCTATTTCTAGGTGTTATATTAGGTTTTATTTTATTTCTCATTTTATATTTGTTTCATGTCTTTGACTATCTATCAACATCCCCTTGCTTCTTTGCTTTTCCAACCTGCAAGCCATGCTTTATTACTCTTTGCAAACTGCGACATGCATAAGACATTTTTAGTCTTTTCTCCAATTTCTCAAGCCTAGGTATTTCCTTATCTTATCCCCTTGTTTTCCTGGGTACACTCAGATTTCCACTTGTACCTCGTCCTTATTTCAACCAATACTTATATATTATGGAACTTTTTTCTTTTGCTTCCACAAAGCTCCTAAATTCATTATTAATGTATACTATGATAGTTTTGGGAAAGTGGGGCACAACTTAATCATGAGTCTGGTCCACCAGATAAGTTATAAGATATTAAGTTCTAAAAGTGTAGTCATATCAATCAATGAAGTAAAAAACAATTATGAAGTATTTACTATATGACAGACAAGAGGGCAAAAGACATTTCTTGCTTTCAAGAAGTTTACAGTCTAACGCAGGGATCGTCAAATTTTTAAAATAGGGGGTCAGTTCACTGTCCCTCAGACTGTTGGAGTAAAAACAAAAACTTTGTTTTGTGGGTCTTTAAATAAAGAAATTTCATAGCCCTGAGTGAGAGGGATAAACGTCCTCAGCTGCTGGATCTGGCCCACGGCCATAGTTTGAGGACCCCTGAAAGGGAAGAAATAATTATATGATAAATATACAAAGCAAGGAGAAGATAAACAGAATGAAGGCACAAGAATTTTAATTATTATAGCTTTTTATTTTCAAAACATATGCATGGATAATGTTTAAACAATAATCCTTCCTATATCTTGTGTTCCAATTTCCCCCCTTTATCCCCACCCCTTCCATAGATGGCAAGTAATCCAATAATTACTTTTGTTCCCTAGTGTTAAACATGGTAAAATGTATTTAAATCCAAATATGCATACATATTTATACAATTATCTTGTTGCACAAGAAAAATCAAATCAAACAAGAAAAATGAGAAAGAAAATAAAATGCAAGTAAACAATAACAAAAAGAATGACAATGGTATGTTGTGATCCACACTTAGTTCCCACAGTCCTCTCTCTGGGTATAGATGGTTTCATCATAAGATCACTGGAACTGGCATCAATCATCTCATTGTTGAAAAGAGTCACATCCATCAGAATTAATTGTCATATAACATTGCTGTTGCCATGTACAATGATCTCCTGGTTCTTCTCATTTCACTTAGCATCAGTTCATGTAAGTTCTCCAGGGCTCTCTGAAAGCATCCTGATGATTGTTTCTTATAGGACAATAATATTCCATAACGTTCAAATACCACAATTTATTCAATCATTCTCCAATTGATGGGCATCCATTTAGTTTCCAGTTTCTTGCCACTACAAAGAGGGCTGCCACAAACATTTTTGCACATGAGGGTCCCATTACCTACTTTAAGATCTCTTTGGGATATAAGCCCAGTAGAAACACTGCTGGATCAAAGGGTATGCACAGTTTGATAACTTTTTGAGCCTAATTGCAAATAGCTCTCCAGAATGGTTGTTCACATTTCCACCTACAATGTATCAATGTCCCATTTTTCCCCATTCCCCACCAACATTCATCATTATCTTTTCCTGTCATCTTATCTAATCTGAGAGGTGTGTAGTGGTACCTGTCCTAATTTAAGGCACTAGAATTAAGAAAGTTTTAAGAAGACTTCCTACAAAAGGGAGGATATTAGTTGGGATTTTTAGGAAGCCAAGGATAGCAATAGTTACAATAGAAGAAGGAGAGCATTCCAGAGATAAAACAAAGTAAGAGGGAATTCCCAGAGCTGAGAGATGGAGTGACATCTCATAAAACATCAAAGAGGCCAATGTCAATGAATGAAAGAATACATATTGGGAAGAAATAAGATGCTAGCAGGCATTGTGGATAAAATGCTGTGTCTGGAGTCAAGAAAATTCATTTTCCATGATTCAGATCTTACTTAACTAGAGAAGAAATGGCAAACTACTCCAACATCTTTACCAAGAAAACACCAAATAAGCTAATGAAAAGTCAGAAATAACTGGAGCAACAACCATAACAACAAGGATTAAGATGATTAGAAAAGTAGAAGATACTTAAACAATGAAGGTTTTTAAATACCAAAAAAGAGCATTTTTGTATTTGCTCCTGGAGATAACAGGCAGCCCCTGGAGTTTATTGAGTAGATCTGGGACAAGACAGGACATGTACTTTAGGAAAGCTATTATAAATGACAAATTGCAGTGACAAAAATACTCAGGGCATACAGACCCACCAGTAGCTATTGCAATAATCAAGATATAAGGTAACGAGGGCCTGCATCAGATTGGTACCAGCATCAAAAGACAGAAGGAGACATGTTAAAGAATTGTTGCAAAGGTGAAATTGAGAACAGATTAGATGGGAAGTTTGAAAGATAGTGAAACATCCAGGATGATTGTGAATCCAAAGAAATGGGAGAATGTTTTTTTCCTCTTTAGCAACAGGGAAGTTATGAACAGAGAGGATTTGGGGAAGGAGCTTATAAGTTCTGTTTTGGCTATATTGATTTAAAAATGGCTATTACACATCAAGATGTCTGAAAAGCAGTTTGAGATTAGAAGTTTATCATGTGAAACAGGGGTCAAAGAAGAAAAATTGGCAGCAGGCACTAAGTGATAATAGACAAAAAGAGGGGAGAAAAAGTTCAGGACCTAAAGTTTTTTTTTTTTTTTTTTTTTTTTTTCTATTAAAATATGAAGAAGTTTCTCTCTCAATTGAGGGAGCAAGATTTAGGGGAAGGTTTTAGGATGGAGTATTTGTGGAGAGATAAAAGCATTTGGAAGAAATATTGTGGAAATGGAATAGTAAAGGAGGTAGTAAGATTTCCTAGCAGCTTCAAGGGCCCAGTTGAAGTTATATAATGCTGGGCAGAGCCAAGATGGCAGAGAGCAAACATGACTGTGACCTCCTCTGACCTTCTCTCAAATCAACAGCAAATTAAGCATCTAAACTGGTTTTGGAGTCAGGGAACCCACAAATATTTGGAGTAAAACACATTTCTAGAAGAAGATACCTTGGAAATAATTCAGAATAGGTCTATTTCAAGTGGGCAGGGGACAGTTTTCTGAGCCCAGGCTAGGGCTCAGAGTGTTGAAGCTTCCATTCACCTGGGAATCTTCTGTGAGCCTCTCAGGCTACTCTGTCCTGATTGCAAGCAGGTGGTTTGGCAGATTTGCTACAAAAGGCAAATTGTAAACTACTGAGCTCTGGAAGAATGTGGAGACCTAACCTGGATTATCCAGCACCAAAAGTCAATCAGCAGAACTGCCCTAGAGCAAATTAAAGCAGCTGCCACACCTTTTTGTTAAGAGCAGATCTGAAGCCATAAAAAAAAAAAATTAGCAAAAAACTAAAAGAACTCTCATTATAGACAGCTTTTATGGAGAAAGAGAACAGATTTCAAATTCTGATGTTTCTAAAGGCAAATCAACTCTAGATGTACCCCCAAATGGAGACATGAGCTGGTCCCCATTTCACAAGACTTTCTTGGAAGCTTGCATAAAGGATCTCAAAAGAGAGTTAGAAGAAAAATGGAGAAAAAAAAAGAGATCTTTGCAATAAGGGATGAAGAAAGCATATAACTCCCTACAAAATAGATTTGATAAAATGGGAAAAAAAGCATATAACATTTTACAAAATAGAAATGAAAAACATACAAATTCATTGAAAAATAGAATTTGTGAAATGGGAAAAAAAAATGCAATGAACAAACAATTCAATTGGCCAAATACAAAAGGAGCTAAAAAGGTAACTGAAGAAAATAAAACACTAAAAATTAGAACTGAAAAAATGGAAGTGAATGACTCAATACAACTTCAAAAATCAGTCAAACAAAATCAAAAAAATGGAAAAAAAGAACAAAATATGAAATACCCCCCTAGGAAAAACAACTGACTTGGAAGATCAAGGAGAGACAATCTAAGAATTATTGGGCTTCCTGAAAGCCATGATGAAAAAAGAAACCTAAATATATCTAATAGAAAATTGGAAAGAAAAAAACTGTGCTGATGTCTTAGAATCAGAAGGTAAATAGCCATTGAAAAAATTTACCAAACACCTCCTGAAAGATCCCCAAAAATTAAAACTCCAAGGAATATTGTGACTAAATTTCAGAACTTTTTGACCAAGACAAAGATATTGCAAGCAGACAGAAAGAAACAATTTAAATACCAAAAGCCAAATAAAGTTTACCCAGGACCTAGAAGCTTCCACCTTAACAAATTAAAAAGTCCTGAGATCTGATAATCTTAAATGCAAAGGAACTTGGATTATAGCCAAGATAAGCTATCCAGGTAAAATGAGTATTACCTTTTAGAGAATAAGATGGACATTCAATGATATAAGTAAATGTCACATATTTCTAATGAAAAGACCAGCACTGAAAAAGAAATTGATATCCAAACACTGAACTCAAGAGAAACATAAAAAGGAAAGAATTCTTGAGGACCATATTTCTGATATGGGTATACTTAGAGAGTACAATATAATCTGATTTTATTATGAAAATATGAAAAAGAAAATAGAAGTGGAAAGGGGATTGCACTGGGAAAAGAGGGAAAAGGAGGTAAATTAAGGGAAATTATATCTCACAAAGAGGCAAAGAAGACCTATTTTAATTGAGGGAAAGAAGGGAAAGGGATAAAAATTGTGCGAATCTTACTCTCATCAGATTTGGCTCAAACATAAAATATCAGGCATATTTGGTTTCACAGAGAAACTTGTCTCACCTTCTAAGAAAGGAAGAGGGGAAAGGGGAAAAGAAAGGGAAAGACAGAAGAGAAAACAGAAGTTTTAGGGGAATGGTGTAAAACAGGGGTGGGACTCTAAAAAGGGAGGGCTGTTTGAGGCAGGTGCTCATCAAAAGTAAACTACTGGGGAAGAGGGAAAGGAAAGAGAAAAGAATAACAGGGTAAATAAGATAGCAGGAAACCCAGAATTAGTTATTCTAACTGTGAATGTAAATGGGATGAACTCTCCCATAAAATGGAAGTAGACAAAAAAATGGATTAAAAACCAGAATCCCACAATATGTTATTTAGAAGAAACACATTTAAAGCAGAGTGCTACATACAGAATGAATGTAAAGGGTTAGAGCACAATCTATTATGTTTCAGGTGAAGTAAAAAAAGCAGGGTGGGGAGTGGGGCAGATAGGTGTTGTAGTTAATATAGTACTAGTCCTGCAGTCAGGAGAACCTGAGTTCTAGTCTGGTTTCAGATACTTAACACTTCCTAGCTATGTGACCCTGGGCAAGTCATTTAACCCCAATTGCCTCAGAAGAAAAAAAAAAGCGGGGTAGCAATCCTGATCTCAGATCAAGTAAAAGCAAAGATCTAATTAAAAGAGACAAGAAGCAAACTATATTTTAATAAAGGATACTATAGATAATGAAGCAATATCAATACTAAATATATATGCATCAAGTAGCATAGCATCCAAATATCTAGAGGAAAAGATTAGAGAGATGCAAGAAGAAAAAGACAGGAAAACTATACTAGTAGGGGATCTCAAATTTCATCTCTCAGAACAAGATAATTCAAATCACAAAATAAATAAGAAAGAAGTTAAGGAGATAAATGAATGTTAGAAAAGGTAGGTATGATAGATCTTTGGAGAAAATTGAATGGAGACAGAAAGGAGTTTACCTTTTTTTTTTTGGGGGGGGGGCGCAGTTTATTGAACCTATACAAAAATTGACTACATATGTATTGGGACATAAAACCCACAAAATTAAATGCACAAAGGCAGAAAGAGTAAATATATTTTTAACATTATGATGCAATAAAAATCATATGACATATAAAGCCAGAAGAAAATAGACCAAAAATTAATTAGAAATTAAATAATCTAATTCTAAAGAATGAATGAGTGAAACAACAAATCTAAGACACAATCAACAATGTCATCTAAGAGAATGTTAATAATGACACAATGTACCAAAATTTGTGGGATGCAGACAAAGCAATTACAAGGGCAAATTTTATATCTCTAGATGCTTATTTGGATAAAATAGAGAAAGGGAAAGTCAATGAATTGGGCCTACAACACAAAAAGCTAGAAAAAGAACAAATTAAAAATCCTTAATTAAATACCAAATTTGAAGCTGAAAATAAAAGGGGAAATTAGCAAAATTGAAAGTAAAAAATCTATTGAATTAGTACATAAAACTGAAAGTTGGTTTTATGAAAAAAAATCAATAGAATAGATAAATTTTTAGTTAATTTGATTGTAAGAAGTAAAGAAAATCAAATTGTTAGTCTCAAAAATGAAAAGGGAGAACTTCCCACCAATGAAGAGGAAATCAGAGTAATAACTAGGAATTTTATTGCCCAACTATATGCCAATAAATTTGAAAATCTAAATGAAACGGAGGAGTATTTACAAAAATATAGATTGCCCAGGTTAACAGAAGAGGAAATAAATTATTTAAGCAATCCCATTTTATAAAAAGAAATAGAACAAGTTATTAATCAACTCCCTAAGAAAAAATCTCCAGGGCCAGATGGATTTATGTTAAGGATGATGCTTAAGTGCACTGTAAGGGGCAGGTCAATTCTCCCAGAGCCTCCACAGCTGTGAACATCTGAAGGAGTTGCAAAGCAGCCTTTACTGACACAAATGCTAATTGTGGACTGGGAAAATAAATTAGGAAGAAGGAAGAGGAGAGAGGTTAGACAATGCAAAAGTCTCTCAATGGGGAAGTCAGAGAACAGCAATTGCCTCTCAGTCTTCTTGAATCATCACCATTCTTTTATAAGAGAAAACCTAACAATGGTAAAGCAAAGTTATATATTGTGTTCCCAACAGATTTACATGTAAATTTCACCAAACATCTAAAGAACAATTAATTCCAATATTATATAAACTATTTGAAAAAATAGGGAAGAGTTCTACCAAATTTCTTTTATGACATAGATATGGTGCTCATAGCTAAACTAGGTAAGTTAAAAACAGAGAAAGAAAATTATAGACCAAATTCCCTAATGAATATTGGTGTAAAAATCTTAGATAAAATATTAGCAATGAGATTACAGAAAATCATTCCCAGGATAATATACCATGACCAAGTTGACTTTATACTAGGAATGCAGGGCTGGTTCAATATTAGGAAATCTATTAGTATAATTGACTATATCAATAACCAAACTAACAAAAAGCATATGGTTATCTCACTAGATGCAGAAAAAGTATTTGATAAAATCCAGGACTCATTCCTATTAAAATACTAGAGAGTATAGGAATAAATGTACTTTTTCTTAAAAAGAGCAATAGCATCTATTTAAAATCATTAGCAAGCATCATATGTAATGGGGACAAATTAGAACCATTCCCAATAAGATCAGGAGTGAAATGAGGTTGTCCTCTGTCACCATTACTATTCAATATTGTATTAGGAATTAGCTTTGGCAATATGAGAAGAAGACAAGATTAAAGGAAGTAGAGTAGGTAATGAGGAAACCAAACTATCATTCTTTGCAGATGATATGATGGTATACAATCCTAGGGAATCAACTAAAAACTACTAGAAACAATTCATAACTTTAGCATAGTTGCAGGATACAAAATAAATCCACAGAAATCATCGGCATTTTTATATATTACCAACAAAGTTCAGCAGCAAGAGATACCAAAAGAAAATCCATTCAAAATGATTGTCAATAGTATAAAATATTTGGGAATCTATCTGCCAAGAGAAAGTCAGGAACTATATGAACACAATTACAAAACACTTTCCATACAAATAAAGTCAGCTCTAAACAATTGGAAAAATATCAAGTGCTCATGGGTAGGCTGAGTGAATATAATAAAAATGGCAATGCTACCAAAATTAATTTACTTATCTAGTGCCATATCAATCAGATTCCCAAGAAATTATTTTACACACTTAGGAAAAACAGTAACAAAGTTCATCTAGAAGAATAAAAGGTCAAGAATTTCAAGGGAATTAATGAAAAAAAAATGCCAATAAATGTAGCCTAGCTGTACTAGATCTAAAACTATATTATAAAGCAGTCATCAAAACCATTTGTACTGTCTAAAAAATAGAGCAGTTGATCTCTGGAATAAGTTAGGTTCACAGGACAAAATAGTCAATAACTATAGCAATTTAGTGTTTGGCAAACCCAAAGACCCCAACTTTTGAAGTAAGAAGTCACCATTTGACAAAAACTGCTGAGAAAATTGGAAAATAATATGGAAAAAACTAGGCATTGTCCCACAACTAAAACCACATACAAAAATAAGGTCAAAGTGGGTTCATCATTTAGACATAAATAGTGATATTATAAACAAATTAGAAGAACATAGCATTGTTTACCTCTTAGATCAATGGAGAAGGAAGGAATTTGTGTTGGAAGAACTGGATCTTGTAATTGAACACCAAATAGATCATTTTTATTATATTAATTTTAAAAGTTTTTGTACAAACAAAACTAATGCAGATGAGATCAAAAGGGAAGCAATAAATTGGGAAAATATTTTTTACAATTAAAGGTTCTGATAAAGGCCTCATTTTTAAAATATATAGAGAATTGACTCAAATTTATAAGAATTTAAGTCATACTCCAATTGATAAATGGTTAAAGGATATGGACAGACAATTTTAAAAGTGAATAAACTAAAACCATTTCTAATCACATGAAAAGGTACTCTAAATCACTATTTATCAGAGAAATTCAAATTAAGACAATTCTGAGATATCACTACACACCTGACATTTTGGTTAAGATGACAGGAAAAGATAGCACAGAATGTTGAAGGGGATGGGAAAACTGGGACACTGATATATTGTTGGTGCAATTGTCGATGGATACAGCTATTCTGGAGATGTTCAAAAAGTTATCAAACTGTGCAGACTCTTTGATCTATCAATGTTTCTACTGGGTTTATATCCCAAAGAGATCTTAAAGGAAAGAAAGTGTGCCACATGTGCAAAATTGTTTCTGGCAGCCCTTTTCATAGTGGCAAGAAACTTAAAACTGAGTGGATGCCCATTAGTTGGAGAATGGATGAATAAGTTATGGTATATGAATGTTATGGAATATTGTTTTATAAGAAACAATCAGCAGGATGAATTCAGAGAGATCTAGAGAGACTTACATGAACTGATGCTAAGTAGAACATAGCATCAATATTATAGGCTGATCAATTCTGATGGATGTGACTCTTTCCAACAATAAGATGATTGGTGTCAGTTTCAAAGACCTTGTGATGAAGAGAGCTATCTATACTCAAAGAGAGAACTGTGGAAACTGTATGTGGATCACAACATAGCATTCTTACTCTTTTTGTTGTTGATCATTTGCATTTTGTTTTCTTACTCATTTACTTTCCTTTTTTGTATCTGATTTTTATTGTGCAGCAAGAGAATTTTATATATACTACACATATTTATTATTTACATGTATTAGATTTAACATATATTTTAATATGTATAATGTGTATTGAATTGCTCACCATCTAAAGGAGGAGGTGAGGGGAAGGAGAGAAAAATCTGAAAACAAGACTATGCAAGGGTCAAAATTAAATATTGTCCATACATATATTTTGAAAATAAAAAGTTTTAAAAAATAAAAAAGAAGCTATACAACTCAAACTTATAGTGGACGAAGTCATAAAAGTTCCATTTTTCCCTTTTGTTCAATAGCACACTTATAGAAACAAAAGCACTGATGATTGATGAGTTATCCAAGAGTTGCAGCTTGGATGGACGTAATTAATGCTATGATAAGGAAACTAGATATTTAAACATGGAAGACAGTATGTGTTGAGTTGGTTCACCAACAAGCCAAGATATTTGAAAAGGAGGGAATGATTAATGCATAAGAAATGTGAAAGAATTGAGGTGTGAAATATTTTTAAGTGAGAATGTGGGTAAGAAGTACAGATTTGTAAGGAAAGTCAGAGGGAGAGGTGAGAAGTCAGCAGATTTTTTTTAGATAAGGAGATTTTAAAATTCTTGAATGCAGAAATGTTGTTTTATTTGTGGGTGATTACAAGATCAAAAATATAGCCATCTTTGTGTGTGGCTTAAGTAGAGTAGAAGAATAGTTCATGGGAAATAAGTAGCTTCAGGAAGAGAGTGATTAGAATATTGGAGAGAGAATCAATATGTATGTTGAAGTATTGTAGTTAATATTTAACATATATAGGACTGCTTGACATCTCGGGGAGGGGGTGGAGGGAGGAAGGGGAAAAATCGGAACAGAAGTGAGTGAAAGGGATAATGTAAAAAATTACCCTGGTATGGGTTCTGTCAATAAAAAGTTATTATAAAATAAATTAAAAAAAAAAAAGAAAAGAAAAGAAAAGAAAAAGTATTGTAGTTAAGACAGAAGGAATTTTTTTTTCTTTTTTTTTTTTGAGGAGGATGACTTATTTGTTGGAGATTATTGAAACTGCTCCTTATCTTGTGGAAGCAAAGAGATCTACTAAGGAAAAATTATTCCTAACAAAGTTAAAATAGGATCAGAATTGTATCTTGAATACTAATTTCTCATCTGATGTCTTTAAAAATGGATGAGGAAATACTTAGAAAAATTTGTTATTATTTTCATGGTAAAGAAATAAGTCTGGGACCACACAGCAATCTTGATGAACTTTGAGCTGACAAGGGAAAATATAAAAAGAATTTTTAAAAAATAGAAAAGATCCATCCAAGGAACATAAGTTTTATGGGATCAATTATCACTTCACAGATTCCCACTATTCCACTTCAAAGTATGTTCTCATTGATTTCTGTTGATTTGAGAGAAATTATTATTTCTCTCATTTTCATAACTAATTATTGAGTTAGGACTAAGATTTTTCTCTTTTCTATTTCCTTATTCAGATATCTGCCCCTGTATGTTATTGAGGGGTGAAACTTACTCAACTGGTAAAATTTACATTTGATCAAAGGTAAAGAAATTCTAATCTTGATGAATAGGTGAATTCTGGCCTATAGTGTTTTAGGTTTCAGTGGAAGTGGATTCCTACTTTTATCTAGATTGCCCTAGGCTGGGATAATCTAGAAAGAGGTAAGTCTTTGTCCAGGATTGATTGATCAGGTTCACTTGCTTCAGTCAGTTTTTAAAATAAGCCCATCTCTTACTCATTAATTGTTTTTTAATAGTATTTTATTTTTCCAAATACATGCAAAGATAGTTTTCAACATTCACCATTGCACAACCCAGTGTTTTAGATTTTTCTCCCTCTTTCATCCCTCCCCCTCCAGAAGGTACTAAGCAATTGGATATAGGTTCAAAATGTGCAATTTTTCTAAATATTTCCACATTCATCATGCTGTGCAAGAAAAATCAAATCAAAAGTGGGAAAAAAAATGAGAAAGAGAAAAACCAAAGAAACAAAAAAGTGAAAAACCATGCTTTAATACACATTTAGTCTTCATAATTTTCTCTCTGAATGTGGATGGCACTTTCTATAACAAATTTATTGGAATTGTCTTGAATCATCACATTATTGAAAATTATCTCTTTATTATAATCAATCCAAATTATTATCTTTTGAAGACACCCACTATTTCAAGCTCATATAATCATTGAGAGGCCTCCATGAGGAGTAAACTTTGGTCTATGAGAGGTAATCAAATGACCACTATTTTATTAATTACTAGCTAGCCATAATTAATAAAATAATTATTTACTCGGATATTATGCCTCTCAAACTTTTCATATGTCTCTATTTTCACACATTTATACCACTGCTACAAATCTCTGCCCTATACTATGAATATCCAAAATCTTGTTTACTTCTCCTGAGTCCACATTTGGTACAATGTGCCACTCAAAGCCAAAGATTAAGATACAGATTTTTAAAACGTATTTCTATTTTCCTCAGTTACATTCAAAACATTTTTTTATATTTGTTTTTTTTTAACATTTATCAGTTTTAGTTTTCTTTCCCTTATTCCTACCCACAATTAAGAAACCAAATGTGAAGTTAGGCAAAACGTTTCCATAAAAGTTGTGAAAGAAAACATAGACCTCCCAATCTAATAAAAACTCTCAAGAAAAATTAAGCTAAAAATAAAGAGAGAAATATAGAATGCTTCTGTCTGTATTCAGACTTGATTAGTTCTTTTTCTGGATATTGGTAGGATTTTTCATGATAAATCCTTCAGAGTAAGTGTGCATGATTGTACTACTGAGACTAACAAAATCATTTACAGCTGGCCATTCCAGAGCATTTCTATTACTTTATATACAGTAAATTTTACTTTGTCCTGGATGACTTTCCAGGTTTGTTTTGTTTTTGTTTTTGTTTTTGTTTTTTGAGAGGATCCTGCTCATTTCCCAGAGAATAATAGAATTCCATCAGAGAAATTTGCTTTGAATTTTTTAAAATTAATATTGGTAATTATATTTTCCCTATTTATTCTCTTTCATTTCACCTTATCCCTCCTCAAAAGAATTGTGCCCTTCTCCCTCCCCCACTATGCCCTCTTTTTTTTTTCAACCTCCACCCCTTTCCCATATCCCATTTCCATTGTATTTTTTTTGGAGGGTTAGATAGATTTTTATATCCCTATTGAGTATGTATGTTATTTCCTATTTGAGCCAATTCTGATGAGAGTAAGGTTCACTCACCCTCTTCCCCCTGCTTCCCCTCTACTGTAAAAGCTTTTTTTTGCCTTTTTTTTTTTGTTATGGATAATTTTCACCATTCTATTTCTCCTTTTCCCTTTCTCCCTGTGCCCCTTAATTTAATCCTTAAAAAAATATTAGCCCTTCATATTCAATTCATACTCATGCCCTCTGTCTATATATACTCCTAATTGCCATAATAATGAGAACATTCTAATGAGTTACAAGTATCATCCTCTCATGCAGTAATGTAAAGAGATAAACCTTATTAAGTTCCTTATGATATCACTTTTCTAATTACCTCCTTTTGTTTCTCCAGAGTCCTGTATTTGAAAATCATGTTTTCCATTCAGCTATGATCTTTTCATCACAAATGTTTGAAAATCCTGTATCACTGAATGCCCATCTTTTCCTCTAGGATTATACTCAGTTTTGCTGGGTAGGTGCTTCTTGATTGTAATTCTATCTACATTTGCTCTCCAGAATATCATTCCAACCCCTGAGGTTCTTTAATGTAGAAGCTGATAAATCTTGTGTTATCCTGTCTGTGGCTTCACTATGCTTGAATTGTTTCTTTCTGGATGCATTCAATATTTTTTTGCTTGATCTGGAAGTTCTGGATTTTGGCTATAATATTCCTGGGAGTTTTTATTTTGGGATCTCTTTAGGAAGTGATCAGTAGATTCTTTCATTTCTATTTTACTTTCTGCTTCTAGAATATCAGGATAGTTTTCCTTGATAATTTCTTGACAGATTATGTCCAGGCTCATTTTTTATCATGATTTTAGGTAGAATGATAACTTTTAAATTATCTCTCCGGGATCTATTTTCCAGGCCAGTTGTTTTTCCAATAAGATAATTCACTTTTCCCCCTCATTTTTTTTTTTTGGTTTTGCTTTATTGTAGCTTGATTTCTTATAGTTATTAGCTTCCATTTGCTCAATTCTATTTTTTAAGGAATTACTTTCCTCAGTGAGCTTTTGTACCTCCTTTCCCAAATGACCATTTTTGCATTTTACAGCATTCTTCTTTTTTTTAATATTTCCTTTTGCATCTTTCTCAATTCTTTTCTTAATTTTTTCCCTCCATCTCTCTTATCAGATCTAGGCTGAGGCCCCACTGATCAGGGATGTGCTAGGACTGCATACTGTAAATCCCCACCTCATTGCCACAGACCTTCTCCACTGATCTTCTGAGTCCTCCCTGGTGTCCTCGGCTGAGCAATGTAGAAGACTCTAGCACTGCTGTTGATTTAGAAGTTCCATTTTCCTAGTGCAGTGGTCTGGAATGGAGGTGGAGCATTGTTAGATTTGTGCTGGGATTGCCTGTAGGCTTCCACTCTAGTTCTACAGAACTTTTATGCTGACCTTCCAGCTCCTGTTTGGTGTCTCTGAGCTGAAAAGTCTGGAAGCCACCATGACTGCCTCTGTATCAGAGGGCAGGTCCTGGATTGGATCTGGGGCTGCATGCTGGATCCCTATCAAAATGGTGTCATAGACTTTTTTCTGCATAACTTCTAAGTTGCCTTAGGCTAGAAAATGTTCTACTCCATCTTTTTGAATGTTCTGATGCTTTAAGGTGTATTTAGAATTATTCCTTAAAGAAATTTAAAGTCGTTTGGGGGAGAGATTTGTAAGTTCTTGCCTTTACTCCTTATCTTAGGTCCACCTCTCTCCAGATTATTTTTTTAATAAAGAAAAAAAAAAAAAGTATTCAACATTCATCAGGTTAAAGTAGTTCACAAGTTAGTAAATGCTGTCTTTAATTGAATAAAAACAGATAAAACTAAATGCAATCCTCAAGAAAATAACAGCAGTCCCCAGAATTAGTGTCCCACAGGTTCAGAACTTTCCTCCTAGAGTTGTAGAACTGTCTTTTTAGTCTCCGTAATCCAAAAGACACATTGCTGGGTCAGGCTAATCCATCTGGGGGAAATAACTCAAACTGTTTGGGTCTCCTCCTTTGTGTCTTGGATTTCAACTTCTGTAGTTAGTGGCAGGGGAATGTGCATATTAACTCTAGCACTGATGCTGTTCTAGTGACAGTGCTGAGAGCTGTGGAAATCCCCTTTTGGTTGGAGACACAGGTCCAATGTGAAAGAATTCACAAACCCAAGATATTAGTGGCAAAAAAGAAGTTTTAATGGCAATGAGAAGTCAGCTTTGTTAGGAAGGCAGACTTCTGAGTGGCAAGGTCCTGTTAGGGAAATAGAGGCTAGTACTGAGAAGAGAATGTCTTCACAGCACACAAGAGTCCTGATAGGTCGCTAAGCATATTCCTACTCCAGACTTCTGCAAAGATATGAGTTTAGAATTATCCTTTATAGAAGTCTGAAGTTGAACCTCCCAATTGAAAGATAAACCGATGCCCCCAGGCCTAGATACTTGGAATTTCAAACCACTCAATATCAGACCCAAATCTCCCAGCTGAATGAAAATCACTGGAATCAAAGGGGACACAATTTCAGAGTGATTATTTTATAGATTAAAGGGCACACCGTTTCACCCCTGTCATCCTCCCCTCAAGTAGTCACCACCAAATTCATTTGGGATCAAGGGGTGAAAGGTCTCATTTTTCTGTAACTGCTTCAAGCTGACAAGGATGGAAGCGATATCCCTAAATTCACTGGGGGAGGGGAGGTATTTCAAGCTAGCAGGGGAGGTGTGAGATCTGAAAACAGCAGCATCATAATTTAATTGTGTGTCCCAATCAGTTGCCCCATGATCTCTAGGCTGAAGGAGCAGTTGAAAATTCGCAGATTAAAAGTGGGATGTCATTCAGGGTTGAGATAGTGACGTTTGGGAATGAGGCCTTTTGCAAAAAAATGTATCAGGTCCCATCTATGGGCTGCCTTAAGAATTCTGATAGCCCACCCAACAATGCTGAACATCCCCACTGTCCACAGAGCTCCCTAACTGCTGTTACTGGCTTACTACCAGCTGACACTGGCTGTAGAATGATAAACAGTTAATTGCTGGCAGGGGCATAGAATGCTAATCAAGAAAAGTAGGAGAGAAAATGCTAGGACCAAAGAGTTCTCATCTTTGGAGTGAGAAAAAGTTAGGTAGGAGAGTAAAAGAAAGAGCGATGCAGACAGTTTCATCCTTCTTCCTCCAGAGTGCTCACAGGAGTACTCTGAAACACCTGAGAAGCAAAAGCTGGACTGTTTGTCTCTGCAAGGAGCTCAGACAGGCTTAGCAAGTGCCTTGATGCCTTCAGAGCCTTCTCAGTCCTGCAGGGAAGAGTTAACAAAGCCCAAAGCAGTTTGGTATCCCCTGCAAAGGCTGTTTGCGTAATTTCTTCTGGTTGGGAGGTGTTAGGGAGCAGGCTGACAGGGTTAAGAGTGTGATATACTTGGAGAGTCAATTTGGCTTTCAGGGTTTTAAAAGGTCCCCACTGAAAAGGAAGATTATCGGGGCATTGAATAGAATCGTAGAGAGATTTGGCAATAGTCCCAGAAGTGGGAATCCAGATCCTGCAAAACCTAGCCATGACCAAATATTTGCCAGACTGGCACTGGGCTCTGGGTAAAGAGACCCTGTCACCCCTTGAGGGTAAAAAATGTAGGGTTTTCATGGCTGCATTTAGGGACTCCTCTCTGGTGGGACTGCAGATTAAAATGTATGGGATAAGCATGATTCCAAGGAGTTCCACTTCCCTTAAGAGATAGACCAGTCTAGGATGGGTGTGGCCCTGCTTGTCCGGATAGCAAATCAAGATAAGATACAGGTGAGCTTCTCAAGATCTCCTAACTCAGAAACTGGAAAATGAATGGATGCCCATCAATTGGAGAATGGCTGGGTAAATTGTGGCATGTCAATGTTATGGAATATTATTGTTCTGTAAGAAATGACCAGCAGGATGAATACAGAGAGGGCTGGCGAGACTTACATGAACTGATGCTAAGTGAAATGAGCAGAACCAGGAGATCATTATACATTTCGACAACAATATTGTATGAGGACATATTTTGATGGAAGTGGATTTCTTTGACAAAGAGACCTAACTGAGTTTCAATTGATAAATGACGGACAAAAGCAGCTACACCCAAAGAAAGAACACTGGGAAACGAATGTGAACTATCTGCATTTTTGTTTTTCTTCCCGGGTTATTTATACCTTCTGAATCCAATTCTCCCTATGAACAAGAGAACTGTTCGGTTCTGCAAACATATATTGTATCTAGGATATACTGCAACATATCCAACATATAAAGGACTGCTTGCCATCTAGGGGAGGGGGTGCAGGAAGGGAGGGGAAAAAAATTGGAACAAAAACGAGTGCAAAGGATAATGTTCTAAAAAAAAAAAATTACCCTGGCATGGATTCTGTCAATATAAAGTAATTATTAAATAAAAATTAAAAAAAAAAAAGATCTCCTAACTCTCTAAATAAAAGTTACAGGGTGAAAAATTTCTCTGGAGGTCTGAGAAGAGAAAATTGGGTCCCCAATTTCACCATTAAATCATGCCTCAATGAGGGAACAGAATAGGAGGGAATAATAAACGAGTATTTAAATGACAGGTCACCAACTGGTGAGGCAGAGGAGAGGTCTCCAGAAAGCTCTTGGGTTCCCCTACAACCCCCACTTTATGGGGGAAGGGATAAATGAGACCAGAGTTGCAGAGGGAGACTAAAGAAGCCCCTCCCATAACAAAATTAATTAATTAATTAATTAAAATTCAATGCCTTACCAGCCACATCAGGGATAAGAAGGTTCTGCTGTTGATGTCATGTTGGGACTGGAATAATTAGGAGTTTGACCAAGCTCCAAACTCCTGCCAGAGGGCAGAGTCTTGGGGAGACAGCTCAATCGCCATAGGCAGTCCCTCTTCCAGTGCTCCTCCTGCTCAAACTCAGGACAAGGACTGGGGAGTTTAAAGCACAGACCTTTGTGGTTCCTGGAAATAGCAGCTAAGAATAGGGACTTTTCTCCAAATCTCGCTCTAATTCTGTGGCCTCTCTCCTCCACTATAGCCTGATTCCTATCATTAAAGATTCCAACAGCTATTTTTAAGAGAGAGATTTGAGAAACCAAATCTGGCTTCTGCAACTTCCTCCGTATATCTGGGGAAGTTTGTTCCATAATAACATCTCTCCTGGACAGATTAAGGAGGCCGTTAGCACTCCTTGGGTGGAGTTCTTAGAGTAATGGCCAGCTTTCTCCTCTCTGGGAGAGATATGCCATATCCTGAGGAAGAGAAAAATAGCTGGAAATCCCAGGATTTAGTTCAGGAGAGAGAGAGAGAGAGAGAGAGAGAGAGAGAGAGAGAGAGAGAGAGAGAGAGAGAGAGAGAGAGTTAAAGAGATATTGCTGAAAACGAATTCAGAAGTATCCTGATAAGGATTGCATAGGGATATAGAAAGGGGCTTCCTTGTCCCTAGAGGGGCTGCAAGGAAAGAGTTTGATTTCCTTCCAACAAGTTGAAGCAGCATCCTACAATGCTGTTTTAATTTAAGCTTTCCAGTTTTGAGATCTTTCAAGCAGAATTTGTTTCTGCCTAAGGAAGTATGCTTAGAAACAGAGGTGATTTTTCCCATTTTGCCAAAACTTAACTTTTTTTTTCAATTCTATAGCTTCTTGTCCATTTCTAGATTTCTCTAAAGATTGAAAAATGACAAAATGCTCCTTGAGTAAGGGACCTTTCATCAGAGAATGCAGGTATTCTCATTTCAGCTGTCCCTGAGAGAATTCTGCTCGAGCCTTGGGCTCCAAAGACCCAAATCTTTCCCAGAAATTTTTGGGTGTCTTAGCTATAGAACAAACAACAAGAAAAGGCTTTACCTCATCCAGATTTTCAGGGATTTCCTGGTCAGGGAACCAAAATGATGCTGTTCTAGTGGCAGTGCAGAGACTTGTGGGAATCCTTTTTTGGTCAGAGGCACAGGTCCAATGTGAAAGAATTCACAAACCTGAAATATTAGTGACAAAAAAGGAAGTTTTATTCACACTGAGAAGGCTTTGCTAGGAAGGCAGACTTCTGAGTGGCAAAGTCATGTTAGGGAAATAGAGGCTGGCACTGAGAAGAGAAAGACGTCACAATGGGCAAGAGTCCTACTAGGTCTCTAAGCATATTCCTACTCCGTACTTCTGCAAAGATATGAGTTTAGAATTATCCTTTATAGAAGTCTGAAACTAAATCTCCCAGTTGAAAAGAAAGGTAATGCTCCCAGGCCTAGATACTTGGAATTTCAAGCTACTCAATATCAGTCCCAGCTCTTCCAATTGAATGAAAATCATTTTGAAGGCTTCCTGAATGGGGATGTGTTTTCCCAAAAGATCAGTTGGGGGCAGGGAGGGATGATTTGCCTTAGAAAAGCACAGTTTAGAAAATATGTCTTCTTCTAGATTCTCTGGAGTCTGGGAGACCCAAATTAAAGGGGACACAATTTCAGAGTGATTATTTTACAGATCAGAGGGGACAGTTTCACCCCTTCACTACCACATTTCTGCTAGCATTCTAGTCCATACAATGTTGTGTCATTTTATCCCCATGAACCTAGATTTTTTGTCTTGACCTGGTTGAAAGATCACTGAATTTGGAAGCTGAGCATTTAGCTTGATATTTGTATCAGTGCTACAGGAAGGAAAAATACTAAGTGTTTATGCAATTTTTTGATGCCCATAACAATCCCTTTTAAAAGGATATTATTATTGCTCCATTTTACAACTGAGAAAACTGAAGCAAATTGAGATTAAGTGAGATGTCCAGCCCTACAATTAGTAAGTATCTCAGGTCAGACTGAAACTCGAGTCTTTCAAATTCCAGAGCTACTGCTCTATCCCAATGTACCAACTCCCTACTTAACATATTTATGAGCTTCTGTGATAATTCTACCTCTTTATCCCTCACCTTCCCTGTCTGTAAAATTAAAATTTTATACTAAAAGTTCTTCAACATGTGAAACTGCAATGTAAACTATAAAGATAGATCATACCTTTTCCCAAGAGAATTATATCCAAATTTGTTAGCACATTCTCTCCAGTGGTAGATATTTGGCATATTCTAGATTTAAAGTGAGAGGAAAAATTATTAAATAAAATAATACTCAAACAGACTTTACTCCCAATCCATGATGGGGGAGGGGCCTCAAAATTTAGATTAAAAATTGAACTTAGGACAATATGGCCATGGAAACTTAGAATCAAATATTAAATGGAAGCAAGGCCATTTGTAAAACTTTATATTTAAAATAAATGTCCTATGCACTTTTCTAAATATTTAACTTAGAAAAAAGCCCAATTTGCATGTTGAAAGGAAAGGATAGCTTTTATACATTTTAATACAAACCATGATGCAAAGTATTTCTGACACATGTAGTAATATTTTATTCTAGAAGGTATTAATTACTTTTCAACTTTTTAAAAAATACCATTAGGCCTGGGAAGGTCATGAGAAATTGTAAAGTATAGAAGAGTGAAGCATCCCATATTTATTTATATGAGGTGTAGCCCAAATTTCACTAGGGAAAATTCCCTTTCTTTTAAAATGCTGTATAGATTCAAAATGCATTTGAACAATTGTGAAAGTGTTAAGGATTTCTTAATGATCTCTCTGACCCTGAGGTCGAGATATGGCCAATAAATCTGCACTCTCACATATACCTCATTAGGTGCTAAATTTTGTGGGTTTTACTTCCAAAGCACCTCTTACCCCTGACCCTGCTTCTCCATTCACAGCATCACCATTGTAGTTCAAGGGGTTATTCTCATTTTATAATTAATATTGTAACTTTCCTCCAATTGGTTTCCCTGCCTCTAATTCCAATCTCTATACTGCTACCTGAGGAATTTTCTGAATCTCATTTTTATCATGTCACTACTCTGCTAAATAAAAGTCCATTGATTCCCCTACTACTTTTAGGATCAATTATTAACTCTTCTATTTTATTTTTATGATCTGTCACAACCTGGTCCAACTTATTTTTCCATCTAATTTACAAATGAAAAGCCATTGAATCTTCTATAATGTAGGCAAGTTAGCCTTCTTGCTCATTCCCTAATAGACAGAGCTCCATAGCCATCATGGTCACATAGTCCATCTCTTGTCTCTCTTCTTTCTGATTTTCTATTGTTCTTTCTTGAACTTGACCTGAACACACTCAGTCATCTTCTTGACTTCTTGGAATCCTGTGTTTCCTTGAGGTTTAAATTCTGCTTCTTACATATGCTAGTTTTATAGTCCTAGACAATTCACTAAAGCCTTCAGTATTTTAAGAAACTCTTCAAGAGTTGGTGGGAATATATAATGGTAAAGATGGCTTCCAATGTCAATGAATTCAAAGGTTAACCCAGATCCTATTATTATATATGCATGTATTTGTTTCCTTCAATAGAAGGTAATTTCCTAGAATGTAGGGGAATATATCTTTTTGTCTTAGTATATCACGTCCCTAGCAGACTATCAAGCACATCATAGGTCTTTTTAGATGTTCATTGATTTGCTAAATCTGATGATCTTTTTTTTTTTTCCCTACAACTGGATAGTATCTTAAGGAAAATATCTCTCTACATGAGAGAAAAAAATCATACTTTTCTGTAGAAGGATGCTATGGAGACAGTTTTCACAGGGAAGACTAGCAGCCACCAAGTCTCCCATGATTAAAAATCATTTGAACACCACAATTTTATGTCTCCAGTCAGTTTCTCTCACTAGAGCAAGGCTGTTCCCCCTAACAGACATAATGATCTTGTAGACAAAGCTTGCTATCTACCAACAATTTTCCTTCTTCTTTAATGGTTTTTAATTCTCCTTTTCTCTTTTCTTGCCCACACATACTCATTCAGATATATATATATATATATATATAAAAGAAAAGAAATAGAGACACATTTCCCGGTTTGAATCTGTTTTAGAGTATTGTGCTATTTAATTTATAGGGAATTTTGTTCTTGGTTTCTAAGATGGAACAATAGTCTCATATTCAGTCAATAGTCAGCAATCATGATTAATATGAAGTGGAGCACTATATAGTAGAGTACACTAGTCCAGCCATAATGTTTCCTTGAGGACAATTTCTGTGCTATTTCTCCCCACATTTAGCTGAGCTTTTGAAATTGTATGAAAAAGTTGCATAGCTCACAGTACAGGAAAACAACTGAGCTGTCACTTAAAAATAAGACCACACTGAGTCCAGTAAGCACTGAACTAATAAAACACATTGTTTATAAATTGAGCACTTGATTTGGCCAGCATAAACACACTGAAGAGGGCCATCTTTCTCTCTGTGTGTGTGTGTGTGTGTGTGTGTGTGTGTCTGTATCTATATTATTTTTCCTACTTTCACAGATTCCAATTTTCACAGCATGTAAGCTACTCTGTGGTTTAAAGGTAGTCACAACTGGAAGCTCTATTAACTCTTGCAGGGAGAATAGTATTATTTGCTACAGTAAGTCTGTAATGTATAAAATGGGCATAAATGACAGGTAAAATTTCCTTTAATTTTAGGAAAAGAGATTTTACAAACTAATGAAAATAATACAATTTATTGTATAATATCTCTTGGGTTTGGATATCTGTTTAGAGGAGAAAGAAGGAAAAATTAAATAAAATATAAAAACATTAACATATTATTCAACTTTCCTTTCTTTTCATACGTCTTTCCCCCATTACCTGTTTCTTTTCTTGAGGTTTACCTATGTCTTATGTCCATCTGCTACAGTAAGAAGTTTTATTTTTCCTTGGCCAAATAGCTTGCTCTTTCACAATTCTGTAATATTCCCCATGTTCCACCTGAGTGGGATCGTTGAAAATCTATCAAACAGTTCCCCTACCAGCATCATAGATTCCTAAATATATCTTTTTTATTATCAAGCTATATTCATAACTTGTTACATTAATAAATTGAAAGTTGAATACTCATACAAATTAACCCATAAGTGAACAGGATTTGCTTCTACAATCCTCACCAATAATCATTCATCCTTGTACAATTCTAAGACCTCTAGGCAATCCAGTGAACTTTAGAACCTAATTTTTAGGAAATTTCTCTTTACTTATATCTGAAATCAAACTTTCTGAAATGTCTACCCATTTCGCATAGTTAGATCCCCTTATCTGAGGCACAAGTCTACTTTGTTACTATTTGAGAACCCTTCAAGTACACAATGACAAGGATTTTCTAATCTTTTTTTCCCAACATAAATCTTCTCTTTTATTTCAACTGGAGGTCATTTGCCATGACCTCCAGGATTCTTAATATCCTATTTTACAATTTACAAATATCCTTCCTAAAACTGATATGTAGGATTGAACTCTACCCCATATATAGTCATATTATGCTATAACAAGATCATTTCTCCCCTTATCTTATCACTATACACTTCAAAATGCAGTATATTTTTTGTCTTAAAAAAGGTTTACTAACTACATTTCACCTAGTATGATTGAATTTTTTTGACCCTTAGTGCAGAATTTTGCATTTCTAACTTTTAAATTTTATCATGTAGATGATGTAGGTGAGTTTTTTACAACCAGAAAGTTATGGGGTCAACATATTGTTGGTGTGATCATGGGTTGACTTCTCTATAAACTGAGTAACTCATAAAGACTATAATTTGGAAAGAAGGTGGCAGCTTACATTTCTAGCAGAAATTTCCTAATCTATAAGTTCTTTATACTAATGAAATCATAGGTTCATTTCTTCAAATTTCATCACATTAATTTGACTCATTAATTTTCTCTCTTATTTAAAAATTTGTTTTTCTACATGTAAACTTTTTTTTTTTTTGCATCTTAGTAACATTAAATATACCAGTAGCAGTGCTAAGAACTGGGAATATAGAAAAAGATAAAAGACAGTTTTTCCCTCGAGGAGTTAGCCTCTATTACTTCAGGCTTTTTACAAGAAAACTAATATGAACAATATGTGATTCTCTGATTCCAGGGAAACTTTACCCACCTAAATCAATTATGTATCTTTGCTTCCTAGTGATAGCTAAGTGTATGTCCTTTTGTTAAGTGCCACATAGTTTAAAATATCTTATTTCAGTCTAGTCTGAACCTGAAGCATGATCCACCTGAAGCACTAATCCAAATCAGGACCAGACTGCAATACTGATCAGATCTCATCTCTGACACATGATGCTTTTGTGACACTGGGTAAATGTCTTAGCTTCTCAGAGCCAGGCAATGCTCTAAGAAAACAAGTTGCAGAACATTGTAGACCTGAAATGGAGAGATTTCTTTCTGTGAGCTGCCCAGACCAAAGATGTCATAATTCCAAAATGATAATAAAAAGGACATAAGGATGCCAATGTAAATTTTTACCTAAATTAATGAATAGTTAATAATTATATGAAAAATGAATCATTTTGACAAACATTTAACAATTCATAATATATCTGAGACTGTCTAATAAAATATACTTATCACTTATATAGATTCAATAGCAAATAATCTTGAAATGAAGAACATATTTAACCAGAAGTATATTCAGTGCTTATTGTTTATCTATGCTGTTTTATATATATATACATACACACACACACACACACACACACACACACACACATACACATAGGCGGATCTTTATATATATAAATATCTGTGTGTTGTGTGTATATTTGTATATGTATATACACATATGTATAATTTATATCAGGTTATAAAAAAAATAAAAAATCTGTGATTGTTTCAAAATATTTTAGCATATACATTATATTTTTATTTCATAATAATGATTGAATTATACTGAAATTGCAATGTAATTATTAAACTTTTATCATTATTATGAAATGAGAATTATATTATCAATATAACTAATTTATAGATTGAGTGTTATGTTGATGAAAGTACCAAAGAAATACTTTCTAGAAATGGAAAAATAAAAAAAATATTTGAAGAAACAGAACTAGGATATTAAAAAAATGAAAAAAACTGGTACAAATGAAAGTAGAATAGTGCTTTCAGACTTCAACCTATATTATAAAGCAAACCCTTTTGGTACTGGTTAAAAATTAGGAAAGTTGATCAATATGACAGACTATACAAAAGAGAATGAGAAATAATCGAATTCAATAACTCAATGTTCTGTGAACCCAAAAACAAATTATCTATGAAAGAACTCCCTATTTGACAAGAATTGCTGCAAAAGCTGGAAATCAGGTAATGTACAAAGAAAAGATATCAATAAAATTTATTTTCAAAAAAATAAAAAGGAAGGAAAAAACTGTTTGAGGCCGTATTTTATGCTCCTTTTACCTGGGTGTTATTTCAGGAAATCTGCTTCCTGGGAGACTGAAAATGTTTGTTGTGGTCCCAGGTAAGCATATTGCTTAATGCCTTTGACGAGGAAGGTAGAACAATCAACATGTGAATAAATAAGAGAATACAAAATACAGTTTAAAAATAAATACAGAGTAATTTTGGAATAGGGAGAGAACTAACAACATACATACATGCTATATACAATTCTGGTGTGACCTTTCAAGAAAAAAAAAATTCTCTAATGGAGAGAGATCCAGTGACCAGAGCACCAACAGAAAGAACATCTCTAATAATCAAAGTGTTAACCAGAAATGTTTAATTCATAGTGTATAAACTGATATTACATCTTGCTAGAATTAAAATCAAACAATTATTAACACTTCAAAAAAGTATAAAAGTATAAGTCATCATTAAACTCTCAAATGATGCTTTTGAAATTTATAATGTTTATAATTCTTAAATTATTAAAAGCATAAAAGTTCACTGAGGCTTTTGTTATATCCTATGTAATGGTTGATGAAATGGCCAATATGTGGACAGCTAAAAATCTCTAACATTTTAGTTAAACTCAAAATGCTCCTATTTACAGCAAATTTTGATTTCACAGGATTTCATTTTAGATTGAGTTATGAGTTGCAGAAATCTTTTTGAATCATATGCAGAAATCTTGTACTTATATTTAAATATGTCCTACATTTGAAATATGTAACAAAAGGCAACAACCTCTTCTTTCCATTTGCTGACTGGGCTGCCAGTAACCATAATAAGATATAAGACATAAGACAGCCTGTGGCAGTCTTAACTGGTACTAGTAAAACCACAGGTTTGCCTAAAGCTGATATGTAAGCTCCATATGTTATACAGCTAAAAAAAATTCAAGAAAAGAGGACTGGTAATTGACCAACTCTCCAGAGGACCTTATTGTATGTCTCAATCACAAACTTTGAAGGATTACCACTAATAAAAACTACTGGCTTAGGTTTTAAGCAATGAATAATACTGGCTCCTCGATTCAATCTTTCCGTCATCACTTTATTAATAATTATGTGTAGTAGGAAGGAAGGAAGAGAGGAAAGAAAGCAGAAATTACAATTAGTTGTTCCAAATGTCCCCAATACTTAGGGCCTTGAGGACATTATAAAATAATTTTGTAACATCTTCAAATTTCTTGACAAGCAAAATATCTGAAAAGCAAAAAAAATGAAAAAAAATGTTTTGAAACAAATAATAAAAAGAGATAAATAATTGGACAGTATTTGATGTTCATATTCTTAGGTATGAAAAACTATTTTAAGGAAAATGAGAAACAAAATACACATGCAGGAATGTGATGAATGAGATTAATTTAAATTAACTAATGAGGTAACTTCTGTATATTTTTTTCTTAGGGCAAGTTCCTAAGGACTGTGGAAGTCAAGGTGTCCTTTGAAAAATAAATTTTCCAAGGTTCAAAATAGTACATCCATTAAAACAATGTAGTTTGAAGTAACATTCAAGTACTTGTTATGATTTAAAGATATTATAGGACTGATTTGACTTGTGTTCTCTTAAGTTTGGGGAAGCTTATCTCTATCAGAAAGACAAAAATACATTATAAGAGAGGTAAATACCTATTTTGGTAATAAAAACAGCATCAAACCTCTGAGCAAATAAGGGAGATATCAGATCTTTTATAATAGCAGGAAATAGTGCAGTGATAGGAGAATTGAAGTTAATCTTTCACCTAGGATAATAAACCAGCACTACATAGATTAAATCAATTTTATTACTGCTGCTTTATGAGTTTTTCACCCTTCCCTCTGGTTAAATGAGACTTGTGCATCATGGCAAAAAGTCAGTGAAAGAATTATCATCAGCAGAGTTGTGCAGATATAGTAATATATTTTCCACAGTTTCCAACTACTGGACATGAAAATGACAAAATTTCTCAATTTTAAGAGGCAGGAGAACCTCAAAACTAAATATTTTCTAATTAACTGATTCTAAGACTAATACAATTCAATTTAAAACAAAAGATGTAGGCCAATATATTAAGAACTACTCTTCATGTACATAATTTTGAAGCTCTATCGCATATGTTTACGTTTATATATAAACATAAACATATATATTATGATAAAACATATTTTAGAAAGTTAAGTGGCACTAGATGAATTAAAAAGAAACAATTTCTAACTAGTTATTCTTGGAACAATACAATCATTTGCTTAGCACTGTCAAATACTCTAAATTTGGGAGCTCTCAGAATGGGATAAAATTTCAAGGCCAAATACAAATATGATTTCAATTCTCTCATCGGAGAGAAGAATCTATTGTCCTAAAGCATTTACAAACAACTCTTTCAAGAAAAGTTGAAAAGCCTCTTTACTCTTTAGTCATTGAAAACTTTACAATGTACAAAAGTGGAGCTCTCCAAATTAGGGATCATTTATTTGAATAAATTTTAGTATACAGCGCCTTTAGAAAAGAGAGGCACATGGAGTGTGAGGAGTTCCCCTAAATGCTAAATTAGAAATTCCCTAAAATCCACAGAATCTTAATCCTTGAATAGATCTTAAAAGCTTCCTATAGTTATATTATTAGATTATTTGTTTATTTATTTATTTATTTTTGCTGAGGCAATTGAGGGTTAAGTGACTTGCCCAAGGTGTTAACTTAGTGTTAAGTGTCTGATGCCAGATTTGAACTCAGATTCTCCTGACTTCAGGGTTGGTGCTCTATCCACTGCACCATCTAGCTGCCCCGTGATTAGATTATTTGGAAAAATGTTTAATTAAAAGTAAGGAAACATCTTTTAATGTTTATTCTGTAATTAGTTAGTTATATGAACTTGTATAAATCATTCTTCTCTATTCTCATTTTCCTTTATTGTTCAGGGAGATTTATCTCCCAGATGTCAAAGACATGCTCCACTTTTAGAATATAATTCAATTGCATTTGATACAATTCAATAATCACTTATTGAGCACCTACTATGTGTCAGGAGGGCAGCTAGATGGCACAGTGGACAAAGCACAGTGTCTAGAGTCAGAAAGATGGAAATTCAAATCCAGCCTCAGACACTTACAAGTTATACAACACTGGTCAAGTCATTTAATCCTGTTTGGCACAGTACCACATCTGTAAAATGATTTAGAGACATAAATGGTAAACCACTCCAGTATCTTGGCTAAGAAAAACCCAAATGGCATCACATCAAGTTAAACATGACTGAAATGACTGAAAAACAATATGTTTCAGGCACCTTGTTTGGCTCTAGATCCACAAAGGGAAAAATGAAATAATCTCTGCTTCAAGGAGGACATATTTGTACATAATGAGAGGTTATAGTCATAAACATAGTGTAACTGTTTTTTATATATTGTCAACACTGACAATTTGAATAACATGTCATTCTTTTCTACTCTTATTTTGAATTTTGCATTATGAAATTTTGAATGTATCTCATAGAGAACTTTTTTTCTATAACTCATAGGAAAAACATAAACTATAATTATTTATGGAGATAAAAGCTTAAGGTATTTTTATCCTGTTCCTTAACGGATTCATCCACAAATTTCTTATTGGTGAGCTGTTACTGATTATCAAGTTATTAGTATATAAGAGATTATAAATAATAATCATAGAAGTGGAATAATAACCATTGGAATATTGACTGAACTTTTCCTTTCATTTAGCTAATATATTCAGAATGAAGATCAACAAATCAATCCCCCAGTAATAGTGTGAATCCCCTGGAGTGATCCATCTTTGCAGCTGAAAAGATAGCCTTCAACACATAGATAAATTGTGGCAGAAGGATATGTTAGAATTTACATATCTGGAGACTTAAAAGGAGGAAAAGGTGATTTCCCCCTTCCTACTCCACCCCAGAGTAGAGTAAGGACTTTTCTCTCTTAGTTAATAATTTTGATTGATTGAATTAAAAAGCATGTCTAACTGTTCCAGGGTTCTGTTCTGTTGTTCAAACTAATTTTATACATATGATTCATTCTACAATTCAAAGAGCCATCATCACCTGATGAAGTCATAACAATTGCATCATAAAACAAATCATACATTTAAATGCATTAATTGAGGTCATTTATTGATTTAATTGAGAAAACCAAGTCTTCTCTCTTCTATTGGAGTGAGGGGGAATACTATTCCTACAATTGTAATAGCTTCCAAATTGGTATGACTGCTTCATTTCTCATTACTCCAGTTAATTCTACTCATGATAGCCAAAATAATCTTCCCAACTCGAAGTTTTGGCCAAATCTCTTCCTTTCTTGATCAATTCTAATAGCTCTCTGTTGTTTCTAAAATAAAACATAAGTCTTCTGTTTAGCTTTTAAAGCCCAGTCTATGTCTGAGTCCCAGAGCTTGAGCTCCAGCCTCCAGTCCTCTGTCTACTCCTTCTGTCTCAGTCTGTCTTCCTTCCCAGATCTTATATAATCTATTATAAGTACATCATCATAGATGTCAATCTTGTAGAATAAATGTCACTTTGTAGAACTATATTAAGTACTAAGTACATGTAAACTAGAGAATCATTATCTTAATTCCACTGAATTAACACCTTATTGTAAGATTATTTGATTCACTTACACTAGCCCTCTACAAGATTCTGATTTTATTTGTGTAGAAAATATTTTATAATTTTGTTCTTATAGTTCTTGACTTTTTCTTTACAGGTAGACATCCAATTATTTTATATTATCTTTAATCTATTTAAATTGAAATTGATTTTGTATCTCTTTGTATACTGGATTTTGTTGGTAACATATAGAAATGTTGATGATACACACACACACACACACACACACACACACACACACTTATTTTGTATCCTACAACTTTACTAAAATTATGAATTGTTTCTAGAAGAATTTTGGCATGTTGTATCATTATTGTCATTCTCTTGAATGAAATGATGAATTTTGTCTATGATTTGTTTCCTTTCTCCTTCTCTTTTTTGCCTCTTCATGTTTTGTAAATTATCCTATTTTACTTCTCCTTTCTTCTTCTTCCAGTACAATCCCCTTTTCAACCATAGTTTTTTTTTTTTTTTTTTTCACATCATCACAATAAAGTCAAATTATACCTACATCTTCTAAGTAGACCCTCAACAAAGATATAGTTCTTAACTGTTAAACACATTATCTTCCCATATAGGGATGTAAACATTTTAACCTTTAAAAAACATAATTATTTTTTTCTTTCCTTTTTACCTTTCTATATTTCTCTTGAGTTCCATATTTGATGATTAATTTTTCAGTTCAGCTTTGGTTTTATCATCAAAATTAAATGAAACTCACCTATTTCATTGCATGTCCATCTTTTCCCTTGAAAAAATAACACTTAATTTTGCTGGATAGTCGATTTTTGCTTGCAGTCCAAGCTGATTTGATCTTTGGAATATCATATTTCATGCCCTTTGATCCTTTAGAGTGGAAATTGTTAGGTTAATCCTAATTGTGGCAACCTGACATTTCAATGATTTTTTTTTTCTGGCTACTTGCAATATTTTCTCTTTGATCTGATAATTCTGAAATTTTTCTGTGATATTCCTTGGAATTTTCATTTTGAGGTTTCTTTCAAGTGGTGATGGGTGGATTTTTTCAATATCTATTTTACCCTCTGATTCTAGGACATCAGGGCAGTTTTCCTTAATGATTTCTTGAAAGATGCTGTCTAGGCTCTTTTTTTCATCATGGTTTTCAGGTAGTCTAATAATTCTTAAATTATCTCTCTGGGATGTATTTTCCATGTAAGTTGCTTTTTTCTGATAAGGTATTTTACATTTTCTTCTATTTTGTCATTTCTTTGGGATTTATTTGACTGATTCTTGATGTCTCATTGAGTCATTAATTTCCATTTCTTCAATTCTAATTTTAGTGAATTATTTTTTTTTCAATTAGTTTAAAAAAAAAAATCTCCTTTTTCATTTGGCTACTTAAACATTTAAATGAGTTATTTTGTTCCTTGGATTTTTTGCTCCATTTCATAAATTCTTATTTTCAAGGATTTTTTTTTCTTTTTCCCTTTTCCCTAATCTATTTTAATTAGTTTTCTTTAGATAATTTCAATGTTTCCTTTTCCAGCTCCCTTGCAAAAATCTCATTTCTTTTACCCATTTTTCTTTTAACTCTCTTTTAAGAGCCTTGTTGAATTCTTCCAAGAGAGTGTTGTAAGATGGAGACCAACTTATATCATACTTTCAGACATTATCTAGACATATTATGCTTTTTGTGTCCTCTGGATTTGAGGTCTGTTCTTTCCTGTCTTCTAAACCACCCTCCTAGAAATCTATGATCAAAGTTCTTTTTGCTTTCTTTGCTCGTTGTTAAAAGTTGAGGTCTGCTCTTAGGACAAAGCTGAGATTGTTCCAAGTTTCCTCTATAGATGACAGCAGCATCATGGTGCCCTGGGTCCAATGCTACCAGCTTCCTTCTTATGCTAAGGTCCAGGGGCTCACTATTTGCTTTCAAATAGTTCTGTTTTCTATATGTTGGATAGTTTCTTTCTATAGTTATGTTGGATGTTTCACAACTAGTTTGCTGATCTACTGGCATGTGACCCAGAACAATATAGCCATTGCTGCTGTATTTTGACTAACAGCCTCCCAGGAGTTTTCTCCAGGTATTCTGAGATCACACAGACCTTGCACTGCTCTTGCACTGGGTTGCCTCCCCACTCTCCTTTGTGCCAGATTGAGAACAATCTTTCCTGAAGTTCTTCCAAAATATTATCTGCTGGAGATTTGTTACTCTCCAAAAATTTGTGAGTTTTGTCATTCCAAAACTAGGTCAGATGCTTGATCTGGTATTGATCTAAGGGAAACTAGGAAGAACTCAAACAAAGATCTGTCTACTCTCTGCCATCTTAACTCCCCATTGGTAACTTTAGACACACCAGGTTCATTTAAGTGAGGTTAGAAGTCAGATTGCAAAGAATTGAGAAGTTAGAAGATAAGATAAAGCAGTAAGTGTAAACTTTTTGTTTCTTTATTTTCTCCTAAAATTTGAAAAAGGGAGAAAGACAAAGGGGATATCTTGAGGCATTTATAGCTAAGGCTTAAACAATTTTTTTTGATGATGCAGGAAACTTGGATATGTTTGAGAATAACAAAGAAAAATGGAATGAATAAGGAATCAATCTTTAGGAGAAAATTGGAGAGGAAAGTGTCAGCAGTATATGTAGAAGGATTGGCCTTAGAAAGGATAAGTGCTACTTACACTTATCAGAATAAATAGGTTAAATTTGAGATAATATCAAAGGGTTTTTAACATGAAGAGAAGGGGAAATTCAAATTCAAATGACCTCAATTTTCTGAGTAATATATAAGAAATTGTGAAAGGTAAAAAGTACTTGAGACTAGATAACAGAAGAGAAAATGCAGTCTCTTTGGGAAGTGGGATATAAGATCAATAAGGAAATAGTTAAATATTACTTTGCTGTAGGGTGGGTTGGGTAAGCTTCAATAAAACAAATTTCTGGTGGACCCAATCATCACTGATGTATAATCTTTCCTCTAGCTCTATTTGGCAGCATATGAGAGGAGCAAAGAGGCAAATGGTGGGCAGTAGAAGGGATGAGATATGGCTTGGCAAGATAAAATTATGGTTAAAAATTGAAAAACTATTAAGAAAACAGAATAGTATGGTGTGAAACTATCTAATAATAGTCAAAATTGGATATGCAAAAAAAGTGACATCAGAATATGGGTAATAGTGTAAGAACTTAAAGGTAAGTGAAGATAATATATATGATATTATATATATATATATACGTATATATATATATATATATATACATATATACATATATATATATATATATATATTAGGAAAAGTGTACACACACACACACACACACACACACACACACACACACACTACTTCTCACAAATGGAAGTGTCCTTTCAATCCTTTGTGTAATAAAATTCTTCTCTTCAGGATATAGCTCAGATCCTGATTTTGCATAACATCATTTCTAATCCTGACTTTATTCTAGTGTTATCCTTTCAAGTTACTTTGTATTCAACTAAGTTGTATACATTTATATTTATTACCTAGATGTTTATGCTGTTTATATTTTGTGCTTATCTTCTCCATTAAAACAAGAGCTCATTGTTTTATTCTTTACACTCTCCATTGTATATTCAGAATAGTTAGAAAGACTCAGAATTTAAGCTTTAAAACTCTATGACTAGTTCATTCAACTACTACTCCCCTGTTTCTATTTTCATTCTCTTGTCAAGATTTTCCATTTATGTGTCTAGGCTTATTACAAATTATTACCTTTTCAATATTCTTTAGTATAACCTTTCTATCACTTGCCTCCTGCATCTGATGTAATTACTTCTACTCCCCAACTCTACTCCCTACACCTTGAAATATTCCTTTTTGTCCACCCTTTTAAAAGCCTTAGATTCTTTCAAAACTCAGCAAGTACAACATCCTACATGAAATATTTTTTGATTTTCTTATTATTCCTGTCTCTAATATCTGCCTTATACCCACTGTTTCCTATTCTTCTTTTTTTAAATATAATTTCATAATGTGTGCATCATAAAATATAAGCCAGATAATGTTTCATTTTCATCTTTATATTCTTAGGGCTTAGCACAGTGTCTGATACATAGTAGGCATGTAATACATGCTTATTGATTTCTTAATTCACTGAAAATGGAAAAGCCTTTAACCTCTACTCTTGCTTAATATTTTAACCTTTTGATAAAGACTTGTCAGTGATTTATATTTTGTAAAGCACACACATTTTCTTCTCCCCACAGTGGCACATTAGTTTGAACAGGATAAAATATAGTTTGATAATAGCTTTATAGATAGGACACCCAAAGATTGCTTTAATATTTTGCTATATCCCACTATTATGGATATAGTCTTGTAGTATACTAAAATAACCAATATTTTTCCCCAGATAAACTACAAATAGTCATAACTCTCCAAACTAACACATATTAATTTGATTTTTAAATCAAAATATAAAATACTCAGTCCTAATAAATATTATCCTATTTGTTCTAAGAATTTTCTAAACTATTCGAATCTCATATCCTGTCCTATCCCTATATATTGTTTTGACCAATGTTCTTGTCAAGTGTTTCATTAATTAAAATCCAGATAAAATATAAGAATAGCATCCCTTCAATTTAACCTTCTGATAAGAAGAAACAGATTAGTCTGACATTACTTCTTAATGACCCTGAAGAAGGGACCCCGAAACTCTAAAAATCCTTGAAAAAGAAAATCTCCTTTAATTCTATCTCAGTGAGTGACTGCGCTGGAAGGAAAGCAAACAAGACAGTTTTCATTCTGTTATCTAGCAAAAGGAATTCCAATCACATCGAATGGAAGAAACTCATTGAATTCTAGCTGAAACCCAGGGAGTAAATGAGCCAACTTGGGACTCCACCCATGAGTTCCCTTCAGCTTATAGCCAAAAAAGAGCCAAACTAAAATCCTCTCTTTGCAGAGGTTCCAAACATATCATGCTATGCCATGCTAGGCTATGCCATGGAAACCTCTGCCCACTGGAATAATATCCTTTTCCAGTGTTATTCTCTCTTTATCCTCACCTATTTCCCTAACAATACAATATTATACTTCTCTGTTAGGATTTCTAACCTTACTTCCCAATCCCTATACTTAAACCTCTTTTATCAATCTAGGATTTCCGGTCTGTAAATTCCTTTACAGAGAATTTCTGCCACGTCAGAAAGGAGTTCTCCCAAACGCCCTACCCTTGCACCGAATCCCAAGGGGGTGCAGGGGAGCCAAACCTCTCCATTTGATTCCCTAAACCGCGAACCTGCCACGAGACCTTATCATTTAACTCCATGATCACCAGAAACCCTAGTGTCATTTTTGGTTCCCTAACTCTAGACTTTACCATTTGACTCCCAACTAAAGGGAACCCCAAAACCTAAACTTCATCAACACCATGCTTTCTTTAAACTATTCAATAATTATCTTTTTAATGGTATGTTTTAACATTCAGCCAGTTATCAAAGTCAAATCTATAATTGCAGACTGTTTTTCATCCTTAAAAAAAAAATGAAAACCAAAAACCCCAAACATTTGTTCAATCCTGTTGTACCTCTCATATTCTATTAGCTTTCAAAGATAATTAACAGTCATTCAGTCTATTCTTCCCTATTCTACATGTACTTCCATTGTAAATGGACAAAGACATCTCAAGTGCTTGTTTATTTCTTTCCTCTATCTCCATGTCTCTGTCTCTGTCTCTCTTTCTTTGCCTGTATCTGTCTCTGTCTCTCTGTCTTTTTCTTCTCTTTCTCTCTCTCTCTCTATCTCTGCTCTATCTCTACCTCTCTTTCTATCTCTCTGTTATTTTGTTATTACTTGCCATATACCAGTTACCTTCCCCCCTCTCTTTTCTTTTTCAATTTAAAGAACAATATTTTTTTATACAGAAAGAGTGGAATGAAATTCAGAATTAGATACTCTTGAATTTATTCTTATACTCATTATCATTGTTTTTTTGTACTACAAAGAAATCCCTTGATCTTCTTCCTTTTTCCAAAATCACGTTAAAATAACAATAGTAAAACTTTGCCTCCTTAATATATTTTTTCCCTGTATCTTTTCTTTTTTCCCCCCCAAAAAAAGTCTTGCATCTTCTTTAGACTGGCTTCTCTTGTACCATTTTAATCCATAGTTTCCTATTCAAACTTTCTCTGAACCTTTTGAAGTCTGCTCTCGCTAAATCTAGAGTGCTTGTCATTCCTCATCATTAGAGAAATATCTTGGGAATACCCATTAAACCACATTGATATTGAACCTGCAAGTTCAATCTTGTCTTTATTCTACAGATAATGTAGGTAGGATTAAAAATAACTTGCCTTTCTGACTACCCTGTTCACTGTCACCCATATCCATATTTATCAAAACAAGGTAGCATAAAAAGTTGAAATGATTCAAAATAAATTTACTCTTCCTTAACCATCATTTTTACTTTCACTACCATATTCTTGGCAAAGTTTTTACCTTCAGAAAAATTACCACTATCTAAATCTACCAGAGATCTTCCTTGAATGGAATGTTTGAGAAGGAATGGAATCTCAAGTAATTTGGAAGCAGGGAGTGGTGCTAAATAAATCTTAGATCTTTTCCTCTTTTCTGAAAAATAATGGTCTGACATATGAGGTATCTACATGCCAAAAACTTTCTAGATTCCAACACAAGCTCCTTGAGACCCAGAATTATTTATTTTGGTCTCCAAATTTTGCCTGGTATATAAGTGACACTTAGTAAAATCTTGTTAATTGTTTAATTTGGTCAATTCTACTTTGAATTATTTAATCAACCTGATGCATATTTTAGATCAGTTTTGATATATTCTATACTTTCCCCAAGAGGAAGAATTTTGTACTGGACAGGCTAAGAGATCTGGAATCAGGAAAGAAAAGGGAAAGGGGAAGAAATAATCATTATTTTTTTTGAAAAGGTGAAAGTCATTCTTTGTCTCATTTTCTACCTAACTTCATCACTAAATGAATGTGGCCTCAATCAAACTAAGACCTGTTGAAGACATGAGCTTAAAAAGGTCATTACATCTACAACCATCCTGTGAGCATCTTGATTTATATCTGGCCACTGGCTCTGGAAGGGAAAATGAGGCAGGTGATATTGCACAGCACTCCCTCCCTTAAATCCAGTCAACTTGCATGTCACAGCATTACCTGCCTGATCTTATGGTATTCTTCAAGAACAAAAGACAAACAACTATGCTAAGAGAAAGCACTGTGCAAAGTGCTTTATAAATATTATTTCATTGAATATCCATAACAGCTCTTTGAGGCAGATGATATAATTGAGGAATCTCAGGTAAATATTTTAAACTTGTCTAGAATCACAAAGTTAGTACATTTCTGAGGTCAGATTTGAACTTAGATCTTTAACCGTAGCTGCCTCTGAAAGCCTGGTTTAAACCATTTCTTTAATACTTATTAGCTATTTGAATCTATACAAATATTAATACCTGAGAGAAATATTAGAGTAGGTTTTCTTAACCTTTTTTGCTGTCACAGAACCCACTGGCAATCTGATGAAAATTATGGATTGTCAAAGACCCTGCCTAAGTGAATGGGCAGGTCAGTTCTCTGAAAGCCTCCACAGCTGTGAATCCTAACACTTGAAGGAGTTGCAAAGCAGCCTTCGCAGATGATCCTTGTGGATTGGGAGTGAAATAAATGAGAGGAAAAAGGGAAGAGGAGAGAGGTCAGAGAACGCAACTGCCTCTCAGTCTCCTTGTATCATCATCAACCTCTCACATGAAGAGATCCATTCTACAGGCCAGCAGCCAATGGCAGGTGGCTAATGTATCACAATAATGGATCCTTTTTCAGAGTAAGATTTTAAATGGATTAAAGTACATAGAATTGCAAAAGAATCATTATATTGAAATACTTAGCAAATAAGATTTTTAAAAAATCATTCATAAACTTCAGGTTAAGAATTCCTGCATCAGAGAATTGAATCCTTTCATTTTATAATTAAGATAAATGAGATCCATAAAGGTTTACTTGAGTTATTAATATAAGATTACATAGTGACAGCCCTCAGATTGACTCTTAACCACTAACTCCAAAACCAGCTTTTTTCTGACTTAAACAGATCTTACTCTTTCCTTCACCTCAGTTACTTATCGGTAAAGCATTGAGGATTAGCATATACAGTGATTAGCTACTTCACAGAATTAGGAGAAATGTGTTTTAAAATTTTAGAGTCCTATAGAAAGGTGAATTATAATTAGCCAATGTGTATAAAAGGAAAAAAAAAAGTCTACAATTGGGAACAGCTGCAATGGTTACAACCAGAATCACCTCACAGTTAAATAACAATCATTCCTGTGTTCTTTTAGGGCTAAATATTAATTTGTAAGGGTCATACTTGAACAGCTCATGCCCATCCCTAGTTAGAAATAAAAGAGCCTAAAGATATTCTCCATCCCTGTCTGGAGCACAGATATTTCATTTTACTATAATTTCCTACATTTTATCTATTTTATTTTTACTCTAAAAGACATACTTCTATATATGCATCCCTTCCCAAACTTTATTTATGAAAATGTAATATATGCTTGAGGTGTGCTATTTCTTAAATGAGCTGTAGTGCTTGAAGGACATGCTGTAAATTTTTTTGTTACATTTCAGTATTATTAATGTTTGCTATGTGTCTACAGAATCCATTTTTATTGAATGAGGAAATAAAATACTGCATCTCCTAACATTGTCAAATTATACTAGGGATCAGGGTGTAGTGAACCTTTTGCTGTACCAAGTAGAAAGATAATAAAATTTATATGTTTCCTGTTGCTGTTTGATTGGCTAATTACATTGGAAAGTTAAGATCAAAAGTTCTGCCATCAGACTTATTTTAGTTTACACTATGGGATGCTTTGGAGGAGTTTCATGGAATTTTCTATAGGGAAAGTTTAATAAAATTTGATGGAAACTGTTAACGGTGTCTATCTTTAAAACAAAACACTGACTAGAGATTTGATGCAAAAGATTCTATACTCGCAGCAAAAAGGAAGATACACATGAATTACCCCTTTTCGAACTTAGATTGAAGAAAAAATAAATAGAAAATCAAGTTTTATCCTCATGAAAGTTATCCTTCATTGAATTATCATGGCACTTGATAAAAATCAATTTCCTTTAAATTATTTCAGCTTTGAAACCATGTTGCTTGTGACCCTCAATTATCTCTGTTATATCTCAAAGAATGTGCACATCCATTAATCTTTCAGAAAAGTGTGGTATAATGGAAAGAAACCTGGACATGAAATACAAGATCTGGTTTCAACTTATGGACCCAGTATTTAATAGTCATTTATATATGGACAACTTATTTAATCACCATGGGTTTCAATTTTCTCAGGTATAAGAAAAAAAAAGAAATTATGGGACCCCACAATTTTTAAATGAGCTTCTTCTTTTTCCTTTTCTGATTCTTCTTATTTTTGTTCTTCTTCTTTCTTCTCCTTCTTTGTCTTTTTTCTTCTTTCTCTTCTTCTTCCTTAGTTCTTTTTGTCTGCTTCTTCTTCTTGTGTTCTTATTCCTTCTTTGTCTACTTCTATTACTACTACTACTACTGTTTTTTCTTCTTCTCTACTTCCTCCTACTTCTCTTTTTGATCCATTTTCTTCCTCTTCCTTATTTCTTTTTCTTAAAATTGAATGTCCTTCTCTAGCCCAAAGTGGAAGTGAAGAGCTTACTCACAGATCTGCTTAAACTATTTGACCTGTTCCCAGAGGTTCATAACATTGATGGCAGAATTCGTTCAATCACTTGATTGACTTTAGTCCACTGCAGCTCAAAACTCCTGAGGTCAAATGGTCCATCAGCCTCAACCTTCTCAGAAGCAGAAATGATAGAAGTATAATACCATGCCATCTTTCTTTCATTTCTAATGAATATAATTCAATAATCTGATCTATGAATAACCTTCTCTTTTCAATATCAATATAATTTCTCTATGAAATTGACAATTTTCTAAATAAGGTTGTTGGAGGACCATTTTTTTTTTTGGATTTTATAATCTCACTGACAATAAATTTAATTTTACAGTGATGTTTTTCTTCTCTTATGTCTGACTCTTTATAACTCCATTTGGAGCTTTTTTGTCAAAGATTGGAATGGTTTGCACTTCCCTTCTCCAGCTCTAATTATATATGAGGAACCTGAGGCAAACTGAATTAAGTGACTAGCCCAGGGTCACACATCCAATAAGTGCATAAAGATGGATTTAAACTCAAATCTCACTGACTGCAGACTCAGTACTCTATCCACTTGGCCACTTAGCTGCCTCAATTACATAGCAATACTTGTCCTTTATGCATTTATGAGGACAGGAACACAAAGCACAGGTGTGCTATTCCTTAAGATATCCGAGTAACTCATAATCAAAGTCTAGATACTACTATATTAGACTACATTGTCAGATTTATTTCTAATTTTCATAATTTATGAAGGATTTGGAGAAAATTTATGATGTCCATAGGAAGGTGAATAAAATTGGAAAAGATGGCAAATCATTTCCTTATTAGGATTAATTTAGGGACTTGGAGGGTTCTTAAAGTCAGGTACTATGTCAAAGATTATAGCCTAAAGTGTTCAAAAATGATAGTAAAACCTTCAATTTCCCTGGCGTTTTATGGATTGCAAATATTTTAAATAACAGGCCTGTGAGATAATTAGAAAATATATTGTTAGAAAACATAGTGTTAATTGAATAGCATGACTTGTGGTTCATGTTTTTATTTTCATTATAGTTTGGGTACTGAGAAATTCCATGTAAGGAATAAAACAACAACAACAACAACAATGCAGATCATACTTCTGTAACTTATGATTTCATAAAGCACCTAGCATACTCAGAGTTCCCATTACCCTCACAGTCACACAGCTAGTATATGTGAGGCAACCCTTTCTGATTGGCTCAGATTTTCCAAAGTTGTTGTTGTTTAATCATTTTTCATTCGTGCCTTACTCTTCCTGATGCTATTGATTTTTTTTGTTTGTTTGTTTTGCAGAGATATTGGAGTTATTTACCATTTCCTTCTGCAGATTATTTTATAAATGGGGAAACTGAGGTAAAAAGGGTTAAGTGACTTGCCAAATATCACATGCCTATTAAGCGTCAGGAAGATGAGTATTCCTGACTCTAGGCTCATGTCTAAATGTAATGTCTAAAACATTACAACCACTATGTATTATAACCAAGATGCAATCTTGGATTTTTCATGAATGTAAGTTCAGCATATATTCCACCATTATATCATTCTAACTCTATGAAGGGAAAGAGGTGTTAGTCTTTTTTTTTTTTTTTTTTTGACCCAGAAGACATGACAGAGAAGAAGAGACAAGAATTAAGAAAGGTAGAGTCAATAGAACTTTATAATTAACGGAAGTATGCAAGTGTGGAGTGATATGTCTCAAGAGTTATTAAATTCCTATGGATCAGTGAAATAGATTTTGTATACAGAACACAGTAGTAAATGACCTAGTTTTGATAAATCCAAAGTTCACAGTTTCTGAAGTAAGAACTCATTATTTAAGATGACAGGAAAAAATAATGATGAATGTTGGAGGGGATGTGGGAAAACTGGGACACTTATGCATTGTTGGTGGAGTTGTGAACAAATCCAACCATTCTGGAAAACAATCTGGAATTATGCCCAAAAAGTTATCAAACTGTGCATACCCTTTGATGCAGCAGTGCTACTACTGGGCTTATATCGCAAAGAAATACTAAAGAAGGGAAAGGGACCTGTATGTGCCAAAATGTTTGTGGCAGCCCTGTTTGTAGTGGCTAGAAACTGGAAATTGAATGGATGCCTATCAATTGGAGAATGGCTGGGTAAATTGTGGTATATGAATGTTATGGAATTTTATGGTTCTGTAAGGAATGACCAGCAGGATGAATACAGAGAGGCTTGGAGAGACTTACATGAACTGATGCTAAGTGAAATGAACAGAATCAGAAGATCATTATATACCTCAACAACGATACTGTATGAGGATGTATTCTGATGGAAGTGGATTTCTTCAACAAAGAGATCTAATTCAGTTTCAATTGATCAAGGATGGACAGAAGCAGCTACACCCAAAGAAAGAACACTGGGAAATGAATATAAACTGTTTGCATTTTTGTTTTTCTTCCCAGGTTATTTTTACCTTCTGAATCCAATTCTCCCTGTCCAACAAGAAAACTTCGGTTCTGCACATATATATTGTATTTAGGATACACTGTAACCTATTTAACATGTATAGGACTGCTTGTCATCTGGGGGAGGGGAAAAATCAGAACAGAAACAAGTGCAAGGGATAATGTTGTAAAAAAAATTACCCTGGCATGGGTTCTGTCAATAAAAAGTTATAATTATTTTTTAAAAAAGAACTCATTATTTGATAAAAAACTAATACAAAACTGGAAAATAGTACAGCAGAAACTAGGCTTAGACTAACATCACATACTTTATTCTAAAATAAGGCAAAATGGATACATCATGTAAACATAAATTAGGAGAACAAGGAATATTTTATCTCTGCGATATGAACCATATGAAAAAAAATTCTCTAAATGATTATTAAGGTGAGAAATTAAAGTTGAAACAAAGCTGAGTTACAAAAGAACAAAGAAAGCAATTAACAAGCTACTCAAGTGGATAATAAGTATATATTACAGCTCCACCCACTGGTTGGAGGAACTTTTATATTGACCAAATCTTTTTTGATGAAGCCTTTCTACAAGCTTTTTCTGACATTGCTACTTGAGCAGATTTTCTCAACGATGTGTTCTCCTAAATGCTATTTATCTCTGTCAAAAGTTCTTGTATGGACTTCCGGTTAAGATGGCGGAGAGGAGGCTCACAGTTGCATAAGCTCCGCGCTTTCTCTCACTATCCACTTCATTACAAGCCTCTGAATCAATGCTTGACTGAAAAAAACCCACAAATAGTTACCAAGAGAAGCCATCCTTGAGATCCGCCAAGAAAGGTCTGTCTTTGCTGGAGGGCTGGGGCGGTTTTAGATCGGGCGCAGGCGGCGGGCAGCGGCAGTGAGAGCACGGGAGCAGAGCTGAGAGGGGGTGGGGAGTGATCGCAGCCGTCTCTGCGGGGAGAGCTTCGCTACAGGTTTGGAACCTGCAGCAAGTCAACAGCCCAGCAGAGAAGCTAAAAACACCGGGGCTGAAGAATACAACCGCAAACAGCTGGAGTCTCTCAGGACCTGCCCCCCCCTTCCCCCCCCTCAGTGACTCAGCACGCTTTGGGATCTCAGAGCGCAGGCGCAGCACAGTCCTGCTAGTGCCTCACTGCTGCCCCCTGCAGTCTGTAGAGGAAGCTCGATAACACACCCAGCCCCCCCCCAAAGAAAGACTCCAGTTTTTTCTGTTTTTCTTTGGTAGTTTGTCTCTGATTAATAGACAGAATGAGCAAGAAGCTGAAGAGGACTTTAACCCTTGACAGCTTCTACACAGATAGAGAGCAGACTCTAAATCCTGAGGAGACTAAAAACAGGCAGTCCCCAGGTGATTCCCCAAAGGAGGAGATCATCTGTTCCTCAGCACAGATGAACCTCATAGAAGTGATTAAAAAGGCTCTCACAAGGGAGCTAGAAGAAAAATGGGGAAAGCAGAGTGAGGCTTGGCAAAAGGAGAAGGAAGCTTGGGAAAAGGAGAGGGAGGCTTGGCAAAAGAGCCTGGAGAAGTCAGTTAAAGAGAGAGTGGATAAAGAAGTAAAATCCTTGAAAAATAGGATTAGTGAACTGGAAAACAAAATTGGCGAAATGGAAAAAAATTCCACAGAACAAAAGAACTCAATTGGACAATTAGAGAAAGATTTTAAAAAAGTGAGTGAAGAGAATACTTCACTGAAAATCAGAATTGAACAAGTGGAATTGAATGACTCGAGGAGACAAGAAGAATCAGTCAAGCAAATCCAAAAAAATCAAACAATGGAGAAAAATGTGAAATACCTTCTGGGGAAGACAACAGACCTGGAAAACAGATCCAGGAGAGACAATCTGAGAATCATTGGACTCCCAGAAAAACATGATGAAAAAAAGAGCCTGGACACTGTCTTCCAGGAAATTATCAAAGAGAACTGCCCAGAAGTCATAGGAACAGAGGAAAAAATAAACATTGAAAGGATTCATCGATCACCCACTGAAAGGGATCCTAAAATCAAAACACCAAGGAATATAGTGGCCAAATGCCAGAACCCTCAGATGAAAGAAAAAATATTGCAAGCGGCTAGAAAAACCCAATTCAAGTATCAAGGAGCCACAATAAGGATCACCCAGGATCTGGCAGCATCCACATTAAAAGATCGAAGGGCCTGGAATATGATATTCCGAAAGGCTAAGGAACTTGGTATGCAACCAAAAATAACTTACCCAGCGAGAATGAGCATCTTTTTCCAGGGAAGAAGATGGACATTCAACGAAGTAAGCGAATTTCATCTATTTCTGATGAAAAAACCAGAACTTAACAAAAAGTTTGATCTACAAATATAGAACTCAAGAGAAATCTAAAAAGGTAAAGATTAATCTTGGGAACTATATTTTGACTATATAGATGCATAAAGAATACATGTATACCTTGTTCTAGAAATTGATGTGGAAAGGACATTGTACCAGAAAAAGGGTAAAGTGGGGGTAGTACATCTCATGAAGAGGCATAGGAAACCTATTATATCTGAGAGAAAGAATGGAGGGGGATGAATATAGTGGGTATCTTACTGCCTTCAGAATTGGCTTTAAGTGAAAAATCTTAAGACATATTCAATCTATGGTGAAACTTCTCCCACCTCATTGAAAAGTGAGAAGGGAAAAGTGGAAAGGGAAGGAATAAGCTAAGCGGAAGGGAATACGGGAACTGGGAGGGAAAGGGGTAAGATAGGGGGAGGAACTCTAAGGCGGGGGGAGGGATACAAAAAGGGAGGGCTGTGAGAAACAAGGGGTACTCACAAGCTTAATACTTGGAAGGGGGGGAAAGGGGAAAGAAGGGAGGAAAGCATAAACCGGGGTTAACAAGATGGCAAGTAATACAGAATTGGTCATTCTAACCATAAATGTGAACGGGGTAAACTCCCCCATAAAGAGGAAGCGGTTAGCAGAATGGATTAAAAGCCAGAATCCTACAATATGTTGTTTACAGGAAACACACCTGAAGCGGGGAGATACATGCAGGTTAAAGGTAAAAGGTTGGAGCAAAATCTACTATGCTTCAGGTGAAGTCAAAAAAGCAGGGGTAGCCATCCTGATCTCAGATCAAGCTAAAGCAAAAATTGACCTAATTAAAAGAGATAAGGAAGGACACTATATCTTGCTAAAGGGTAGCATGGATAATGAAGCACTATCTATATTAAACATATATGCACCAAGTGGGGTAGCATCTAAATTCTTAAAAGAGAAACTAAGAGAGCTGCAAGAAGAAATAGACAGTAAAACTATAATAGTGGGAGATCTTAACCTTGCACTCTCAGAATTAGATAAATCAAACCAGAAAATAAATAAGAAAGAAGTTAAAGAGGTAAACAGAATACTAGAAAAGCTAGATATGATAGATCTCTGGAGAAAATGTAATGGAGACAGAAAGGAATACACTTTCTTTTCAGCAGTTCATGGAACCTATACAAAAATTGACCATATATTAGGACATAAAAACCTCAAACTCAAATGTAGTAAGGCAGAAATAGTAAATGCATCCTTTTCAGACCACGATGCAATGAAAATTACATTCAACAAAAAAGCAGGGGGAAGTAGACCAAAAAATAATTGGAAACTAAATAATCTCATACTAAAGAATGATTGGGTAAAACAGCAAATCATAGACATAATTAATAACTTCACCCAAGAAAACGATAATAATGAGACATCATACCAAAATGTATGGGATGCAGCCAAAGCGGTAATAAGGGGAAATTTCATATCTCTAGAGGCCTATTTGTATAAAATAGAGAAAGAGAAGGTCAATGAATTGGGTTTGCAATTAAAAATGCTAGAAAAGGAACAAATTAAAAACCCCCAGTCAAACACTAAACTTGAAATTCTAAAAGTAAAAGGTGAGATCAATAAAATTGAAAGTAAAAAAACTATTGAATTGATTAATAAAACTAAGAGTTGGTTCTATGAAAAAACCAACAAAATAGACAAACCCTTAGTAAATCGGATTAAAAAAAGGAAAGAGGAAAATCAAATTGTTAGTCTTAAAAATGAAAAGGGAGAACTCACCACTAACGAAGAGGAAATTAGAGCAATAATTAGGAGTTACTTTGCCCAACTTTATGCCAATAAATTCGACAACTTAAATGAAATAGAAAAATACCTCCAAAAATACAGCTTGCCCAAACTAACAGAGGAAGAAGTAAATATCCTAAACAGTCCCATCTCAGAAAAAGAAATAGAACAAACTATCAATCAACTCCCTAAGAAAAAATCCCCAGGACCAGATGGATTTACATGTGAATTCTACCAAACATTTAAAGAACAATTAACTCCAATGTTATATAAACTATTTGAAAAAATAGGGATTGAAGGAGTCCTACCAAACTCCTTTTATGACACAGATATGGTACTGATACCTAAACCAGGTAGGCTGAAAACAGAGAAAGAAAATTATAGACCAATCTCCCTAATGAATATTGATGCTAAAATCTTAAATAAAATATTAGCAAAAAGATTACAGAAAATTGTCACCAGGATAATACACTATGACCAAGTAGGATTTATACCAGGAATGCAGGGCTGGTTCAATATTAGGAAAACTATTAGCATAATTGACTATATCAATAACCAAACAAACAAAAACCACATGATCATCTCAATAGATGCAGAAAAAGCATTTGATAAAATCCAACATCCATTCCTAATAAAAACACTTGAGAGCATAGGAATAAATGGACTTTTCCTTAAAATAGTCAGGAGCATATATTTAAAACCATCAGTAAGCATCATATGCAATGGGGAAAAACTGGAACCTTTCCCAGTAAGATCTGGAGTGAAGCAAGGTTGCCCACTATCACCATTATTATTTAATATCGTATTAGAAACACTAGCCTCGGCAATAAGAGTCGAGAAAGATATAAAAGGAATTAGAGTAGGCAATGAGGAAACCAAACTATCACTCTTTGCAGATGATATGATGGTATACCTAGAGAACCCCAGAGATTCTACCAAAAAGCTATTGGAAATAATTCATAATTTTAGCAAAGTAGCTGGCTACAAAATAAATCCCCATAAATCCTCAGCATTTTTATACATCACCAACAAAACCCAACAGCAAGAGATACAAAGAGAAATTCCATTCAGAATAACTGTTGATACCATAAAATATTTGGGAATCTATCTACCAAAGGAAAGTCAGGAATTATATGAGCAAAATTATAAAAAAAGTCTCCACACAAATAAAGTCAGACTTAAATAATTGGAAAAATATTAAGTGCTCTTGGATTGGCCGAGCGAACATAATGAAGATGACAATACTCCCTAAACTAATCTATTTATTTAGTGCTATACCAATCAGACTTCCAAGAAAATATTTTATTGATCTAGAAAAAATAACAACAAAATTCATATGGAACAATAAAAAGTCGAGAATCTCAAGGGAACTAATGAAAAAAAAATCAAATGAAGGTGGCCTAGCTGTACCTGATCTAAAATTATATTATAAAGCAGCAGTCACCAAAACCATTTGGTATTGGCTAAGAAATAGATTAGTGGATCAGTGGAAAAGGCTAGGCTCACAAGACAGAATAGTCAATTATAGCAATCTAGTGTTTGACAAACCCAAAGCCCCTAACTTCTGGGAAAAGAATTCAATATTTGATAAAAACTGCTGGGATAATTGGAAATTAGTATGGCAGAAATTAGGCATGGACCCACACTTAACACCATATACCAAGATAAGATCAAAATGGGTCTATGACCTAGGCATAAAGAACGAGACTATAAATAAATTAGAGGAACATAGAATAGTTTATCTCTCAGACTTGTGGAGGAGAAAGAAATTTGTGACCAAAGATGAACTAGAGACCATTACTGATCACAGAATAGAAAATTTCGATTACATCAAATTAAAAAGCCTTTGTACAAATAAAACTAATGCAAACAAGATTAGAAGGGAAGCAACAAACTGGGAAAACATTTTCACAGTTAAAGGTTCTGATAAAGGCCTCATTTCCAAAATATATAGAGAACTGACTCAAATTTATAAGAAATCAAGCCATTCTCCAATTGATAAATAGTCAAAGGATATGAACAGACAATTTTCAGAGGATGAGATTGAAACTATTACCACTCATATGAAAGAGTGTTCCAAATCATTATTGATCAGAGAAATGCAAATTAAGACAACTCTGAGATACCACTACACACCTGTCAGATTGGCTAAGATGACAGGAAAAAATAATGATGAATGTTGGAGGGGATGCGGGAAAACTGGGACACTAATGCATTGTTGGTGGAGTTGTGAACGAATCCAACCATTCTGGAGAGCAATCTGGAATTATGCCCAAAAAATTATCAAAATGTGCATATCCTTTGATCCAGCAGTGTTTCTATTGGGCTTATATCCAAAGAAATACTAAAGAAGGGAAAGGGACCTGTATGTGCCAAAATGTTTGTAGCAGCCCTGTTTGTAGTGGCTAGAAACTGGAAAATGAATGGATGCCCATCAATTGGAGAATGGCTGGGTAAATTGTGGTATATGAATGTTATGGAATATTATTGTTCTGTAAGAAATGACCAGCAGGATGAATACAGAGAGGCTTGGAGAGACCTCCATGAACTGATGCTAAGTGAAATGAGCAGAACCAGGAGATCATTATACACTTCGACAACGATATTGTATGAGGACATATTTTGATGGAAGTGGATTTCTTTGACAAAGAGACCTGAGTTTCAATTGATAAATGACGGACAAAAGCAGCTACACCCAAAGAAAGAACACTGGGAAACGAATGTGAACTATCTGCATTTTTGTTTTTCTTCCCGGATTATTTATACCTTCTGAATCCAATTCTCCCTACGCAACAAGAGATCTGTTCGGTTCTGCAAACATATATTGTATCTAGGATATACTGCAACATATCCAACATATAAAGGACTGCTTGCCATCTAGGGGAGGGGGTGGAGGGAGGGAGGGGAAAAAAATCGGAACAGAAATGAGTGTCAATATAATGTAATTATTAAATAAAAAAACTTAAAAAAAAAAAAAAGTTCTTGTATTCTCCTCCAGGTACTGGCTTTAGAATATAACTAAAATGATTTCACCTAATGGATAATAACAGATATTGATAATTACCTCCTGCTGCATGTATTTTAAAGGTTATAGTTAACAGCAATATGCTTTGTATGTAGGTTGATTCTTTGAAGTTGTGACAATTTTAAAAACTACAAATTGTTTCCTATAATCTTTATGTGTAATAGTAATTAATGGGCATAAAATCAACTTAAATGCTTGCACAAATATTGTCTAGTCTGTCTCAGTTGATGAAAATACAATTATGTGATGATATATATTTATTTTTGTGGTAATGATAATAATTCTTTCTAGACTTTGAAATATGTAGCTATTGAAGTTTCTAGGGTCAGTGATACTGATAATCTCTAAATATTACAATTTCATGGAACTTTAGAAGTTCTCTTGTTCAGAATGAATATTTCTTTTACAAATTACCTTACATATATATATATATATGTATGTATGTATGTATATACTTCAGGGATGTTATGGTAAACTTTTAACAATTGGCTGTTTTCATATACCCATTACCTCTCCAAGAATGTATGACACACTTTAAATTATAGTTTGCATTATTATCATTTGTTCCATAATTTTCTTAATTTTAGAATGTCAGTACAATTATGAAGTCCTGATTTGTAGTATTTGTTAATTTTTTTTTAAAGATTTGAATTCTTGCACTGAAAATTTAATAAGCAGTTCTTGTGAACTGGGTCCATCAAATATTTTCTGGGTGTATCCACTACTTTATAAATAGCCATTCCACTTTTGCATAATTATTAAGACATTGTTGGATTTCTCCCCCTCTTCATTAAGTCTAAATTTTCTCTTTGTAATTTCTATTGTTTGTTCGTGAGTCCAATCTAACTAGCATAGAGAATAACTACAATATTGGGAAAAGAATAGCAGTTAAGACCTCCAGAAGTTTACAAGAGATATAATCCATGAAATGAGACAATTGTAGAACTTTTGGCTATATACATAAATTCCGTGAATCTAATTAGTAAATGAGAAACCAAGTTCACAAGGAGGAAATTGTGACTTCACAGCCAGCAATGAGACATGTTAGTGTGTGACACATGACTGAAATATTATTCTGAATGGTAATATCTTCAAAAAATATGATAAATAAATTTAGGTATAAGATAGCATTGTATGTTAAGATCAATAAAATATACTAAACTCATGTGAGAAAATCCAGGAAGCAAATGACTTCAGAGTAAGTTACATTGTGTTTTCTAAGTTGTGTAGAAGAGACAATGCTCTCCATTACCTAAACTTGTCCTTCTTTCCCAGCAAGCATGTACAATTCTCAGCTGCACATTTCAGATTAAATCACTAAATTCTCTGAATTCACAATGGAGGTGACTGATTTATATTTCATCATACTTTAAATCAACTTCAGATATATCCATTCATCAATTGATTAATTTTATTTGGACTCTGTAATATGGAAGTATGTAAACCAATGCAATAACTATAAGCTTTTTTTTCCCATATGTGCAAAGAAAACATAATAATCCTTAGCTTCATTATCTTTCTGATGGTAATTATTGCCTCTGTGTATTATCATCTTTAAATCTATATTGACATCTCAAAGCTAGTCCTACATTAAACTTCCTTCTCTCTGTTGGATATGTTTACATAGCTATCCTGACACCACATTAAACTCAATAACATCTTAAAATTCACTTATCAACTTCCTTCACAAATATTTTGTTCCCACAACTTCTCAATTTCCATTGCTAACATCATCCTTTGTCCAGTTATTGCTTTTTTTTAAGCATTTTGCCTTTTTTTTCTCTCACATATCACTCAGTTGAGTTACTCTTTGAAAAACTACATATCTGTATAAATTCATATACAAGTCAATACAATACAAGGCATACCCTTCTTACCTCTCTTTATATCATCATTATAGGTCACATCCTATTTGGCCTTTTACTTGAACTATTATTAAGTTGTATAAATAGTATGCCTGTCTCTAATCAGTATTTCAATTCATATTTCCTGTTTCAATCAGTGTAGTCTGTATAATATATCAATCTGAAAATGTCACCCCTTTACTCAAAATTCTTCTATTCTTCATTACTACTAATCTGAATAAAAATTACTCATCCTATTATTAGAAAGCCTTCACAATCTGGCTTCAAATTAAATTTCCAAACTTATTCCAAGATGTATCCATTCCCTCACACTAGAGTGAGACTAAATTGTACCACTAATTATCCTCTCTTCACAGCTTTGTCTCTTCCTTTTTCTGTGTCTTTGCTGAAGCTGTCTCTCATGCCTATAACTGACTTCTCAAACTTTAAGTATCATCTCAATTTAATGTCTTGAAATTCTTCTCTTTTTTTAAGTCTCACATTTTCCATGAAACCTTTGCATAATTGCATAGCTGAAAGTGCTCTCTCATGAAATTATGAGGAACTTCATATTTTTAAAGTAATCTAAGTGTAGGTACTATATACTTCACTTTGTGTGGACCACTTTTTTCTCTTTTTTTAAAATTTAAAGTCTTTACTAACCTAATTTCAGCATAACTTTTAAGACTCATTATGCATTATTTCCCTTCTTATAATCTAAGTTCCCATCAAAATGGGCTAATTCATAATTTTTCACAAACAATATTTTATGACTTTTCTTTTTCCTTATGAACCTTCTGTGAATATGCTCCCTTCTTTCTGTTTCACAACATTTCTAGTTCTTCAGAGAGCAAGGCCATAGATCATCCATAAGAACTTTTCTGATTCTCTTAGCAGGTAATATATCTTTAACAATCAAAATCACATTATACTTACTTTAATGTATTTTATACTTTTTTATACATGTACATGTTATTTTCTGTGATAGAATGAAATTTCTGTGAAGGAAAATACTTTGTATTAATATAGCCATGGTGTTTTATGAAGTGCCAGACATATTGTAAGCATTCAATAAATACTTAAAATGGATTTTTAGGAATATATAAACAGATTGGTGTATACAAATGTAATGGAAGAATCTATCATTCAAATATTATAAGAAAGTATAAGAAAAAAGGCCTAGATAAACTAATACTAAACAAAGTGAATAAAATCAGGTTAAAATATATACAATAGTAACAGTGTGTGTGTCTGTGTGTGTGTGTGTGTGTGTGTGTGTGTGTACAAACTTGAAAAAATAAAAAAAAATCTGATCAATGTAATAAATAAACACAGTAAATGATAATTGTGGATGAAGCATCACAAAAGTTAAAATACTCTAAAGGAGGACCACATTATAAATTGTTAATGCATGGAATTTTATAATTTAACATATTAGCATTAGTAATTTAAACTCAGGTGGCAAAGTGGATAGAATAAAGGGCCAGGAGTCTGGAAGACCTGAGTTTTAATGTGGTTTTAGACACTAATTGTATAATCTTGGACAAGTCACTTAATGCTGTTTTCCCTCAGTTTCCTCATCTGGAAAATGAACTGGAAAAAAAAAAAAAAGGCAAGTCAATCTAGTATCTTTGCTAAGAAAATCCAAAATAGAATCATTAGAATTTAGACACAAATGAACAGCAACAATACTTTAAACAATAGAATGCAGTTAGGTAGGACACAGAAAGGAAATATAGAGGGAAAAGAATGACTAGAGAAGGACAAAATATCACCAAGTACAAAAGGGGTACTTTAAAGAGGAAGTGAGATAGCGGAGACTAATTTCTAGTTGAGAACTTGTTTTAGGATACTCTTTAGTAAGAAAATTCAAAGGAATAACTCTTACTAGTAGTGACATCAATTGCCTAATACTGGACTATTTTAAAGGAATTTGTCCAAGCAACACATATTTTAGATATTATGTATATTCATAATGTCTTTAATGCCAGTATTCTAAAGCATACCACAATAGATACCTATTATTAGGTTACACAAGGAGAAGTGTCTTTTCTTTTCATCCAGAAAAATTAATTCCTACCCTACTCTTAAGGTGACTTCATGCTTTTTTTTTTTTTAATAATAGGGTATTTTTTTATTTTTTTTGTAAAATACATGCAAAGATAGTTTTCAACATTCACCTTGCAAAACTTTGTGCTCCAAATTTTTCTTCCTCCATTCCCCAACCCTTTCCCCAGATGGCAAATAATCCAATATATGTTATGTATGTACAATTCTTCCATACATATTTCCAAATTTATGTTGCACAAGAAAAGTCAGAACAAAAGGGGAAGAAAAAGCAAAAAAGCAAGCAAACAACAACCAGAAAGGTAAAAATATTACGCTGTGATCCACACTCAATCTCCAAGGTCCTCTGTCTAAATATAGATGGCTGTCTCCATAACAGGTCTATTGGAAATGGCCTGAATCACCTCATTTTTGAAAAGAGCCACAATATATGGACCACTTTTCAGCCATCTTTATTGTTACAGGATGAGGGCTGCATTTCAGTGTGAATGCTAGCTCTTTGACTTTTCACATATGTAATTTAAGTAAAACTTTATGGTCTCTGTGGACCTCATTTTCTTTATCTGAAGAAGGAAAGATTTGTATTAATTGTCCTCTTGCAATTCAGTTGTGTGTATGTCATTATATAAGAGGAAAGATATATATTTTTAAATTAAAGCTTTTTTATTTTCAAAACATGTATGACAATTTTCAACATTTATTCTTGCAAAATCTTGTATTACAAATTGTTTTTCCCTCTTTTCCTCCCACACCCTCTCCAAGAATGGCAAGTTATCTAACATATGTTAAACATATGCAATTCTTCTATACATATTCCCATAATTATTGTATTACATAAGAAAAATTAAAACAAAAAAGGAAAAAAATGAGAAAGAAAACAAAATGCAAGCAAGTAACAACAAAAAACTGAAAATACTATGTTGTGATCCATACTCACTCTCTATTATTCTCTCTCTGATTGCAGATGGCTCTCTTCATTACAAGACCATTGTAATTGGGTTGAATCAACTTTGTGTTGAAAAGAGCCAATTGCATCAGAATGATCATGGTATAATCTTGTTGCTGTGTATACTGTTCTCCTGGTTCTGTTCATTTCATTTAGATTCAGTTCATGCAAGTTTCTCCAGGCCTCTCTGAAATCACCCTACTGATTCTCTCTTACAATAATATTCCATAATATTCATATACCAAAACTTATGCAGCTATTCTTCAACTGAAGGGCATCCACTCAGTTTCCAGTTCCTCTCCATTACAAAAAGGACTGCTACAAATATTTTTGTACAAGTGGATCCTTCTTTCTTTTTACAATCTATTTGGGATACAGACCCAGTAGAGACACTGCTGGATTAAAGGGTAGCTTGATAGACCTTTTGGTTTAATTCCATATTGCTTTGTAAAATGGTTGGATAATTTCACAATTCCACTAATAATGTATTAATGTCCCAACTTTTCCACATGCTCTCCAATATTCATCATTATATATTCCTGTCATCTTAGCCAATCTAAGAGGTATGGAGTGATACCTCAGAATTGTCTTAATTAGCACTTCCCTGATCAATAGAGAAATTTTTTTTTCTAACTAATTTTAATCTATTTTCCTCTGGCCCTTTCTTACATATAATTTTCATTGCAGCATGATTTGAAAAACATGGATTTACTATTTCTGCCTTTCTGCATTTGATTTTGAGCCTTTATACCCTAATACATGGTCCATTTTCGTGTAGGTTCCATGTCCCACCTAGAAAAAAAGTATATTTATTTCTGTCTCCATTCATTTTTTTTCAAAGCTCTATCATACCTAACTTTTCTAAAATTCTATCTGCCTTCTTAACTGCTTTCTTATTTCTTGTTCAATTTATCTAGTTTTTAGAGAGCGAAGTTGAGATCCCCCATTAGTATAGTTTTGCTGCCTGATTCTTCTTGCAGCTCTCTTAACTTCTGCTCTAGGAATTTAGATGATTATACCACATGATATATGTATGTTTAGTATTGATATTACTTCATTATCTATGGTACACTTTAACAAAATGTTGTTTTTTTTTTTCCCCATCTCTTTTAATTAGATCTATTTTTGCATTTGCTTGATCTGAGATCTGGATTGCCACCTTTGCTTTTTTTTTTTTTTTTTTTTTTTTTACATTAGCTGAAGCATTATATTCTATTCCAGCCTTTTAACTTTAATCTCTATGTATTACTCTGCTTTAAATATGTTTCTTGAGAACAACATATTGCAGGATTCTGGCTTTTTATCCAGTCTGCTATATGCTTCCTTTTTATCAGAGAATTCATCCCATTAAACTACTACTGCCATCTTCTTACTTTTCCTAAGATATATTTTCTCTATACAGTTTCCCTCATACAGCCCTTTTTCAGCCTTTCCCCCTTTCTTATCCATTTTTCCTTCTACTTTTGTTTTTCTTTCTATTAGCCTTACCTTTTTCTTTTGCCTTTCTCTTATTTCCCCATAGGATGATACAAGTGTCTTTGTAAAGCTAAATATATCTGATATTTCTTCTTGAGTCAAATCTGATGAGACTAAGGTTCACATAATGTTCATCCCCCTCATTTCTTTCCCTTAAATGTAATAAGTCTTTTTTGCTTTTCTTGGCATGTAATTTACACCATTTTTCTTCCATTTTCCTTTTCTTCCAGCATAATCTACTGTCTACCTCAAGCTTCTTTGTTATATAATCTAAAATATCTTATGCTGGAAATTTTTACACTCCAAATCTTTATGGGTTCTGACACTCCAAATCTACTTCAGAGGCTTGATGTGGTAGTGAACTGGGGGAAGCCAGGAAGAATTCACACAAAGACCTGTATCCTCTCTTCCAGATTGACTCCTGGAAAGATAGTTTTGCTACAACAGCAGACATACAAACAGAATTCATTTTCTGCTTTCTAATGAAGTCATATAAAAATAAGTCATTCCTGTATCTGAATACCTTGGCTTGTTATTGAATAAGAAGTTAAATTTAAAATGTATATATTATTTTTCATATTGCTGTCTGTAAGTACTATAAAATTTCATTTGTTATAGTCTTTCAGTTAAAAGACTGACAAAGTGGACATATTTATTTTTAGCCAGAAAACAATAGAAACAAAAGAGAATAATTGTGAAATCAGGAAATAAACTGATATGTGAACTACATACAATGTCATTGACTTTGTTTCTGATTTTCCTTCCTTTTAAATAAATATTTTCTGTGTATCTATTTCTTCTATTGTTTAAATTTACACAGTTACATGATTATGTTCTTGGATACATAAATGAAAAGATGAGCAGGAATTCTGGCCAATCAAGTAACAGAATATAGTAAAGGTCAATGTAATGGCTTGCTGTTACAATTCTGAGAATAAACAAGGCAATAAAATTCTGATGTTTCTGTCCTGTGACAAAGATTGTAAGTACCTGAATAGAAAATGGCACACTATTTTTCTATGTGACAATGATTATGAGACCACAAACTCTCATAATTTTAACCCATTCTTTACTACCGAGATCAATATAGGATTTAAACCATAACTATATCATCTTGTGGTTATAGAGAATTTTGGATGCAATTGGGTTCATTAACAAACCACCATTCATTTGTAATTGTGTTGTAAACTAATTAAAACACATAAAGAATATTCTATTATTCTATTAGTCTAAAAAATGATTTTCTAAAGCTATTTAATTTTTACACTTAGCTACCCCAACTACTTTTGACATCAAATGCCTTCACTGACATGTTTCATTCTATAAATATAATGATGTTAGTATATTTAATGTCTCAAGTACTATATGAATTACTTTTTTAGCCAAAGCATTAAAAAGTGTATTGTTGGGGCAGTTTGATGATATAATGCATAGCATATCAGCCAAAGCACTGATCCTGGAATCAGGAAGAACTGAGTTCAAATGTAACCTCAGATATTTAACACTTCCTGGCTGTGTGACCCCAGGCAAGTCATTTAACTCCAATTGCTTAAGAAAAAAAAAAAAAGAAAGAAAAAATATGCTGTTGCATCTTGTAACTTTTGTTTATTATATTGATATTTAAATTATTGTGTTGAATTATACTAATGTTTTCTTTTATTATATGCATTTAATTATATTATTTACAATGTCGTCAATACCACAATCAAAAACGTTAAAAATACATTTCTGTAATCTACTTCCTTGAAGTATCTTCCTAGATTCTATTCAATGAGTTTTATAGAAAACATTTCCATCATCTAGTCAATTATAATTTATGATCAACAATGTAAATGCATAGGTAAGGGAAACAGAACGTGATCTCTGGACCAGCTAACCCTTTCTATCTCAAGATAATGAGAAAAGTGATCAAATAAATAAAAATAAAAATAATGCCCTGCCCCCTTCAAAAAAGAAACTAATCCAAGAACATAATTCCAATGTTTGGAAGGGAGAAAGGTAATAGAATGAAAGAAGAGAATAGAACTATTCTAATAGTTCTTTATCTGTGCTCTACTTTTATGTCCATTATGATTTCCAGGAAATGGTTCTGTGTGTTGAGGACAACAGAAGCTACAAAGACAAAATTTCTTGGGAAAACAGCAGGTAGAATATATTTATGCTTAAAGCTTTCACTAGTAGCCAGACTTCACAAATTAGATCCTTTTACCAATCAACAGAAAGTAAGTATCCCTCCAGTAAGGAGGTAGGAGTGTAGTGCTTAGAAGAGCAGTTTAAAAAAAATGATCTACCAAAGAAAACTTCTGAAAAAATGCTATTCAAGAATTAAATTTCAGAAGCTTCTATTCTTATAATAATGATAACTGGAATTTCCCAACATTGAAAGAAATGAGTAAAAGATTCTAAGAACAGATGGATGGTCTAATAAAATCAGTAAAAGAATATCTGCACTGTGAAATCAGAATTCTTAATGAAAATTCAACAGGAAAAGAGGAAATTCAGATTAAAAGTTGGAAGCAAAGCAATGAACACCTTAAAAAATTGGAAGTAAACAAATTTAAAAGCTCAACATAGTAATGACATAAAAAAACATCAAAATATTAAAGAATAGCAAAATTTGAGTGAGTTATGTACTATCTAAAACAATTATCCTGAAAAAGAGAGCACAGAGAAAAATTCTAAGAATCAGCAGAATTTAAAAGAATGGGATAAAAAACAACAACAAAAAGCCTAAATATCATTTTTAAAGGACTACTAAAAGAAAATTGTCCAAAATTTTGGAAGCAGATGGTAATTTAGAGGTAGACAGAAACCACAATTCACGACTATATTGAAACTATCAAACCAGACATATGATTACTTAGATTTAAAGCTTCTTGGTTAAAGGAACAAAAATGCCACCAGTGAATAGAAATAGATTATGCTATATAGAGCCACGCTGAATTACAAAGAATTATGAGCCAAAAAATGAAATAAAGAAAGAAAATATTTGAATTTCACATATTGGGGAAAAAGAAATGTTTTGTACCTATAAATACCATTTTATGACTTTAATACCTATGATAATACTGATCTATGATAATACTAAATGGAATGAAAAAAATATATTAGAGGTGAAGATTTCCAAACCTTGTTTATAAAACTAGAGATGTCAGAATTTATTTTAATACCTTTTTACTTTTCCAAATAAGTGCAAAGATAATTTTCATCATTCTTCTTTTCAAATTTTTCTATCTTTGCCCCAATATTCTCCCTCCCCTAGATAGCAAACAATCCTATATATGTTTAACATTTACTATTCTACTAAACATATTTCCATATTCATCCAACTGTGCAAGAAATCAGATCAAAATGGAAAATAAAACACAAAAAAGGAAAAAAAACAAGCAAACAAACAAAAACTGAAAATATTATGCTGTAATTCATGTTCACTCTCCATAGTTTCTCTCTGGATGTGGATGGCTTATTCCATCACAAGTGTATTGGAACTGACTTGAATCTCCTCATTATTGAAAAGAGCCAAGTCTATCACAGTTGATCATCAAATCTTGTTGCTTTCTACAATGTTCTCTTGATTTTGCTCACTTTACTTGGCATCAGTTCATGTAAATATCTCTAGGCTTTTCTGAAATCAGCCTACTCATTATTTCTTATAGAACAATAAAATTTCATTTTTCCAACTGATGAACATCTATTCAATTTCCATTTTCTCACCTCTACAGAAAAGTTGATAAAAACATTTTTGTACATGTACATACAACATCTTTTTTCTCTTTTATGATCTCTTTGGGATACCAAAGGGAAAAAAAAAAAACACAACAACAACAACAACAACAAAAAAACATTACTGGATCAAAGAGTATGCACAGTTTGATAGACCTTTGGGCACAGTTCCAAATTGTTCTCTAGAATGGTTGGATCATTTCACAATCCTACCAACAATACATTAGTGTCCCAGTTCTCTCACATTCCCTCCAACATTTGTCATTACCTTTTCCTGACATTTTAGCCAATCTGAGAGGTGTGTAGTGGTATCTCAGAGTAGTCTTAATTTGTATTTCTCTGATCAATAGTGATTTGGAACATTTTTTCATATGACTAGAAAAAGTTTCAATTTCTTCATCTGAAAATTGTCTATTCAATATCCCTTTGAACATTTATCAATTGGGCAATGGGCTGTATGGTTATAAATTTGAGTCAATTCTCTACATATTTTAATAATGAGTCATCAGAAACACTGTGTGTAATTTTTTCCCCACAGCTTTATGCTTCCTTTCTAATCTTGGCTGCATTTGTTGGTACAAACTCTATTTAATTTAAGGTAATCAAATTATCCATTTTGCATTTCATAATGTTTTCTAGTTCTTCTTTAGCCATAAATTCCTTCATTCCCTAAAGATCTGAGAGGTAGACTATCCCTTATTCTCCGAATTTCCTTATAATATCAACCTCTAGGACTATATCATGAACCCATTTTGATCTTATTTTGGTACATGGTATAACTTTTGGTCAATGCCTAGTTTCTATTATGTGATATTCCAGTTTTTCCAGCAATGCTTTGCAAACAGTGGAGTCTTTGATTTGATCAAATACTAGACTACTGTAGTAATAGTAATTATTAAGTATAAGACTTTAAAAGGTAAATGCAGCAAAAACCACTTAAGAAAAGTATCAAACTTAAAAAGCACAAAGGGTCTCACTGATAATCCTGTGCTTAATTTTTTAAAAGAGAATCTATTTGAAGAACCACTTTGTAAAAGACTGGAAAAGAAAGAAAAAAAATGAACTATGAACTAGAGTGGCAAGGAAAAGAAACAAGGGATTATTAAATATCCTACAGGAGGATAGATGAGCTTGAGAAATTTATTATTTTTATTTTACAAATGGGTAGTCCCATAAAATTTTCACCAAATATAGAGGAAAGAGAGAATTTGCTAAATCTTGTTATGATTTGAGCAAAGAAGAGCTTACATAAAAATAATAATAATGGTAGAAGTACCATAAAGAATAAATTGTGTTGAATAAAAAAAAAAGAATATGGAAGGATAAGGATATAGAAATCTTTATTTCATGTTGACACGTGTATCATTATATATAGAATTCAGCAATTAGAATAGCTATGATAAATACATTTGAGATGGAGATCTCAAATTAAATAAGTTATAACAAGTGAAATTGAATTATCAAAGAATGAGAAAAGAAAGAAAAAGAAAAAAAACTATAGATAAGGGTCTTGCTTTGAAGTAGAGGAGGAGGAAGAAAAAATATAGTATAGGATAACCTTCAAGCAATACAAATTTTAAAAGTTATTGTCGATTTTTAAAAGAAAGGATGAAGTAGAAGATAATATAACAGAACTTGAAGAAATGAGAAAAAAACAAACTTTAACAATCATAACTGAATAGAAATTTATTTTCTTTTTTTTTCTTTTTCATTACAGTTTTTATTTTCAAAATATATGCATGGATAATTTTTCAACATTGATCCTTACAAAACTTTGTGTTTCAAATTTTTTACTCCCTTCCCTTTACCCCCCCCCATATCAATTAATCCAATATATGTTAAAATATGTTAAATCCAATATATGTATACATATTTATAAAATTATCATGTAGAACCCTGCTTTAATAAAGAGTTAAAAGCCAAATAATAGGCTAGGAAAATAAGCAAACAACAGAAAAATATTCTGACCATAGAAAGTTACTATGGTGATAAGAAAGCTCAAAACACACACTCTTGCCAGTTTTTTAAAGGGAAGATATTTATATTTTCTTACACAACATAAATTTTATGGAAATGTTTTATATAATGTCGCATGTGCTTTTTTAGAGGGAGCTGGGGCTGGGAATAAAAGAGATAATGTAGAACTCAAAGTTTAAAAAACAAATATAAAAATGGTTCTAAGTGTAATGGGGAAAGTAAAAATACTAAATAGGCAAATAAATGAAAAGCAATAAAAAAATAGGAAAAATAAATAAAGGGAGGGATGGCAGGAACAAAAATGACACAAATAGAGGAAGGGATTAATAAGAGAGAGAGAGATGAGAAATGAACTCATTTCAGGTATGAAGTACAGCCTGTGCAAAATATGAAGGTAAAAGGTATAATAATGTGTATGTCGACATGCATAGCAAGAGTTAGATGTGGTAATGTCCCAGTTCAATTTTTCTCTTTATCTAGGGTGCAACAGAAGAACATTTGGGAAAAGTCCTCTAGCTCTAACATACTTGACCCACAATCCATGTATCTGTTGAATGTAATTGCCTGATCCCACTGCTATGAATTGCCTGAGGGAAATTGAAACCATTAAAAAAAAAAGACTGTTGGATGTAGTCATCCAAAAGGATTAGCTGATTTTGATTCCAACTCAGCAAGTCCAAACCAGTTTCCATTTGCAGTCCCTGGAGCCAGAACCTGCTATCAAGATCAGGTGTCATCCTTCCCCTGCAAAAAAAAAATAAACAAATAAACAAACAAACAAACAAACAAACAAAAAACACCACCAAACACATACATTTTGACCTTCCCTATGCTTTTTCATTGTTATATAAAGCTACTTCGTGTTTAAAATATATTTAACTCTGTCCCTTTGGACATTTCAGTACTCTGATGCCATGTGGTAATCCCAAATTGCAATTCTCTTGCCTCCATGAAAGATTCTAGTTTTGTTTCTTTGGTAGTGTTCTTTATTTAATGTTGACACATATGGTTATATACAGAATCCAATGGGATAGCTAAGTTAGAATATAGATTGCATGTAATGTTACCTGTTGTAACTGGGCTGGAAACATTTCTTTCACTTCTTAATACTACCAGAAAGATAAACACTGCCCACTTTAAGTAATAATAATAATAATAATAATAATAATAATAATAATAATAAATCAATTATGGCTACATAGCTCATGGAAAAAATGCTGCTTCTAACTCTTGATAAGTCAAGAGTAGAATTTCCATGTATGTATATCAATTGTCCTGCATTCTAGAAGCAGATAACTGCACCTCCAGTTTAGGTGGTCTGAGCATGCTCCAAACACCTGTTGTACTACCATATGGAAAGACAAGTCTTTCTAGGATAATCAACCAACTTTGTCTCTTTTAAGTGTAAGCACATATAATTTTATATTCAGTTATGATTGTTAAAGTTTTTTTTCTCATTTCTTTAAATTCTGTTATAGTATCTTCTACTTCATCTTTTCTTTTAAAAACCAGTAATAACATTTAAAATTTGTATTGTTTGAAGGAATATTATATCATATTTTTTTCTCCCCCTCTCTACTTAAAGCAAGACCCTTATCTGTAGGGTTTTTTTCCTTTTTTTTCTTTTCTCATTCTTTGATAACTCAATTTCACTTGCGATAACTTATTTTATTTGAGATCTCCGTCTCAAATGTATCTATCCTAGCTATTCTAATTGCTGAATTCCATATATAATGATACATATGTGTCAACATGAAATAAAGATTTCTATATCCTTATCCTTCCATATTCTTTTTTTACTCAATACAATTTCTTCTTTGTGATACTTCTACTATTATTATAATTTTTATGTAAGCTCTTCCTTGCTCAAATCATAGCAAGATTTAGCAAATTCTCTCTTTTCTCTATATCTGATGAAAAATTTCTGTGGCTACCCATTTATGCCCATATCCTTATCCTTCCATATCCTTTTTTATTCAACACAATTTCTTCTTTATTCCTCAACTCCTTTGTAGATTTGGGAGGTTCAAGGATATGAAACACTGTATGTATTTAAAAATGTTTTTACTAGATCATTTTTTTACTGATTTTTTTGTTTTCAAGTTTTTCTTTTTTCTCTTTGTTTTTCCTTAAAATATTTCTCTCTTGTGGGAAAATAAATCATTGTTTTGAAAAAATTGGGTGTTGTATAAACAAAAGAAACAATTACAATTTTTTAAAAGAAAGATAACAATGCATAATTTCCCTGGGCTTTCTTATTCCATTTCATTCTTTTATCTATTCATTGCATACCTCAAAAATAATCTATCAAAAACATGGATCTGAACATGATATTTCACTAATTAATTTTGTTGATTTCTTTTTAGCTTCTTCCTTATTTTTATTTCTTTTTTCCCTATAAAATACTATTTTATAAATTACTCATACAAAACGTTATTATTAAAATATGTCAGGAAGGCAAGAGATTCTGGGAGAAATTTAAAAGGAAATTATTTTAAACTTTGCTTTAAAATATATATATGTAATCAATATAATTTTATAATATCAATTATCTTTATCATATTCATTTCTATTCTCAAGGTATTCATTTAAGATATATATATATATATATGTATATATTACATCCCACATATTATACTCACACATAAATATATACATATACAACCAGTCAATGCTCTTGAATATTCTCTAAATTCACTGAACCTGTAAATTGAAGGAATTTTGCTAATTTGTACATCTTCTTGGCCAAGGTAATTTTCTCAATCCAGAGGTTCTTACACAAAAGAAATTGCAGTTCTGATTTTAAAAGATAATTTTCTATTATCAACTTTCCCCTCAGAATTCAGTCTAATAAATACAATAGGGTTGTATCCATGCTTTTATTCCTCTTATGTGGGGGGGAGCAATGGGCAGAAGCAGCAGAGGTAGTAGTCAAAAATTATAGTGGAGTAAGAGGAATTAAATGCATAATGGTCTTATCAGGTCATCTCTGGGTTGTATTGTTTTCAGAATTGGAAACTGATATGAATCAGCCTGAGTTGGTTATCTGGCATAAGAGAGGGAATTTTTGTGTTCAGTAAGTCAATACCATAAGGAAGTTCCAATCCACAAATAGTGCAAAAAATGTTCAATACGCCCAGCTTCAGGAATGATCAGTTCTAATTCATTCCCAGGTCAGCCCTGCCTCTTTTGGATAGCAAGGGGTTTTGAGCAAATCAATTTGATTAATAAATCATTAACCATTACATTTTCACATTATGTAACTATTAGACCATGAACATCATAAAGGTAGGGTATCTGTTCGACATTAATTTTATATTTTTCTTAAAGCAATAATCACTTGACAAATGTGGTTGAACTGATTTTTTGAGTAATTTATTTATCATATTAATATTAGCATTGCCTACTTAATTCTTCTTCTTTTTTTCTATATCTTTTTCTTTCAGTATACTTTGCCTTTAGGTTTTTTTTTTTTTAATCACAGAAAAACATTCAAAAGAAACTCTTTATTTCTTTTTTGACTAATTGGTTAGCTCTATTTTGAGCTTCAAACACATCCATAAGAAAATTTATGACATCAGCCAAAAGTAGAAGTATGTGTGGCCTATGCAGCAGGGAGAAACTAATTAGAAAGGAATGAAGGCATGTAATCCAAATACTCAATCTGTTGAAGCATCAGTGAATAATTGGAGATACCATCTGTGAAAATTTAATGGGGGTATATTTTGTGTAAAGATGGTTTGTAGGATGTTTGAAACAAAAAAGAAGCTAGATGAAACCCTGGAAGATTCATATATCAAAAACAATTAAGCAAAAGGTATTCTAGACTGGCATATTAAGTATAAAAATACTAAGTCACATAAGTAAAGCAAATCTGATTAGAGACAGATAAATTGTGTTCTATAAAGTAGATAGATATTTAAAGAAATAATAAAACTAACAATTTTGCTTAAATTCTATGAGAAGTCAATAAAGAAAATGTGACTTACCTGAGCTAGTGCAAGATAAATTTTGTAGAATCAATGAACTAATAAATAATTAGAATTGAAAATAAAATGGAACAATCATATTAGCCTATTGTATGTATTCTTTACATCTCAATTGTAAAAAAGCTCCAAGAAAACTACTTTGATGTCTCACTGTGATATAAAGAGCACCTAATGGCTCTGTGACTCTCATCATGTCACTTAATGCTGGAATGTGTCAAAAAAAGAAAGAAAGAAAAGAAGGAAGGAAGGAAGCAAGGAAGAAAGGAGAAATGGTAACACTTTGAATCTGAGACTAAAATGAAGGAGTGGGATGGGATGGGACTGTATGTTTGGTGCCTCAAAACTAACAAAACTAATTTCAATGAGGGACACAGATTAGTTATAGGACTGGGAGACTAGACATCCAAAATCATTTTTAAGTATAGTCTAGGTAAACTAAAGTTGGTAGGTGCTATCATATGAAATACATTTGATAGCAACTAGTAAAAACAATAATTAGAAGAACTTTTCAAAATTGATCAGAGTCCCAGACAAATCACCATGATGCTGTAACAAGAAAGTTCAAAAATCTATACAGTAAAGGTAAATAATAAGACCGATCCCAACCAAACCCTCCCAATTTGAGGGATTAAAGGATGGGAAATGAAATGAAAGTTTATCTATCACTAAATTATTTCTTTGTAGAAAAAGAAATGTGGACCTTTAAAAAAAATTCTGCTTGTTTTTAAGGAATGCTTGATATCAACTTTAAAAAAAAAGCACAAAAAAAAAAAATCTAAAAACCTGAGAAGTACTTTTCCAAGTTGATCAAAGTAAAATACATATGAAAGAAATCAGTAAATTGCTAAAATGAGAAGGCTTAAGAATCCATATAGTGTTGACAAATGACAAGAAATCCAAGATTTGAAGAATAAAACTAGGTGAAACTTAAAAAAAAACAAAACTCCAAAGTCACTCTGATGTAGTTACCTTTTAAATGGCATATAGACTCCAATGCAAGAAGTTCCATGAAAATTGGAGAAAACAAAAACAAAAACAAAAACAAAATCCTTTAGAAAAATTGATTTAAAAGGAAAAAAAAAAAAAGATAACTTCTCAAAGACCGACTGCACTGCCATTTTAAGATAACTATGGATCCCAATATTTCACAATATTTTATCAAAGCACACATATACAAAGGTATGATTTTAATTCCAGTCTTCTTGACTCCAAAATTTGTCTTCCATCCATTCCCTCATAAATCATGAATCAGAAAAATAAAGGGTTATGAGAACATCTCCAGGGCTTCGTTATGGTCAGCAGTCACAGATGCCAATAGAATCTTTAAAGACAGTGAGAGAATTGAAAGGAAAGTGGGAGACATTAAGGAGAGATTAATCAACTTGCTTAAGGTATCAGGTACTGTATTTATCAGAAACAGGATTTGAGCCACAAATTTCCTGAATCAATGGCTAACCAAAAAATATATATATATGAATATATATTATATGTGAGGACTTTATAATTAAAATATTTTTGTTATTTTGCTTCAAAACAAATGGGTAAATCTCAAAAATATGTTTGTGCATTGGCTTATGTAATTGTGAAATCAAGCTTTGTAATATTTTAATTACAATACAAAGTCATATTTTTCCTGGCATATCATTAGTCAAAATAATTTCTAACAATAATAAGAAATTTTATTTTTTTGTTGTATAACCATTTTTTGAAAATTTTCACATTATAATTCTTTTTTATCAAGTAAACTTATAGCATAAATATTTTTTTAATTTTTGAAACGTTCAATTTTATTAAGATTCTATACATGCCTTAAAATATGCATAAAATAAAAATATGTCTTTTTTACATTCAATATTACTACAGATATATCAAGAATGTGCTAATAAATACTTAGCAATCAACTTTTAAAAGAAAGAATGGACAATACATTTTTAATGTTCAATAATATTAACATTTTCTTTGTCACTTTCTTAAGTTTAGATAATAAACAAAAGTATCAAGCCATGATTTGTAATAATTCTCAATTTTTGAGGTATAAATAATCACAAAGAAAAACAAATCAGCTCATGTGAGTTGATTCAAGCTGTCTGCAGCAAATCCATGGATATAACCTGTTTAAACATTTCTAAAATTTTATTCAGATTCTTAATTTCTTTCTTATTTATGTTTTACTTTTATTTATAATTTATATGTTAAATTTATCTCAATCTGAAGGAGATATATTTAGGCCCCAAATCATATAACCTTGCTTTCTATTTATCCCTATAATTTAATTAACTTTTCCTTCTTAATTATATTTAAGTATCCTTCCAATACTTAGATACTATTGTGTTTATTATATATAAAGAAAGCATTGAGGGCGGTGTTACAGTAGATAGAACATTGGACTTTGACTCAGGAAATGTCATGTTGAAATTAACTCCAATGGCCTAAGTTCAAATCTAACTTCACATAGTTACTACTATCTGACCCTTGGAGAAAATCACTTAATTCTACCTCAGTTCTTCAGTTGTAAAGTGAACTGGAGAAATGAAAAATCACTCTAGTATTTTTTCTAATAAAACCCCTAAATGAGGTCATGAAGAATTGGACATAATTCAACAATAACAACAACAACAACATTATCTATAATGTCTAAATGTATTGTATCATTGGACTGTTTATCCACTCTAATCATAATTTTTTTATTGCCTATTCTGTGGTCATTAATAGCATATTTGATTTTTCTAATTGCCTGAAACACAAAAACTTTTACTCTAATCCTTCACTTTAACACTTTGTCTTCTTTATATTAAGGTGTGTTTTTTGAAACCAACATATTGAAAAATTCTGCTTTCTAATCCTTTTGACTACTCTCCATTGTATAACTTAGTCCTATTCATGTTCATCATTATTATTGTCAATTCCCTAATTTTTTTAAACATATGCTCTCAGACTTTTCATTTTTTTCCATTCCAATTTCCATTTTACAAAGAAATAGGGGGAGGAAAAATAGGGGGATTGATCATTACAATCTATAATTGAAGTGGTATATTTCCAGTATTGTATTCCTCTTTAGATCATATTTTAACTTTTTATATCTGTGTGAGTATGCATGCATATGAGTTTCTCTGAGTTTAACTGATACTTAGGAAAGCTGAAACAAAGCCATGTAGGTATATAGCTAGCAAAAAAATACTGAGAATGTTTATAAATGCAAGTTCTTGAACCAAAATTTTAGTTTAGCACAATATAGTCTTTGTACATATATCTTTTGCTTCCAATATTTTTTAGTTGACTTCAATTGTCTTAAACATCACACTTATTCAATGATTCAAAAAACTAACAAACACACACAAAAAAACCCTTTCTCTACTCATCTTTTCTTCTATTATTTAAAATCTTCTGCAAAAAATTTCTTGCAAGGGGGCTGTGATATCTATTTATTGGTAGATAATACAGCAAGGTCACCTTTTAAATGGCAAATGCTAAAGAGCTCATTCCACTGAGTGTTCATTCAAGGTGGGAACCTACAAAACAAGGATAAGTTATGTATAAAAGTAATTGGGAAGGAAGCAATGATAATTAAAAATTCCCTCAGCAATACCATTTCTAGAAAGAGGCAGTAAAAGTGGGATTCAGTTTTTTGGCCTTACTCTTTATTTGCTTTCCTTTAAATACCTTCAACCTTATGTTAAAGGAAGGGAAAATGAAAGGAATGTTGAAATATTAATGTAATATTTTTCTATAGAAAAATAAATTAGGGGACTTTTTGACTTACTAAGCTTTTTTAAAGGAATGCTTGCAGTTACTCTGAACTTCCTAAAAACAAAATATGATGGGATTTCTCTTTAAAACTTCTACCACAATTAACTTGCAGAAAGATGTTGCCTATTGCATTTTTATATTGTTACAGGAGATGGTAACTGAAGACTGATTATTCGTATTACTAAAATAAATTTGAAGGGGATTTCATATTGCCACGACTTTGGATCTATGTTCCTAGATATTAAAATCTATTTTAGTTTCTTCATCTCTGGACTGTTTTTAAAGTTTTAAATAAAAAGTAATTCTTGGAGTCAAAAATGGTGGAGAATAGAGGAGCTAAGATGGCAAAGAGAAACAGGTTTTTGGCTCAGCTCTCCCAGGTGTGCTTCAGATTAATACAAGACCAAGCCTCTGAATTGGTTTTGGAGTAACAAAATACACAAATATTGGGAGTGTAACAAATTTACTGCAAAAGGTATTGTGGAAGTTCACAAAAGGTCTGTTTCAATCAGGCATGGCAGAGGAAGCTGAGTGCAGGCACAGTGCAGGTACCCAGGGCAGTGTGGCATCCATGCATTGAGGAATCTGCCAGGAGATTCTTAGCCAAAATATAGCAGCACTCACTACTCCCCTGGTCCAGAAAAAAGTAGAGCCACAAATTAACTGTCAGACATCCAACATAAAAACAAAAGGTAAATAGTGAGCCTCCAAACCCCAGAATAACACCAGTCTTAGCCATGCCCACTCAGAACGAAAAGGAAGCCAGTAGCACTGACCCAGGACAGTGTAAATGCACTTTCACTTCTAGAGAAAGCTTGGGACAATCTCCCCTTTACCCTAAGAACAGACTTCAACCTTTAAAATTAGCAGAAAAGCAAAAGAACTTTGATCATAGATAACTATTATGGAAAGAGAGAAGAACAGACCTAAAATCCAGAGGGTAATATTAGTTGGTCACTGCCTCACAAGACTCTCTTGAAAGAATTCAAAAAGTATCGTAAAAAAGAGTAAGAGGAAAAATGGAGAAAGGAGATGAGAGCTTTATAAGAGGGTATGGAAAAGGGAACACAAAAATTATCTGAAGAAAACTCCTTAAAAACAGATTTAATAAAATGGAGAAAACATATAATTCCTTACAAAATAGAGAACAAAACTCATTTAAAATTTCAATTGGGGGGTGGAGGCAAAATGGCAGAGAGGACACATGCTTAATTCTGAGCTCTCTTCTACACTCACTTACAAATTACCAAATTCAGCCTCTGAAATAGTGCTTGATTAGTAAAATTCACGAATATGAAGAGGCAAAGGAAACCTATCATGTATGAGGGAATTAAGGAAGGGGAGGAACATTGTGTGAATCTTGATCTCATCAGATTTGGCTAAAAGAAAAAAATATTAGGCATATTTGATTTACAGAGAAACTTTTCTCAACTCATTAAAAAGTAGGAGAGGAAAAGGGAAAGAGGAAAAGTAGGGTAAATAGAAGGGAAAACAGAATAAATAAGGGAAAGGTATTAGAAAGGGGAAGGAACTCCAAAAAGGTAGGAGAGATTCTAAAGAGGGAGAGTTGCATGAGGCAAGTGGTGCTCATAAGTTTAATACTGGAGAAGGGAGTGAGGTAGGAAAAAAAAAAAAAGAAAAGCATAATCTGGGGATAATAAGATGGCAGGAAATACAGAATTAGTAGTTTTAACTATAAATGTGAATGGGATGAACTTTCCCATAAAGCAGAAGTGGATAGCAGACTGGATCAAAAGCCAAAATTCTACAGTGTGTTATTTACAGGACACACATTTAAAGCAGGGTGATACATACAAAGGAAAGTAAAAGGCTGGAGCAGAATCTATGATGTTTCAGATGAAGTAAAAAAAGCAGAGGTAGCACCATCCTTGTCTCAGATCAAGCAAAAGCAAAAATTAATCTAATTAAAAGAGATAAGGAGGGAAACTATATCTTGCTAAAGGTTAGCATAGACAATGAAACAATACCGATACTAAACATATAGGCATCAAGTGGTATGGCATCTAAATTCCTGAAGGAGAATTTAAGAGATTTGCAGGAAGAAATAGACAGCAAAACTATAATAGTGAAAGATTCCAAACTTGCATTCTCAGAACTAGATAAATCAAACCACAAAACAAATAAGAAAGAAGTTAAAGAGGTAAATAGAATATTTAAAAAGTTAGGTATGATAGATCTTTGAAGAAAACTGAATGGAGACAGAAAGGAATACACTTTCTTCTCAGAAGTTCATGGAAGCTATGCAAAAATTGACCATACATTAGGACATAAAAACCTCAAAATTAAATGGAGAAAGGCCAAAATAGTAAATGCATTCTTTCAGATCACAATGCAATAAAAACTACATTCAACAAAAAGCTAAGGGTAAATAGAACAAAAAGTAATTGGAAGTTAAATAATCTCATCCTAAAGAATGAATGGGTGAAACAGCAAATCATAGACACAATTAATAATTTCACCCAAGAGAATGACTACAATGAGACAACATACCAACATTTGTGGGATGCAGCCAAAGCGGTAATAATGAGAAATTTTATATCTTCAGAGGCTTACTTGAATAAAATAGAGAAAGAGAAGATCAATGAATTGGGCTTATAACTTAAAAAGCTAGAAAAAGACCAAATTAAAAACCCCCAATCAAATACTAAACTTGAAATTCTAAAATTAAAAGGAAAAATTAATAAAATGAAAAGTAAAAAAATAGAATTAATAAATAAAACTCAGAGATGGTTTTATGAAAAACTAACAAAATAGATAAAACTTTGGTAAATTTGGTTAGAAAAAGAAAAGAGGAAAATCAAATTGTTAGCCTTAAAAATGAAAAGGGAGAATTTTCCACCAATGAAAAGGAAATTGGAGTAATAATAAGGAGTTATTTTGCCCAACTTTATGCCAATAAATTTGAGAACCTAAATGAAATGGATGACTACCTTCAAAAGTATAAGCTTCCCAGATTAACAGAGGAGGAAGTAAATTGGTTAAACAGTTCCATTTTAGAAAAAAAGAATTAGAACAAGCTATTAATCAACTCCCTAAGAAAAAATCCCCAGGACCAAATGGATTTACATGTGAATTCTACCAAACATTTAAAGTACAATTAACTCCAATGTTATATAAACTATGTGAAAAAACAGGGAATGAAGGAATCCTACCAAAACCCTTTTATGACATAGACATGGCACTGATACCTAAATCAGGTAGGTTAAAAACAGAGAAAGAAAATTATAGACTAATCTCCCTAATGAACATTGATCCAAAAATCTTAAATAAAATATTAGCAAAAGATTACAGAAAATCATCACCAGGATAATACATGACCAAGTAGGATTTATACCAGAAATTGAGGGCTGCTTCAATATTAGGAAAACTATTAGGATAATTGACTATATCAATAACCAAATTAACAAAAACCATATGACCATCTCAATAGATGCAGAAAAAGCATTTGAGAAAATCCCAACATCCATTCCTATTAAAATCTCTTGAGAGCATAGGAATAAATGGACTTTCCTTAAATTAGTTAATAGCATCTATTTGAAACCATCAGTAAGCATCATATGTAATGGGGATAAACTGGGATCTTTGTCAATTCTATGACAAAAATGGGCCTAACTCAATAATTAATACATATAATGTAATACAATTGGCTATAAGAAGTTATTTAAGTGATAGAATGATGAAAAGGAAAGTACAGGAGGAAGAAATGCCAACTTTACTAGGTGAAAAGGAGGACGAATCAGATGAGAATGGAGTTAATTACAATTCTGAGTATGATACTTCCCAGCAGGAGGAATTAGGTGATTCCACATCTCATGACCCTCCCTCCGCAATTAACCCTTCATGGGTGGAACAAGGGGGAGGGAGAGAGACAGAAACACAGTCAGCTTCTCCTGTAAAGCAGAATTTGACAAGATTAGAAAAAGCATTAATTAAAGCAAAAAATGAAGGAGAAGATATATCTGATTTTATAAATGCATATCCTGTGATTGAAGAGCTCAACTCCTCAGGTCAAAAAGAGAGAAAATACACTCCTTTTAATTTGGGAAAAATTAAAGATTTGAAAAAGGGTTGCACTCTTTATGGGGCTACATCATCTTATGTGAAGATGTTACTAGATAATTTGTCTTATGAAATCCTAACCCCGAATGACTGGAAATCCATAGTGAAAACTTGTCTAGAACCGGGACAAAATTTATTGTGGCTTTCGGAGTTTCATGAATTATGTAGGATTCAAGCCCAACGCAATAGGCAAACAGGAGCTGTTGTACAAATCACTTTTGACCAACTAACTGGAGAAGGTCAGTATGCAGAGAATTCAGAACAGATTTATTATCCCATAACAGTGTATGAGCAAATTTCTAAGGCTGCAATAAAAGCTTGGAATTCTCTCCCTGGACAGAAAGATGGAAATAATGCTTTCACAAAAATAGAGCAAGGTCCCAATGAACCTTTTGCAGATTTTGTGGGACGTTTACAAACAGCTGTAATAAGAACCATTGGAGATAATGCAGCAACAGAAATAATGACTAAACATTTGGCTAAGGAAAATGCCAATGAGGTTTGCAAAAGAATTATATGGGGGCTAGACAAAGATGCTCCTTTAGAAGAAATCATAAGACGCTGTGCCACAGTGGGCACAAATGCTTATTATGCCCAGACTATGATGAACATGGAAAGACAAGGTCCTTCTTGGCAGAGGAATTCTAGAGAAACTCGTCGATGTTTTCAGTGCGGAAAAATTGGACATTTGAGAGCTCATTGTAGATATGGAGATAGAGTGAGAAGACAGGGTGAGAGAAAACCCAAAACCCCATGTCCAAAATGTAACGGAGGCTTTCACTGGGCCTCTAAATGTATATTGACCCAGAGGAATGAGAGGCAGGGCCCAGCTCTAAAGTATCAATCAAAGGACAGGTGGGGCATGATAGCAGCTGAGGTTACACCCAGAGAGACTTTAGAAATTCAGGACCAACAGAAAAGCAATCAGGATTACAGTTGGGAAGAATACAGGCCTTTTAAGACAACAAGACAATATCCAATGCAAACGACTCCAATGTAATTACCAGATGATGAGGAGAAATCCCAAATTTGGTAAATAGAAGGGAATTAGGTTAACTGCTTGGGGAAGAGGATCTGCTTATATTTCCACAGGTGGAAAAGGCTAACAATGAGACTGTCAAAAGAACTTTAAAATCTTCAGCTTTCAGTTCCTGAAAAACCAGCAAGAATCATTGGGTTCCCTGAGATGAAAAATTGTTGATGAGACTTTTTGCAGTACTTCAGAGCTTACAGGAATTATTAGATTCCTGGCACATGAACTAATGGACAATGGAATCCTATTGGACTGTTTCTAGGACTTATGGACATGTGTAAATTTTTAGGCTGATTCATGTTGTTACATTACTACTAGCCTGTGTTATATTGCTATGTACTTATGTAAATTATGTATAATGCCTCCCATATTGATGGATTTATGTATACCATGTATATCTGTTACAAAGTTCTGGCCCATATTGATGGATTTATGTGTACCCCCTCAGAAACCCCCTATGTTTTAAAACAAAAGAAAGGGGGAGATGTTGGAATCCTTACTAACTGCTAACTAATTAGAGTTGATCTAATCTTACAAGAAGATGTTTTGGGCAGAACCTGAAACAAGGTACTAAGTAGAACTACCCATAATCCCTCTCTCTGGAAGGAGCATAAATAGGCCAATGGGCCAGTCGGAAAGTTCTTCAGAGGAAGATGCTACAAGTCGAGATTTCACTGGAATGACATGAAGACTGGAGCTGGCTGGAGGCTGAAGAAAGCAGAGGCAGAGGCTGAAGGACCAGACCTTTGGATTTAAAGACATTTGGAGAGAGCTCTTGGAACCAAGCAGAGAGATAGGCCTCTAAGCTAACCGGGCTATACTAGAGATAATAAAAGATCTGAACTTTTATCACCTGGCTGTGTTTTGAGAAGAAAAAGCTCACCACAACTAACAAAATAGATAAAACTTTGGTAAATTTGGTTAGAAAAAGAAAAGAGGAAAATCAAATTGTTAGCCTTAAAAATGAAAAGGGAGAATTTTCCACCAATGAAAAGGAAATTGGAGTAATAATAAGGAGTTATTTTGCCCAACTTTATGCCAATAAATTTGAGAACCTAAATGAAATGGATGACTACCTTCAAAAGTATAAGCTTCCCAGATTAACAGAGGAGGAAGTAAATTGGTTAAACAGTTCCATTTTAGAAAAAAAGAATTAGAACAAGCTATTAATCAACTCCCTAAGAAAAAATCCCCAGGACCAAATGGATTTACATGTGAATTCTACCAAACATTTAAAGTACAATTAACTCCAATGTTATATAAACTATGTGAAAAAACAGGGAATGAAGGAATCCTACCAAAACCCTTTTATGACATAGACATGGCACTGATACCTAAATCAGGTAGGTTAAAAACAGAGAAAGAAAATTATAGACTAATCTCCGTAATGAACATTGATCCAAAAATCTTAAATAAAATATTAGCAAAAGATTACAGAAAATCATCACCAGGATAATACATGACCAAGTAGGATTTATACCAGAAATTGAGGGCTGCTTCAATATTAGGAAAACTATTAGGATAATTGACTATATCAATAACCAAATTAACAAAAACCATATGACCATCTCAATAGATGCAGAAAAAGCATTTGAGAAAATCCAACATCCATTCCTATTAAAATCTCTTGAGAGCATAGGAATAAATGGACTTTCCTTAAATTAGTTAATAGCATCTATTTGAAACCATCAGTAAGCATCATATGTAATGGGGATAAACTGGGATCATTCCCAATAAGGTCAGGAGTGAAATAAGGTTGCCCACTATCACTATTACTATTCAATATTTTATTAGAAATGCTGGCTTTGGCAATAAGAGTTGAGAAAGTGATTAAAGGAATTAGAGTAAGTAATGAAGAAACCAAATTATCACTCTTTGCAGATGATATATGGTATACTTAGAGAATGCCAGAGATTCTACTAAAAAGCTATTAGAAATAATCTACAACTTTAGCAAAGTTGCAGGATACAAAATAAACCCACATTAATCATTAGCATTCTTATATCTCACTAACAAAATCCAACAGTTAGAGATACAAAAGAAATTCCATTTAAAGTTACTGCTGATAGTATAAAATATTTGGGAATCTATCTGCCAAGTGAAAGTCAGGAACTATATGAGCAAAACTACAAAACACTTTCCATCCAAATAAAGTCAGATTTAACCAATTGAAAAAAAAAAAGTATTAAGAGCTCTTGGATAGGTCAAGCGAATATAATAAGATGACAATACTACCTAAACTAATCTATTTATTTAGTACTTTACCAATCAGACTCCCAAAAACCTATTTTAATGACCTAGAAAAAAATAACAAAAAATTCATCTGGAAAGACAAAAGGTCAAGACTTTCAAGGGAACTAATGAAAAAAAAAATATCAAATGAAATTGGCCTAGCTGTACCAGATCTAAAACTATATTATAAAACAGCAGTCACCAAAATCATTTGGTATTGGCTAAGAAATAGGCTAATTGATCAGTGGAACAGGTTATGTTCACAGGAGAAAATAGTTAATAACTTTAATAATCAAGTGTTTGACAAACCCAAAGACCCCAGCTTTGGGGATAAGAATTTACTATTTGACAAAAACTCCTGGGAAAATTGGAAATTAGTATGGCAGAAACTAGGCATTGAGCCACACTTTATTAACACTGTACACCAAATAAGGTCAAAAGTGGTTCATGATCTAGGCATAAAGAATGAGATTATAAATAAATTAGCAGAAAATATGACAGTTTTCCTCTCAGATCTGTGGAGGAGGAAGGAATTTGTGACCAAAAAACTAGAGATCATTATTGCTCACAAAATGGAAAATTTTGATTATATCAAATTAAAAAGCTTTTGTACAAACAAAACCAATGCAGACAAGAGGAATACATTTTTACAACCAATGGTTCTGATAAAGGTCTCATATGCAAAATATATAGAGAATTGACTCAACTTTATAAGAAATTAAGCCTTCTCCACTTGATAAATAGTCAAAAGATGTGAACAGACAATTTTCAAATAAAGAAATTTAAACTATTTCTAGTCTTATTAAAGGGCATTCCATATCATTATTGATCAGAGAAATGCAAATTAAGACAACTCTGAGATAGCATTACACACCTCTCAGATTGGCTAGAATGACAGGAAAAAATAATGCAGAATGTTGGAGGGAATGTGGGAAAACTGGGACACTGATACGTTTCTGGTGGAATTGTGAATGCATCCAGCCATTCTGGAGAGCAATTTGGAACTATGCTGAAAAAGTTATCGCAATGTGCAAACCCCTTTGATCTAGCAGTATTACTACGGGACTTATTTCCCAAAGAGATCTTAAAGAAGGGAAAGGGACCTGTATGTGCAAGAATGTTTGTGGTGGCACTTTATGTAGTGGCTAAAAACTTGAAATTGAAAGGATGCCCATCAATTGGAGAATGGTTGAGTAAATTGTGGTATATGAACATTATGGAATATTATTGTTCTGTAAGAAATGATAAGCTTGATGATTTCAGTAAGGCCTGGACAGATTTATATGAACTGATGCTGTGTGAAATGAGCAGGACCAGGAGAGCATTATATACTTCAACAACAATACTATATGATGATCAATTCTGATGAATGTACCTCTCTTCAACAATGAGATGAACCAAATCATTTCCATTTGTTCAGTAATGAAGAGAACCAGCTATACCCAGCAAAAGAACTCTGGGAAATGAGTGTGAACCACAACATAGCATTTCCACTTCCTCTGTTTTTGTCTACTTGCATTTTTGATTTCCTTCTCAGGTTATTTTTACCTTATTTCTAAGTCGAATTTTACTAGTGCAACAAAATAACTGGATATGTGTGGTGACTGTGTATTGAAAATCAGCCAGAGTCAGGAATTCAGGTTAAAGGAAAAATCTTCAATCTTTATTCTCAGTAGAGGTGAAAAAGGGTTGTGATAGCAATATGGGCAGCTGCGACAGAAAGCCAGCTAGCAGAGGGGGATCGGAGGTGAAAGGTGGTCGAGATAGCAATGCGAGAAGCTGTGTCAAGACACCAGGCAGCAGTCTCTCTTTCCGCTTCCTTTTCCACTCCCCTACCTCCACCAACCAAAATTGTCATTTCCTGTACAACACATCCGGACTTGCACAAAGAGTGGGCAAGGGCCATTCTTTCTCCAAGCATATATATTAATAGAGTATGGTCCAATTACTATTTAGCCTCATGTGCTTGTGACCTCAGTGCATCAACTCAAGCTTCAGTCCATTACACTATCTAGGTTATTTTTTGGATCACCATTTCAGACAGCCAAATAATTCCCAAATTCTCTCCTGGAGCTATTTTCTAGCTAAATTATTCAATTGAGGGAAATAAATAGTAATCTCATAAACAATGTGAATTGATGACAAAAATTGCTGGGAAAATTGGAAATTAGTATGGCAAAAACTAGGCATTGACCCACACTTAACACCGTACACCAAGATAAGGTCAAAATGGGTTCATGACCTAGGCATAAAGAATGAGATTATAAATAAATTGGAAGAACATAGGATAGTTTGCCTCTCAGACCTGTGGAAGAGGGAGGAATTTATGACCAAAGAAGAACTGGAGATCACTATGGACCACAAAATAGAAAATTTTGATTATATCAAATTGAAAAGTTTTTGTACAAACAAAACAAATGCAGACAAGATTAGAAGGGAAACAATAAACTGGGAAAACATTTTTACAATCAAAGATTCTGATAAAGGCCTCATTTCCAAAATATATAGAGAATTGACTCTAATTTATAAGAAATCACACCATTCTCCAATTGATAAATGGTCAAAGGATATGAACAGACAATTCTCAGACGAAGAAATTGAAACTATTTATAGACATATGAAAATATGCTCCAAATCATTATTAATCAGAGAAATGCAAATTAAGACAACTCTGGGATACCACTACACACTTGTCAGATTGGCTAGAGTGACAGGGAAAGATAATGTGGAATGTTGGAGGGGATGTGGGAAAACAGGGATACTGATACATTGTTGGTAGAATTGTGAACACATCCAGCCACTCTGGAGAGCAATTTGGAACTATGCTCAAAAAAATATCAAACTGTGCATACCCTTTGATCCAGCAGTGTTTCTACTGGGCTTATACCCCAAAGAGATACTAAAGAAGGGAAAGGGACCTGTATGTGCCAAAATGTTTGTGGCAGCTCTGTTTGTAGTGGCTAGAAGCTGGAAAATGAAAGGATGCCCATCAATTGGAGAATGGTTGAGTAAATTGTGGTATATGAACATTATGGAATATTACTGTTCTGTAAGGAATGACCAGTGGGATGAATACAGAGAGGACTGGCGAGACTTACATGAACTGATGCTAAGTGAAATGAGCAGAACCAGGAGATCATTATATACCTCAACAATGATACTGTTTGAGGATGTATTCTGATGGAAGTGGATCTCTTTGATAAAGAGAGCTAATTCAGTTTCAATTGATCAAAGATGAACAGAAGCAGCTACACCCAAAGAAAGAACACCAGGAAATGAATAAAAACTGCTTACATTTTTGTTTTTCTTCCCGGGTTATTTAAACCTTCTGAATCCAATTCTCCCTGTGCAACAAGAAAACTGTTTGGTTCTACACACATATATTGTGTCTAGGATATACTGTAACGTATTTACCATGTATAGGACTGCTTGCCATCTGGTGGAGGGAGGGAGGGGAAAAATCGGAACAGAAGTGAATGCAAGGGATAATGTTGTAAAAAAAATTACCTTGGTATGGGTTCTGTCAATAAAAAGTTATTTAAAAAAAACAATAAAATTGCTTTAGGTTCTTTAAAAAAAAAAAAAAAAAGAAGTGGCCAGTAACAGGAACACATTGTGAAACATCAACTCTGCATGTCTATTTGTTACAAAACATAGTTTTTTAAAGAATAATTTATAACTATTGAAAACTAGAGAACTTATCCTTTTATTCTAGAGCAGCCATGACACTATGCTCCTTCTTGGTTTCTCAGATTTTCTGGAAAGCAGCCAGTTGATTCAATTTTATGTTAGCTCACCCTGTGAAAGAATTTGATATATTTTTGTTTATTCTATCTGGAATATTATAAACATTGCATTTATATAATACATGGTAGGTAAGTCAGAGACAGAAGGAAAATAAAATGGTATAGACAGAGAGAGGGAGAAACTAACACATAAAAATAGCATTTGTTTATTTATGATGTCAATATTATAGGTCCTGTAATGATTTAATTAATTTTATTTACTGATTTGTAGAGGGCAGGCAACTCTAAAAAAGTGTACTTGAATCTAAGTCAGCATGTTGCTTATAGTTAAGTAGCTATCAATGTGAAATAATGGTTCTCTATGGTGATGTAATTTTTGTATGTATTCAATTTGATGTGATGCAGTGATATAATTGAACTGAAGTATTTAAGGGCTGGGCCAAGAGGGAAAGCTCTTTCACCCACAGCTCTCAGCCACAGGTCTCAGCTATAGACACAAGAGAAGATGCCAGATTCCAGACTCCATCTTTGACCAGCCATGTGGTAGCTCTCCTGCCTCCTCACTCCTCCACTAAAACCAAAGACTCGGGCTGATCCTGAGATCCTCCAGAGAGCTAGCCTGGACTCTACCTCTATTCTTGGAGATACAAGTAATGGGAGTTGGATAGGGTTCATTCTTTCGTGTCATGAGAATCTTGGAGAGATTGTTTGCTTTTCTATTTTGTTTCAATAAACATTTTTTTCCCTATTTGATTTATATTCCTGACCTTTTGGTAGAGGTTGCACTGAATAAGGATTTGGGCATGTTTGTATACACATTGTTATTCAAAACATCTCAAAGAAAATCTGAGATAATAAGGGGCTCTTTTGAAAGTTGTATAAAACACACAGTCCATTTGTAGAATTTATTGTAGAGTATTTGCTGATATAATCTTATTTGAATCACAATACACCATTGAATATTTTTAGTCTTCTATATCACTTATGTCTGTCATTGTTGAATCATTCTACTTGCTTCTGTCTCTTAATAACATTTGGGGTTTTCTTGCTAAACATAATGGAATGGCTTACCATTTCCTTCTCTAAATTATTTGATAGATAAGGAATTAAGGTAAATAAAATTAAGTAACTTGCTCAGCATCTTGTAATTAATATAAGTCTGAGGCTAGATATGTACTCAAGCCCTCTTGTCATATATATACATACATATATATATATATATATATATATATATATATATATGCACATGTGTATGTGTATGTGTGTGTGTGTCTTTTTATTTAAATTTAATAGTCAATTGACCATTATCAGGTTTCTGTATACTTATGGGTATTCTATACTAACACTGTCTTCACATTTTTTATGTTTTCCCTCTTAGATAAATCCATTTTCTAAAACTTCTCTTGAAAAGTTTAAGAATTGCTGAGTTTAGTTTTATAGTGTTTGGTAGGATATGGTATATCTTACTCCTATGATGAAAACTCAGTGATCTGATACTCGGTTCCTTCTTCAAATGATGCTCTTTTCCCTGCCTTCAGTTGATGAACATCCCTAGTCAAACTTATCAGAATATAGTTATAGGGGACATATTTCATTGATTCTTTATGCCAATATTATTTTTCTGTTTTCTTATAATCTGACATACAAGAGAGACAAGAACTATTATGATTGAGGCCAATAATTACTATAGTATGTAAACATATAGAAAAGATTGAACTTGCCCCCAGTTGGTGATAAAATTAGGTTAGTGTTTGCTTGTTCTGCACATATACCAGACCCAATAACATTATAACTTCACACAAGGAGAATCTCTAATCAATACAATATCCATGTAAATCAAATATGGGTAGTAATTCTCCCTTGTATTACCTAGGTTTAGTCTCAAGCTAAAGTAGAGATACAAATGCACTTCATATGTCTTTAATCCTAATTATTGTCTATAAATGCAAATAGAAAAGAAAAAAAAGGGAGAAAGATTAGTGGGTCAGAAATTAAGAACTTTGGAGTTTAGGGAATAGTTCTTTGCCAATTGTTCACTTATTTTCTGATGTTTGTTCACTGGCTTGAAGTTTCCATCTGCCTCACATTGAGTTTTCTGCCAATATAAAACTATCATTCGCTTTTTTTCTTTTTTTAAAATTCAATTTACATTGTTTTATGTTCTTTTTTTCTAGTAAATTTATTCATTTTAATACACATTACCTTATGAATTATTTTGGGACAGAAAAATTAGGACAAAAAGGAAAAAAAAAAACATGGAGAGATTAAAAAAAAAAAAAGAAGGGAATATACCATGTGTTGATTTCTTTCATTCTCCTTAGTTCTTTTTCTGGATATATATGGCATTTTCTATCCAAATTCTATTGGAATTGTTTTGGATCACTGAGCCATGAGAAGAACCAGGTCTTTCACAGTTAACAGTCGCAGATTGTGTTGTAACTATGTACAATGTATACCTGGTTACGCTTGTTTCGCTCAGGATCAGTTAGTGTAACTCCCCTACCCAGGCCTTTCTAAGCTTGTTCATTATTTTTATAGAACAATAATATTCCATTATCTACATATACTTCAATTTGTTTGGCCATTCACCAATTGATGAATATTTATTCATTTTCCAATTCTTTGTTATCACAAAAAGAACTGCAACAAACATTTTTGCACATATGGGTCCCTTTCTCTCCTTTAAGATTTTCTTGGTATACAGACCCAGTAATGGTATTGCTAGATCAAAGGGTATGCACAGATTGAAGGCCCTTTGGATATAGTTTCACATGGCTCTCCAGAATGGTTGGATCATTTCACTTTACTTTACTAACTTTAATAACAATACATATGTGTCCCAATTTCCAACATCCTCATCAAATTTATCATTATCTTTTGCTATCATCTTAGCCAATTTGAGAGATGGTAGGTGGTACCTCAAAGTTGTTTTAATTTTCATTTCCCTAATCAATAGTGATTTAGAACATTTTTCATATAATTATAGCTGACTTTAATTTCGTCTGAAATTTTTCTGTTCCTATCCTTTGATCATTTGTCAAATGACTTGTACTCATAAATTCAACATAGTTCTTTATATATTTTAGAAACAAGCTTTTTATCAGAAACACTGGATGTAAAGATTTTTACCCAATTTTGTACTCCACTTTTAATGTTATTTTTGTTAGTTTTGTTTGTGCAAAAATTTTAATTTAATGTAATCAAAGTTGTCCATTTTGTCTTTCATAATGTTCTCTAATTCTTCTTTGGTCATAAATTCCTCCTTTCTACAATGGTTTGATAGGAAAATTATCCCTTGCTATCCCAATTTATTTTTGGTATAATCCTTTATGCCCAAATCTTTATCAATTTTGACATTATTTTGGTATGGGTTGTGAGATGTAGGTCTATGCTGAATTCCTGGCATACTTTTCCAATTTTGCCAGAAAATTTTGGCATGTAGTAAGTATTTTATTTCAGAAGCTCCAGTTTTGGGGTTTATGAAATACTAGGTGTTGATTATTATGTCTTTGTATATCTAATCTATTCCACTGATCCATCATTCTATTTCTTAGCCAGTACCAAATGGTTTTGATGAGTGTTGAATTGTAATATAGTTTTATGTTTGGTACTGCTAAGTCAGCATTCTTTGTGTTGTTGTTGTTGTTGTTGTTGTTTTTCATTCCTTCCTTTGTAATTTTTGACCATTTGTTCTTCCAGATGATTTTTTTATTATATTTTCTAGTTCTATAAAATAATTTTTGGTAGTTTGGTCTTGCACTGAACAAATAGATCAATGTAGGTAGAATTGTTGCTTTTATTATATTACCTTAGCCTACCTATGATCAAGTGACATTTTTCCAATTGTTTATATCTAACTTTATTTGTGTGAGAAGTGTTTTGTAATTATGTTCTTATAGCTCTTGGATTTCTCTTGACAGGTTGACCCCCAAGTATTTTATTTTGTCTATAGTAATTTTAAATGTCTTTCAATCTCTTGCTGGTGGGTTTTTTCAGTAATGCATAGAAATGCGAATGATTAGTGTGCATTTATTGTATAACCTGCAACTTTTCTAAGGCTGTGAATTATTTCCAGTAAGTTTTTGGATGACTTTCTAGATTCTTTAAGTATATCATCATATCATCTGTAAAAAATGATTGATTTATTTCCTCTTTGTCTATTCTAATTCCTTTAATTTCTTTTTTTCTTTTCTTATTGCTAAAGCCACCATTTCTAGTATGATGTTGAATAATAGTGGTGATAATAGGCATTCTTGTTTCACCTCTGATCTTACTGGGAATGTGTTTTTTCTATTAGGTTTTTTCTATTACAAATATTGCTTATTATAGGTTTTAAATAGATACTGCTTATTATTTTAAGGAAAATTTCCTTTATTCCTATGCTCTGTAAAGTATTTAATAGGAATGGATGCTGTATTTTGTAAAAAAAAAAAAAAAACAAAACAAAACAAAACATTTTTATTTGTCTATTGAGATGATCTTATGATTTCTGTTGATTTTTTATTGATACAGTCAATTATGGTAGTAATTTTCCTGATTTCTGGTATAAAGTCCACTTAGCTCTAGTCTATTATCCTGCTGATAATGTGTTGTAATGTCTTTGTTAATATTTTATTCAAAATTTTTGCATCAATATTCATTAGGGAGATTGGTGTGTAATTTTCTTTCTCTCTTTTGGCTTTAGCTGGTTTAGGGTATCACTACCATATTTGTGTTATAGAAGGAATTTGGCAGAACTCCTTATTTACCTATATTTCCAATAGTTTATGTAGTATTGGAATTAGTTGAACTTTAAATGTTTGATGGATTTCATTTGTGACTCCATCTGACCCTGGAGGTTTTTTCATATGGAGTTCATTAATGACTTGGTCTATTTTTCCCCCTAAAATGGGAATGTTTAAGGAATTTATTTCCTCTTCTGTTAATCTGGACAATTTATGCTTTTTTGTAAATTTTTGTCCATTTTGGTTAGATTGTCAGATTTGCTGCTGTGTACTTAGATAAAATAATTCCTAGTTATTGCTCTAATTTCTTTGTCGTTGCTGGCATATTCAACCTTCTCATTTTTGATGCTGGTGATTTGTTTTTTTTTTTTTTTTTCTTTTCTTTTTCTAACCAGAAGTTTAACTATTTTCCCCATAAAATCTGCTTTTAGTTTTATTTGTTAGTTCAATTAGTTTATTAGTATCAATTTTATTACTTTCTCCTTTGAGTTTCAGAATTTCTAATTTGGTACTTCATTGGGGAGGGCTTAATTTGTTCTTTTTCTACTTTTTCATTTTTAAAACTAACAATTTGATCTTTCCTTTTTCTAATCAAATTTATCTGTTTTGTTTATCTATTATCTATTTATCTATTTATTTATCAATAACAAAATTTATCTATTTTGTTAATTTTTTCACAAAACCAACTCTTAGTTTTATTTATTAGTATAATAGCTTTTTTTGTTTCAATATTATTAATCTCTCCTCTTATTTTTAGAATTTTATGTTTGTTATTTGATTGGGGGATTTAATTTGTTCTTTTTTCTAGATTTTTTAGTTGCAAGCCCAATTCACTGATCTTCTCTTTCTCTCTTTTATACAATTAAGCATCTAGAGATATAAAATATCCCCTAATTATCACTTTGGCTGCATTCCAGAAATTTTGGCATGTTGTCTCATTATTGTCATTCTCTTGGCTGAAATTATTAATTATGTGTATGATGTGATGTTTCACCCATTCATTCTTTAGGATGAAATTATTTAGTTTCCAATTACTTTTTTTTCCCTGCTTTTTTATTGAATGTAATCTGAAAAAAATGCATTTACTTACTATTTGGTATTTCTTTTTATTTAGCTTTTGATTTTGAGGTCTTTAAGTCCTAATATGTGGTCAGCTTTTGTATAGGTTCCAGGAACTGCAGAAAAGAACATGTATGCCTCTCTGTCTCCATTCAATTTTCTCCAAAGAGCTATCATATCTAACTTTTCTAGTTTTCTATTAACCTCTTTAATTTCTTTCTTATTTATTTTGTGGTTTGATTTATCTAGTTCCGAGAGAGCAAGATTGGCATCTCCCACTATTTTAGATTTGCTGTCTATTTCTTATTGCAGCTCTTTTAACTTCTTTTTTATGAATTTCCATGCTATACCACTTGGTGCATATATATTTAGGATTACTATTGCTTCATTATCTATGGTACTCTTTAGAAAGTTATAGTTTCCTTCCTTATCTCTTTTAATTAGATCAATTAGATCTTTTGCTTGATCTGAGATAAAGATGGCTACCCCTGCTTTTTTGACTTCACCAGAAGCATAATAGATTCTGCTCCAGCCTTTTACCTTTTCTCTGTATGTATCTCCCTGCTTTAAATGTGTTCCCTGTATATAGCATATTGTAGGGTTCTGGCTTTTGATCCATTTCTGCTATCCACCTCTACTTTATCCACCTCCCATTCACATTTATGGTTAAAATTACTAATTCTATAGTCCCTGCCATCTTATTATCTCCAGATTATGCTTTTTTTCTTACCCTTCTTACCCCTCTCCCCATTATTAAACTTATGGGCACCACTTGCCTCATGTAGCTCTCCCTCTTTAGAATCCCTCCCATCCCCCTTTGAATTCCTTCCCCTTTCTTATACCTTTCCCTTATGATTCTTTTCCTTTTTTCTTTTCCTCTTCCATTGTTTAATGAGATGAGAGAAGTTTCTCTGTAAACCAAATATGTCAATTGTTTTCTCTTTGAGCCAACTCTGATGACAGTAAGATTCACACAATGTTCCTCCTTGTCTCTAAATTTCCTCAGATATGATAGGCTTCCTTTGCCTCTTCATGGGATGTAGTTTCCCTCTTTTTATCTCCCTTTTTCCTTTTTTCTGATACAATCCCTTTTCCATTTCTACTTCCCCCTTTTTATATTATATCAGTGAAATCAAAGTATACATGCACTCTTTATGTATATCCTTAACAGAAATACAGTTCTCAAGAGTTCTTTTTACCTTTTGCTGCTTCTCTTGAGTCCTATATTTGGAGGTCAAATTTTTTGTTTAGATATGTTTTTTTCATTAGAAACAAATGGAATTCACCTGTTTCATTAAATGTCCATCTTCTTCCCTGGAAGAAAATGCTTAACTTGGCTGGGTAGTTTATTTTTGGCTGCATTCCAAGTTTTTTTGCCTTTTGGAATATCAGATTCCAGGCCCTTCGACCCTTTAATGTGGAAGCAATCAGATCCTGTGTTCCTTATTGTGGCTCCTCAGTATTTGATTTTTTTTTTTCTGGTTACTTATAATATTTTTTCCTTAGTCTCATAGTTCTGAAATTTAACCACAATATTCCTTGGAATTTTTAATTTAGGATCTCTTTCAGAAAGTGTTCGATGAATTATTTCAATGCCCAGTACTCTTTGATGATTTCATGTAAAATAGTGTCTAGGCTCTTAATCTTCAGATTATCTCTCTTACATCACTTTTTCAGATATATTGTTTTTCCAAGTAGATATTTAACATTTTTAATATTTTTTTTTGGGGGGGGAGGTTTGCTTGACTGATTCTTGATGTCTCAATGAATCATTTATTTCTATTTGTTCAGTTCTGATTTTTAATGAGTTTTTTTTTTTTTTTTTGGCTTCCTTTTGTATATGTCCAATTGAGTTTTTAAATGAGTTGCTTTGCTCTATGGATTATTTTTTTCCATTTCACTAATTTTTTTTTTTTCTAATGAGTTATTTTCTTTTTCCTATTCACAAATCCTACTTTCCTGGGAGTTCTTTACCTTCTCCAATTCGCATTTCAGGAAGTTGTTTTCTTTTTCCCCTTTATCAAATTTTTCTTTCAGTGAATTATAAGCCTTTTCCATACTCTGTTGCAGAGCTTCTCTTGCCTTTTCCCATTTTTCTTCTAGTTCTCTTTTAAGATCATTTATACATTCTTCTAGGAGAGACTTGTGTGATGGGGACCAGTTACATCCCCTTTTGTGGTTTTGTCTGGAGACTATCTGCTATTAGTTTCTTTGGGGTAGAAAACCTGCTCTCTTTCTGTATAGAAGCTATGGGTGGTTAGTGTATGCTTGACTTTTTTACTCATTTTTTAAAAGCCCTGAGGGCTTGCCTTCAGGGCAAGGAGATTACCAGCTTCTTCTGCAGAGCAGGGATAGATATATGGACAGTAGCTGTCTTGAAAATGGGCTGCTAAGAGCAGCAGTGCCCTGGGAAAAGCCCTGCACCTGAAGTGTCTCTTCCTTGGGAAGTGCAGCCAAGCTGTGGAAGTTCTATTGCTCCCTGGGCAGAGCCCCTCACTATGTAGATTTGTGGCTGCCCTCTGCAGTACCTTGCTGTGCAGTGACTATCCTGGGACAAGGGGCTGAATAGTGAAAGTGTCACTGCCCCAGGGCAGACTCCACTGTGTGGATCAGTGCCTGCTCTGGGCAGAGTTCCCCTGTTGATCGGAAGTGTGACTGCCCTGGCAAAAGCCCAGTGCTACAGAATGTGACTACACAGCTGTGCTGTTGTCTGTGCTGAATCACTTCCCGTGCTAGGTGGGTGTAGCCAGATCCTGTAGATTTTGGTGTTTTTTGGAGTATACTCTTCTTTTGGCTTTAAATTCTGCTGATCTACTGCTTTGCAACTAAAGCAGAGCAGCCAACCTGTGATGGAGACCTCCCTGCAAATTTTCCATCCATGGAAACCACCCCGCCCCAGTCTGCTCAGTGTGCTAGCCTCTGGTTCTGCCTCCCTGCCTGAGCTGGTCTGCTCCAGCCAATCAGGACAAACCTTTTCTGGTGATCTTCCAGATTATCTTCAGCTGGTAATCTGTTGTACTCCCAATATTCGTGGATTTTATCAGTCAAGCATTATTTCTGAGGCTGAATTTGGTAATTAGTAGTGAAGGTAGAAAGGGAATTTAGAATGATGTGTGTTTCATTTCCTCCATCTTGGCTTCACCCAGAAAAATGTGTTTTTAAAGGAAATGTTTTCTCAATGAAGTGATTCAGGTCAGTTCCAATGATCTTATGATAAAGAGAGCCATCTGCACCCAGAGAGAGGATTGTGGGAACTGAGTGTGGATCACAACATAGTATTTTCATTTGTTTGGTTGTTGTTTGCTTGCAATTTATTTTCTTTTCATTTTTTTCCTTTTTTTATTTAACTACTCCTATCATGGTAATTGTGGAAATATTTATAGAAGAACTACACATGTTTAGCATATACTCTATTACTAGCAGTCTAGGGATAGGAGTGAAGTGGAGGGGGAAACATTTGGAACATAACTGTGAATGCTGAAAATTATCTATGCATAAATTTTGAAAATAAAAAGGGTTAATTAAAAAAGATAAAAAAGTATTCAAAAAAAGGAATTGTTGTTTTCAGTCAATTTTTCTTTCCTTATCAAGCTATTGACTTTTTCTTGCATATCTCTTATAGCTTTTCTCATGTTTTTCTTTTAACTCTCTTGTCTTTTAAAATCCTTTATGAGAGCTTCCAAGAAACCTCGTTGGGCTTGAGACTTATTCATAACATACTTTGTGATTTCTTCTGTGAACATTTTGTCCTCCCCTGAGTCGATGGTTAGGTCTTCCCTGTCACCATAGAAGCTTTCTATGATTAAATTTCTTCTCTTTTTGCTTGTTTTCTTTCTTTTCTTTTTTTGTATTTCCTGTGTATGCCTTTCATGTTGAAGTTCTGCTTCTGGGGTAAAGGGAACAATTTTCCAAACTTCCCATGTAACTTTGACCTTTGGCTTTCAGCACAGGGGCCTCTCATGTTTTTTTGTTTGTTTATTTGTTTGTTTTTGTTTTTATCATGTTTTGGGTTTTTTGTTTGTTTTCTTTTGGCTCACAGCAAGAATAGCTATACCTGTTCTTTCCAGAAACTAGCCTGGTTTTCTTGATTTTCCTTTTGAGTTGAAACTGAAGATTGCCCCACTGCTCTGCTCCCTACTGAGCCAGAACTGAGTGTCTCAGTTGCTGATCTGCTGCATTTAAGACTCTTTTACTGGCTTTCCCAGACACTGAGCTGGATTGAACACCTCTTTCACCCCAATAAGTGAAGTCCTTCTAATCTATCTTGAGTTGAAGAGCATCATTCTGTCAGATTATTTAGAGAATTGTTTTCATATGGTTTTTGAGGGAAACTGGGAGAGCTCAAGCAGCTTCCTGGCTTTAATCCTCATCTTGAAACTACCCTCAGAACTCTTTCTCTTCAACATATTCCAAAGAATTGCTCAATCTCTGCCCTTGAGCATTCTTTTTAGTGATAAATTATTATAGTTTAGTCTGTGTAATAGATGATAACAATTTTAATGTGTGAAAAAATAAGGATGCCTGTGTTTATGTACATAAATTAAGTATTCTTTTTTTTCTTGGTCTCCATCCATCCCAATATAGAAATAAAAATTATTATATTCTTAAACTTAAACATTAACAATTAGTTTTAAGCTACTATGTGAAGAAAATAAAATTTAACATCTATAAATAATTTTAATTGAAAATGTCTCACTTCTTTAAAATAAAAATACTTAATTTTTTTTTTTATAAATGCTAACCATATCACTGCCCTCCCAATAAGCACAACATAACTTTTGGCAGAGTAAGGAATGTATCATTTTGGCTTTTTATCCTCAGTGCTTGGAATATAGCAGGTGCTTAAATACTTTCATTAAATTATCCAATGTATGAATAATTTTTTCTCAAAAATTTTTTGAAGTTTTTGTACAAACAAAACCAATGCAGAAAAGATTATAACAGAAGAAATAAACTGGCAGGGAAATTACATTCAAGGGTTCTGATAAAGGCCTAATTTCTAAAATATTTAGAGAATTGAATAAAAAAAATCAGGCCATTCTCAAAGTAATAAATGATCTCCTGGTTTTACTCACTTCACTTAGTGTCAGGTCATGTAACTCCCTCTAGGCTTGTCTGACACCAACCAGGAGATCATTGTATATGGCAACAACAAGATTATATGATAATCAAATCTGATAGATGTGGCTTTTTTCAACAATGAGATGATTCAAATTAGTTCCAGTTATCTTGTGATGAAGACAGCCATCTGCCCTCAGAGAAATGAGTGTGGGAACTGAGTGTGGCTCACAACATGGTATTTTCATTCTTTTTTGTTGTTGTTTGCTTGCATTTTGTTTTCTTTCTCTCTTTTTTTTCCTTTTTGATCTGATTTTTCTTGTGCAGCATGATAATAGTGGACATATGTTTAGAAAAATTGTGTAACATATATTGGATTACTTGGCATCTAGGTGAGGTGGTGGGGGAAAGGAGGGAAAACTGAAACACAAGATTTTGCAATAGTGAATGTTGAAAATTATCTATTCATGTATTTTGAAAATGAAAGAACTTTCAAAATTAAAAAAATAATAATAATTAAAACTTTTTTTCAACTTTTGGATTTTCAAAATTACATTTTCGGAGGTTTGGAAAAGAGCTTTGAAAGCATCTCATGCAATACAAGTTCTGAACCCTTTCTACCAGATACCTTACTATTCATCATCCCCCTTTGGTTTCAAAATGCCCAGTGATATTTTGAAACAGATACCTCATTGTTTTCATGAAGTCCTTATTCTTAAGAAGTTTTTTTTTTTTCTTTTCCTTTCTGACATCAAGTCTAGATTTTCTTCTTGCGAACATCTGTCATTCTCTCAGTTTTACTCTGAGGTTATACAGAATAATTCTAACATCTTTACCATGTGTCAGATCATCCTAGTACACAATGCCTAACACAAAGACACAATAATAATTCTTATTTGAATTATCATGCCCTTTCTTGGTATATGAAGAAGGCAGAGTGGCATATGGAGAAGAGTACTGAATTTACATTTAGAAGATCTGGATTAGGGAAGTTCATAGTAAAATTCCACATTATTCCTCATGTTGCAGAAAGGGAAACAGTTTCCTAGAAATGAAATAATTTACATACAGCCACCTAGCTAATAAGTAAAAGTTATGGAATTTGAAGGTGTCTTCTTGTAACTCTAATTTTTTTTTTTCTACAGTGTTAGGTTGTAATTCCAAGATTTTCTGATTCTGTATTTCAAATACAAGTTGGAGATTTGCCCAAAGCAATTTTATAGCAGTAACTTTTCTGAATTGTGAAGGTTGGTTTGTCCCTCTACTTTTTACTGATAACCTGACACCTTGTTTTTCAGCAAGGAGACTGGGACCCAATTAATATTGGAAGGGAAGTTTCTTTATACTATCTTAATAAATTGTTGATGTAGCCATCTCGTTGTATTCTGTGTTGACTTGTAGAAAGAATGGTTCTACTATTTCACATTAAAAGCTTTGGTGTTGATACTATCTTCATGGAAAGTTTATACAGAATAATCATTTTTTCTATTGTTGACAGTTGACCAGGAAGTTTCCTTTTATAACTTGATGAAGTGACAAAGAATTGAAACTTGGGATGTTCTGTTTCTCTATGGAGAACATAGGAATACATATTTGTAAACCTTTTTATACCTCATTGAATCTAAGTCTTATTGCTTAAATCTCTGAAATTGGAAATGAATTGATTGTTCTGAATTTTGAACATGAGATACCACTTTATAATAAATATATAAAATAAAGCCTTTAGGTCAGATTTTTACCTTATTTTGAGTTTATATAAAGTAGAATACAGAGCAGGGAACCAAACTTATCTAAAAATGTAACTTAGTCTCCAAGGAGGGAAAAAGTTATGATTCGTGACAGCCTCCTCTTTGAAAATACTATTGGGAAGAAGAGGCATACAAAAGCTTCCCAAATAGAGGAGGAGGTATTAGAAAATATCAAGTTCCTGGAGAATTCTATGACCCATTTTCTTGGAAGAGAATTTTCTTGAAAATGTTGAGTTCCTAGGGATTTGGAAGAGTAAATAAGGGAAGGAATAATCTGAGTAATAAGACATCTTTAAAAATAAAAGCATAGTGTTTCTAGACAGAAATGAAGGAATCATAAATAACAGCCATGATAAAAAGAAACCGGACATTCCCATTTGTTAATACTACTATAGTACAACTCTAATATGAAGAGGTTGCTTCTCCAGTCAGTTCCAAGTTAATTTTTCTTCTGGGAAAGTCCAAAACTTTAAGGTAACATTACACATATAAAAACCCGTATAAATCTCTTGGGTATGGATGGAACTCATTGTTGTATGATCACACTGACTCCTCAGCAATTGCATTTTCATTATCTGTGTTGTTAAAAATGTACCAAAAATATTCTTGAGAAAATATGGCAATAACTTATACATGTAAGATAGACAAAGAATGGATGGAAGACAATCTTAGGAAGCAAGGCAATATCAGTGAGAGAATCAGAAAAAGTTCCCTAGAGAGCTTAAACCGAGTTGTAAAAGAATTCAGGGAAAGTAAGATACTGAGGTGAGGAAAAAGAGCACTCCCATTGTGAGGAATAGTCTGTGAAAAGGTCCAGAGCTGGAAGATGGAATGCCATCTGTGACAATCAGTAAACAGACTGTAGTAACTTGATAACAGAGGCAAGGGATACTGGGAATTCTCAAGAAGTTCACAGTCTGATGGGGAGACATACAAATAACAATATTAAAAGAAAATATAGTCAGAATAAAGTGGGAAACAAAATTAAGGAGTATAAAATAATGGCTTTTTTCAGAAGGTAAAACATTACTTGAGACTAGCTAGAACAACCAAGAAGTAGAGATGAGACCATGATCAAATAGATAGTCATAGTTCATAGTTCTTATCAAGTTCAAAGTATTATCTACCCTTTTCAGATATATATATAATTGCCAAACTTGACAAACATATCTGCTATATCTATAATGCAAGCAGTATAGACTGAAGCAGGACCAAGGACATAACTTCGGATCAATGCCATTAGAGTTCTATCTACAGGTTGCTATCAACCTGTGAAACCACCTCTTCCTGGATACAATTATTTAATTAACTGCTGGTCTGAGCTGAGAAGGACACTAAGCCACTACACTCTTCTTAGGTTTGATGAATCTGCTAATCAGGTTGACCTGCTGATGTCAAGCTCATTATTCAATGCTCATTCAGCAGTATTTTTTCTACTTTCAACCTCCATTTGGGGACATTCATTGTTTTGCAGCCTCTTTACATGAAGTTGAGACATATAACACTCCCAACTTTTTTTTTTTTTTTAAACAGAGAATGCACAGTTTTCATCAACAGGCTTTTTCGTTTTCCTTTCCATGTCTCTATCATTTAATAAGTGCTGACTTTAAGCTTCTGCTGAAATCTCATTGGGTCACTTCCTTTAAAAGCGTACTAATAGTTCTATGCAATAATTAATTTAAAACATTGAAAAGTGTCCTGGTAAATGTTTAAAAAACAGCTGTCCTCCAATTCCCCACAAGAGAAATATACACAAACAAGCATGCAAGTTTAATCCGCATTATTATAATTTTCTCCATCATTTTCTTAATGCCAGGTAAACAGCAAAATAATACAGAAAGCTTTCTTTTGCCCTAATTTGTACTATTTTTGAGGTCACTCTGAAAAATTAACCATTGGTTCCAGTATATCCTTGAATATTACCATTATACAGTTTATAAGAAATCATATCACAGTCATGTGTGTTATATTATCTAATATGCTTAAGTTTCAACTGTTAAATGCTATCAGTGCTATAAATTATCGTGTAAACTAGATATATGTGTTATTATAAAAACAAATATATATGCAAGGTTAGCATATTCAACACTCTTGTATGTATGTATAAATCTATCTATTTATCTATCTATTCTATCAAACAAAGAATGTGAATTCCTTAGAGATAAGTGGAACTTTATCATCACAATTATGTAAAAATGCATTGTCAAAACAATTGAAAAAAGGTAATTTATGATGATTGATAAAAGTAGATTTTAACCATGGATAATCAGTAATGTAGAATAACTATAATAATGAAAAAAAACAATAAATGGTTTATAAGATTGTAACTATGAATTCATCAAAGTTTAAGTGCACAAATTGCTCTGAAAGAAATTCATGTATCAGTCAACAAATTATATTATCATAATAAATGGATCCAAATTCCATTATTGAAACTTTGTAAAGATTTTTAAGTGCTATACAAAATAATAAAATAACAATCCATAGTCAAGTTTGAGCTAACATTAAAAAAACAGTCTGGACTGTTTTAGACAATAAATGAGAAAGTTAAGTTTTACTAGTATTTTCATGTATGTTATATTGCCCAGAACAATATCCACACAAAAGTGTAGAACTATGAGAATTTTTTAGCATAATTCACTCATAGTTGGATTTCTATGCTTTACAGCTGTCTGAGCAAATCTTATATATCCTTGAAACTAGACTACTCAGTATCTCTATTTTAATCATAATAACTAGGTTAGGAATATTTCCAATGGATAGATAATAGGTTTTATTAATTTTACTGTTGTTATTGTTGAGTATACATTGTCTTTTATATTGTATTGTTAACTTGAAATGTAATTTCCATTTGTTATTCAAGCTCTGATAGACAGGGTTGCATAATTGGATTGAATAGGCTTCAGGGTTGCAAAGTCCTAAATTCAAATCCTGTATCTGGTATGTATAAGAGTGATACTGGATATGCTACTTAACTTCTCAGTGCCTATAGGATGTGGAACCTTCATTTTGTTCCTTTATGATTTAATCAAAGAAGTCTTTAAAACTTGAAAAAAAAATTGTAGGTAAATTCTTCAATATTGCCTCGGAAAAATCCTATTCCTGATATTTGTTGGTTATTTTTCTTTTCATCCTTAAGTTCTTGGACAATTAACTATAGAGCAAACAAATTATTTATCACCTCTGCTCCGATATATAGATATAGATATAGATATATAGATATAGATGTATGCTTGAGGAATCTAAACATTTTAATCAGTTTATAGAGTGAGAAAGAAATAAGAGCAACAAGTCTGACATTCAATGACTCCTTTTTGTTCAATTTCTACAAAGTAAAGGGCTTGATTTTCATTATCTATGTTGAAAACTAAGAAACTTGCACTGCACAAATGATCTTGAGTTATACAAAGAATAAAACTGCTCTAAACCAATCTCTAGATTCTAAAACATTAGACTAAGTTAGCATGTGTGCTGCCTTTTAAAAATTGAATATTTCATATTCTAGTGCCTTGCATCTATGGGATGAATCAATAACTAATAATAATAAAAATCCATTTCTTTAATACTTGCCAAGTGGAAAGGTTCATGCTATGTATAAGGATACAAACAGAGAAACTAAGACTGGCTTGTTCTCAATGGCTCACATTTTATTGGAGAAAACATTTATTTGCGCAGCTGTAAGTAATAGGGAAAGACCAGGTAGTATTTAAATTGCAGCAGCAAAGAACATAGCAAGTGTCTTCTTTAGTATAAATTTCATGATTAAAAATTTTATTTCCATGTTGAACCAAATGAGACAGAATATTTTAGTTTGAAATGTCTAGCAAACTAGACAGCACAGCGCTAATGAAACATTCTCCCTACCCCATATTAGTATCCAGATGCTTGGAATAAGGCTTTAAATTAAGAATAATTAATAGAGTTAAATTGATTAAATATCACTTTCTAATAATTTTATGCCCTTTGTAACAGTGATTGATGTTCCAAAAATGCCCAATTTAAATTAGTTGAGATTAGCAGTAATGCAGTTTTTGAATGCTATTTGTCCCTTGACAATTATTGATATATAGGACTTCATGACTTAACTTGACCAAAGAGCCAATTAAAAAGGTCTAAGTACAAATACCAGTGAGGTCTTATCTTCTTTTTTACAAAATGCAAAATGATAGAATGTTAACCAGAGCTTAGCATAGGGCCTAGCAAATGGTAGGTGTGTGATAAATGATGAAATAATTAATTAATAAGGTTATATAAAATTGGAACACATTAAGAAATTGATTAAAATGCAGTTGAATAGTCATTTAATGAATTTATTATATTAAAATATAGTAAAGTGTTAGTTATTGGGGAAGTTTAGCTAGTTAAGAGATAGGTAAGTCTCATATATCTATACTCAGGTCCCTCAAAGTAAGATTAGTAAAAACGAAAAATTTGCAATTTAAAATTCTTTTAGATATAACATAATAAGCATCCACATCCATAATAGCATCACAGCTAAATTTCAGGATCTTTTCACAGTGCTTTGCATATACTTATTAATTAAATTATAAATAAAACATTGACATATAATTTATCAATATATTGTTTATTAATGACTATTAACTGGCTAATTATTTGACAATTATAATTTAATAAAAATTAATTGAATAATGATTGAACTATCCAGGCAAATTAGATGTCATCAAAAGACATGAAGTTTTCAGAATAATTTTGAAATATCAGCAGTCATAGGAATGACTGCTCCAATCATTGATGACAAGAGAAATGCAAATTAAAACAAGTTTGAAGTTTCACTTCATCTATTGTCAAAGGAGGATAAAAGACAGAAATAATGTTGTAATAGCTGTGGTAAAAGAAGCAAGGGTCACAGATTTGAGCGTGGGATGATCACAATGTCAAGGAAAGTAACTAGTATGTTCTAAAGAACATAAGGTTTGTAGGGAAAGATAATGAACTCTGTTTTGGTCATTTTGAGTCTGAGATGTCTGAAGAAAACTCAGAGATGTCCAAAAGATGGCTGGTGACATGAGACTGAGGAACAGAAAAGAATATTAATGTTGTCTATATATTCATATATATATGACTCAGAAGATATAAAATATTTAAAGAAATGGGAGATGTTGAAATCATTAAACAAAATAGTTTAGAGGGGGAAAAAAAGAAATTCACAGTATACCCATAGCAATATCCAAGATTAATACATATGACTTAGATGATCTAGATAAAAAGAAAAAAAAAAAGGGATGATCAATCAGGTAGGAGGAGAATAAGAAGAAAACAATGTCATGAAACCAAGAGATGAAAACATCTAGGTTGATGGGCTCAAAATTTGCAGAGAATCCAAGTGTCAGAAATTCTTCTTGTCAGCATTTGTAGAAGAATTTTCTTACTAGAGTTTTCTACAATGATAAAATCATAGATCTTGACAAAAATTAAAATTTATAATAATATGTCTATCTATTTATCTATCATCTATCTGGCGATTATCAAAGTTTATGAAGTAAGAAAATCTTCCTCACTTATATTTGTATCCTCCAGAACTCCTAGTATTGGGCTTTGCATAGTAGGACTTTATTCAGTGTTATATGAATGGATGTGTGGATGAAAATATTAGCACACCTGTTGTTATGCAGCAAAATGAATGCAATAAAGTGGAGAATGAATGGTGATGGCATGCTAGTCCAAATAAATCCCACATAGACCTTCAGACTCTAGCTTTGTTAATTATGTTACAGCTTCAGTTACGGTTTATTTATTTAACCAAGGGCAGAGATTGTGAAAAAGAGTTTAATTTTAAAGAACATCCTGACAAGACAGGTGGCTCTAATGACACCATACAAATGAACAAAACAGCTAATCCATCTGAAATAAAATGTGCAGAGCTCTGTAAAAAGCCAAATTGGGTATCCTTACAGGCAAAAAAAGGAAGGAAATTTAGTAACTATAGAATCCAAGCAAAAAGACTAGTTATTTAAGTCAATTATTTCAGGGTGAAAAGGGTAATAAAAGCAAAAAGTATGTGTACTATTGAAAAAACTCATTAGATTAATGAGCAGAAGACTCAGAAGTTCACACTGTGCTTAATTCATAGAGCACAGAGAGAAAGAGTATCATTTTAATTTGCATTCAAAGCTTTTAGAGTTGCTTTCCTTTATGAGAGAAACAAATCCAGGAGGTTCCCAATCCTCAATACCCTAAACCCTTGATATGAGCCTGCATTGTCTCTCTTGAAAATATTAGGCAAGGAAATCTTTTTACTAACCTCCCCTAAGATACTTGCTGAAGTTGCCTTATCTCAGAAAAAAAAAAAAAAGGAAAGAAGAAAATTGTTGTACCTTTCACCCACCCAAGTCGTCAGAAGCCTGGGTAAAAACAGTACTTCAAGAGATCCCTATAATCCTGATCCTGACCCTAGTGATGTAGAGTAGAATCACTTGAGGATAACATGGTCTGCATTCAGAGTTCACCCCAAGCTGTCCTGGTGAAAACTGAAGAGGTTAAAATCCCTCTGAACATCAAGAAAAAGCTAGATCCTTCCCATGTTTTTGTGAAAAACAATTTGCTTATTATTTTTTATAGCACAATA